>NC_091440.1:116594147-116922046 GCF_964237555.1 Oryctolagus cuniculus | reverse complement strand
GGCATCCCATATGGGTGCTGGTTCGAGTTTTGGCTACTCCTCTTCCAATCCAACTCCCTGCTGATGCATCTGGGAGAGCAGCACACCCATGTGGGAGACCCAGAAGAAGCTCCTAGCTCCTGGCTCCAGCCTGGCCCAGCATGGCCCAGCCTTGGCCATTGTGGCCATTTGGGGAATGAACCAGCAGATGGAAGACTCTCTCTCTCTCTCTCTCTTTTTCCTCCCTCCCTTCTTTCCTCCCTCTCTCCCTCTCTTTTTCCCCTCCTACTCTGCCTTTCAAATAAATAAATACTTTTTTTTTTTTAAAATAAATCTAGATTACAGCAATCTCAATGTTAACACCATGTTTGAAGACAGGCATGACATGAAAGTCTTGACTTACTGTTCATTCACTACAAAAATGCAATTGTCCTGCGATGGCTGTCCTGTCACTGGATGTTTGCAGGTCACTTTCCTTTCATTGTGACTGAAAGAAGAAAAGAAAAACAGAACACGTGGGTACTTCTGTTATCACAAGTGTTTTGAGTATTATGGTAGCAAAAATGCCTATTTATAAAGTTAGTGAGCAGAGGAGATGAAATTCCAATGACCAGGCTGCTGAAACTCCTAAATATGCCTTTTATACTGCCCATGGTGGCTATATACAGGGGTTTTCAAAAAGCCACACTGAGAGAACTACGAATGGATCTCACAACTTCTGCACCAAACTCAGCTTCTTTTCATTCCACTTTCCATTGGCTGTCTGAACTGCCCTGTGGATGTGTAATATGTTATGTTATAATTGTATGTTATAATTCAGCCAAGATGAGCTCCTCTTGGGATGATGTAAAACTATTCTTCCCAGTATTTTATCAACAAAAGTAAATCGACCAGCTCAAGCGCACTGTGCAAAATGTTTTACATTTTGCAGAGGGCCCACAAAAAAGTGGGAGCATCTATCCACCTCTTCTTTGTTATGGCCCACCTGGGGTCCATGTCAGAGACCTCGTGCCAAATCCACACGCTGAGGAAAAGACTCTAAGAGTACTGCTCTATGGGCGTCTGCACATGAAAACATTCCCCAAAACCATGGGAAGAGCAATAATTTATAACGCCTCTGTTTCACAAAGAATCTTTATATAAATAATGTAATGGGATTGATCTTTGTGACACCTGACGCTGTGTTGCAGGAAGATGGAATCTGCTGGAGAAACAAACACGGTAAGTGGATGAGATGTGGAAACAACACAAAGAAAAATCTATCTGTTGTGTTTCCTGGGAAAAGGAATGCTTTGAATTACAGCATGACTTACTTTGGAAAAAAGAACTTTGTCTATGAAATACAATTCTTCCTAGAGTTGAATGCTAAGATTGGGTTTCCTATTGTCTTTTTGGAATGAGAAGAAAAAAACTTCATCTATATTTAATCCAAAAATATTAGGGATCTGAATAATATGCACTATACATTGATACATTAAATAATAAATATCTTCACTTGTAAATCAATTTTTTTCATTAGATCACCAAGTATGAAGCTACCTCTAAGAGTTATCAATGGTGTGCCTGACCTTAGAAAATTTACTTTCATTATGAAGAAATGCTGCAAGATGTTATACTGAATATTACCATGTTGTTAATCTTCAAATATTATGACATTGCAGTATTTTGTCGGAAGTATATAACCACAAATCATAAATATTTTGGTAAACCACACAATTAAGTTATTTTTCAAATTCCTAACTTTCATTACTATATTTTTGTTGGTAACTCAGTACTCTGAAATCACATTCATTAAACAAAATTAAAACTATATAAAAGGTACAAGTACTCTAGCACTCCAGAATCATTAATGAAATTCAGTACATTGTTACTTCTCCAATTATTCTAAGAAACACAGGATTATTAAATTACTAGACAGATCCAACAGGTGTGAAGAATTGGTGAGTTTAGGGATGTGTGGTTTCTACTATGTAAGAAAGTATGGAAGTGGCCTTCTTACCTACATATTTAGAAAAACACAACAGTACAAACCCAAGTTCTCCCGTGGGATGTGGTAAGTGAGTGATGGAATAAACAACAAATTGATAACATAACAACTGTGGGAAGAACAGCCTTTGCAGGTAAGTGGGAAACACTCAAGTCCTCAAGCTTGATGGAGACCACAAATGTGTCATCACAATTTTCATACCAAGGGGTGCAGGCGGAGTGCCCTATGGCGAGGATTAGGTATCTTAAAATACAGTTAGACAGGGTGGCCTGTGTTACCACACAGCAACTGCACTCTGCAACAGTCTATGGTATAGTTCAAAATAGAAGAGTCTGGAGGTTCTCAACACACAGAAAATGATCAATGTTTAGAGAGACGGAAATGCAAATTATCCTGACTTGATCATTACACACCACACTGAAAACAGGTATCAAATTATTGTACTGTACCCCATAAATATATAAAAATATGTCAATTTTGTTAAACAAAAAAAAATTGCAAAAAGAAAACTAATACATTTATTGAATTATATCCTTATGCTGTGTCATTTTGACCGAGTGGAACAGACACGATTCTATTCCTAATATTCCGGAAACTCTAAATTACAACAATAACAGGATTCTTTGGGTCATAGGGTTTGGGGTACTGCTGTGACCTTCTGAACACTAAACAGATTTGAGTACCCATTAGATAAGGATGCAGGGCAGAGACACATTTCAATAATGAATGGTTAAAAGGAAGGTCAAACATTCTTTTCCTCAAAAGTGGGTACTGTTTCCACGAAATTGACATTTTTAGTGTTTAAGCGCTTTTAAGATCACAACGCCTTAAAGAAACACTAAGCCTTCAGATTTTTGTCTTAGTTAAAAGGTTAGTGACTAAAATTGATACAAAAGGTGAATATATTTGTGTCTTTGATTTCCCCAATACATGGTATGTTTTATATTATAGTCCACTGAAGGTGACCAGATGTTTTTTAAAATTCAAAACCAGAAGACTGGTGTTTACAGGTAAGCATGTGGAGACTTCCTGCATCTCCTCTAAAACAGCAAACTCTAAAAGGTAGTGGTGCATTGTCTGTAACCATTGCAGCCAAAGTGAATGAAACGTATGACAAACCAAAGCATCAACTCCAACCCTAACTGCTGGGATGTGACAGCTTAACTGCTACCTGATGCGACTGTCAACCCTCAGTGCTCTTGTGCAAATGTGTTTTTATATACACTTTTAAAATCAATTTTGAAATTCAAAACCATGGGGCTGGCGCTGTGGCACAGCAGGTAAAGCCACTGCCTGCAGTGCCGGCATCCCATATGGGCACTGGTTCAAGTCCTGGCTTCTCCACTTCCAATACAGCTCTCTGCTATGGCCTGGGAAAGCAGCAGAAGGTGGCCCAAATCCTTGGGCCCCTGCATCTGCGAGGGAGACCCGGAGAAAGCTCCTGGCTCCTGGCTTCGGATCAGCACAGCTCCAGCTGTTGTGGCCCACTGGGGAGAGGCCTGGGGAGAGAAGACCTCTCTCTCTCTGTAATTCTTTCAAATAAAAATAAAAAATAAATCTTAAAAAAAATTCAGAACCATTTCCTGTTATCACGTTGGTAGTTACAGTGCATTTTTACACCCATACTGCATTTTAAAGCAGTCCTCTGCTACACATGGGCCTTCCAGTCAACGATGGGCTGCGCACACACAGCTTCTAAATCAATCACTGAAACGAAAAATGAACACTCAGTGCCAATATGATGAAAGCAACATAAGTGAAAAAAAGAATCTTTCAAAAAGAAGTTCATAAAGCCATCTCTGTTAATAGACTCCTTTTAGTAGACACTGGACACTGTGCGGGTGGCTGGCCGACTTTGGTCCTGACCACTGTCCTTGGCACGGCAGACAAGACCACAGCATGAAGGGGCAGCGAAGACGATTCCCAGCCCTTCCTCAGTTCCACTGGTTTGCTGCCAGCGTTCTTTACAAATCATGTTTTCAGCTTACACTTGCCATCTTTCTCTGTAGCTCGCTAGTTCTATGTTCTGTTAGTGAAGGGTCTCAAAAAAGATCAAAAGTATGACTGGCTCTGCTGCAGTGTCTTTGGAAACGTGCTCCCACGTGATACTCTCATCAGGAAACGAGCTAAGGGTAACACTGATTCTTTGCTTATCCACAACTTCAAGAGAACCGGCAGTGAATGCAGAAAAGTGTACCCAGCACAATCCAGCCACAAAAGAATTCATGAAACACGTGTCTACACACACCTCCAATACCCACCGTAAGTGATGAAAAAACTTCCCATGCAACTTCAGAGACCGCCCCTTCCAGCATCTGCCAATTATTTACAAGTTCAAATCCTTCAACGCCTACTACCACAAGCAAGCTATGGGTCTCTTTCAAGGTCAAAACTTACATTTATTGTTTTATTTTAATATTTCCTAATGTAAATCTGTGCTGCCATTTTTTATTAAGTCCTGTGTTTATCGGTATGAGTCACAGATGAAGCCTCTGCGTGGTGTGCTCTTAAACCCACTGTCCACACAAGCCCTGTGTTTTTCATGTCTGGCAGTGAAGTGATTTAAATTTAGGAATATACATACTGTATTCCAAAAAACTGACTGTGCTACTAAATTACAGGCCAAGATACTACTATAGTGCTTCCAGGTGATCACCCATTTTTTTCCTTCCAGATTTCCCTTTGGGATACTGAAAATGTGGAGCTCTATACCAGGGGTGATTAACTTCTTCCCTCATTGCCTGGGAGACATCTGGCAATCTCTAGGGTCACTGCTGAATATCCTAACAGGGGAGATATGACTGGTGGTCCAGTGGGTTAGAGCTCGGGATGCTGTTAGACACTTTACCACATGCTGGACAGCCCTCCACATCCAACGTTCAATCAAAATGTCAACAGTGTAGAGGGTAGGAAACGCCGCACTAGACTAATTATAGCCCTTTTTTTGTTTGTTTGTTTTTTTTTTTTGTTTTTGACAGGCAGAGTGGACAGTGAGAGAGAGAGAGAGACAGAGAGAAAGGTCTTCTTTTGCCGTTGGTTCACCCTCCAATGGCCGCCACGCTGCGGCCGGCGCACTGCGCTGATCTGAAGGCAGGAGCCAGGTGTTTATCCTGGTCTCCCAGGGGGTGCAGGGCCCAAGCACTTGGGCCATCCTCCACTGCACTCATGGGCCATAGCAGAGCTGGCCTGGAAGAGGGGCAACCGGGACAGAATCTGGTGCCCCGACTGGGACTAGAACCCAGTGTGCCAGTGCTGCAGGTGGATGATTAGCCTATTGAGCCATGGCGCTGGCTTAATTATAGCCCTTTAACAGGCAACTCCACCAGGCAGGCAATATTATATTATTTCTTTGTGTTTCTATATTTGGGCATAACAGAGGCAGCGGGCCACCGTGGCGCTTGACAGCACAGGTTCTGGAATCAGACTGCAGAGGTTTGAATCGCAGCTCCACCACTTACTGGGTAATCTTTGGTAAGCTACTTTGTCGCTGTGTGCCTCAATTTCCTCAAGTTGCTAACAGTAACTAGGCCAATTTAATCCTTGTCCTCGGGGAACTTGGTTTCTAGTGGAGATGTTTATAAGGATTAAGACAGTGAACAGAAAATCATGGCCTGGAACATAATAAACCATTGGTGAACGTTGCTTATTATTACCGTAGACTGCAGGTCTTTGCACATGTGTCACTGCCATTGTATTAATATTCATCCAAATATTTAAATAGTTTAAATCAGCTCCTATCCAAGTAATTGTTTCTTTCCTTCCTTCCTTCCTTCCTTCCTTCCTTCTTTCTTTCTTTCGACAGGCAGAGTGGACAGTGAGAGAGAGAGAGAGACAGAGAGAAAGGTCTTCCTTTGCCATTGGTTCACCCTCCAATGGCCGCCGCGGCCGGCGCGCTGCTCTGATCCGATGGCAGGAGCCAGGTACTTCTCCTGGTCTCCCATGGGGTGCAGGACCCAAGCACTTGGGCCATCCTCCACTGCACTCCCGAGCCACAGCAGAGAGCTGGCCTGGAAGAGGGGCAACCGGAACAGAATCCGGCGCCCCGACTGGGACCTTATTTGCCAGCGCCGCGGCTCACTAGGCTTATCCTCCGCCTTGTGGTGCCGGCACACCGGGTTCTAGTCCCGGTCGGGGCACTGGAGAAGTACCTGGCTTCTGCCATCGGATCAGCGCAGCGCGCCGGCCGTGGCGGCCATTGGAGGGTGAACCAACGGCAAAGGAAGACCTTTCTCTCTGTCTCTCTCTCTCACTGTCCACTCTGCCTGTCAAAAACAAACAAACAAACAAACAAACAAAACCTCACATTATTCTTCAACTCAGGAAAGCTGTGATTGCTTTTCAGCCTCTAAGGTCAAAGGTTAGTGGAGAAAAGTCATTCTAGTACAGAAGTTCCAGAGGAAGATACATGTGTCTACACCAGCAAAAGCGGTGGGAGAGAAGGTTCCTAAACAGTGACAAACCTCACTTTTTTTTTTTTTAAATTCCAGAGTTTACAGCTAAAGGAAACAGGCCATGTACACAAGAACAGCCTAAGCATCAGGCTCTAACAGATTAATCAATCAAGGCCTTTTTAAGAAAAGATAGTAAGAAACTGATAAACATCAGCATGAATTGCTTGCTCTCTGTTGTTACGCCCGCTTCATAGTTTTTACTACAGACTGTGTCATTTGCTGTAGCCAGAAAGAGAGAATGAAAGATCTGCTGCTTTAAAACCTGATGGAACTACCTCATATAATGATGTGGTTTTAAAGAACACGCCTACCTGAGACAGGACAAAACTTCACTTGTCTCACGCCTTTTCAGTCCTGTACTCTGCAAATTAAGGAAGCTAGAATTGCTCTTTCTTTCTGTGTCAGTGGAGGAAAACACGTTTTGTGCAGTCTATACTGCCATGGTCTTCCCTCATCGGGAGGTTTACAAAAGAGGATGCCAATGACATTCCTAAGAAAACACCACAACCAACCCACACATAAACAAGATGTACAAAACACATATTTCAAATACAACCCCAGCGAAATTATAGGATTAGAAAAAGAGAAAGAGAGCAGGCAGGCATTTAGCCCCGTGCTTTAAGCTACTTGCATCCCACGTCAGGGTACCCAGGTTAAACTCCTGGCTCTGACTCATGACTCTCGCTTCCTGCTAATGCGGAGGTGGGACTCAATTAATTGCATTTCTGCCACCCACACCAAAGTACATCCCCAGCTCCTGGTTTGGGCTTGGCCCAGCTCAGCTGTTGTGGGCACTGGGGATGAACTAGCAGACCAGAGCTCTGTCTGTCTCTCAAATAAATAAATAAATAAGTAAATAAGGCTTGTTTGCTAATATGGTGTTTCAATTTAACAGTAAAATGACAAAAGCCAGTAGAAATGAAGTAACTTGTTTCATTCTTTTTTTTTAAAGATTTATTTTATTTATTTGAAAGAGTTACATAGAGAGGTAGAGCCAGAGAGAGACAGAGAGAGGTCTTCCATTTGCTGGTTTACTCCTCAAATGGCCTCAACGGCCAGAGCTAAGCTGATCTGAAGCCAGGAGCCAGAAGCTTCTTCCAGGTCTCCCACATGGGTACAAGGGCTCAAGCACTTGTACCAGTGAACTTGAACCAGTGAACATATAGGATGCCGGCACTGCTTGCTGGGGCTTTAACTCACTGTAGCACAGTGCTGGTCCCAACTTATTTCATTCTTAATGTAGTATTATCTGAAGCCATGCAAGAAAGAAGTTAAGGTACTCAATGCACTTTTACTATGTATGGATTGACAAATTCCTGTTATCCAACAATGAGGCCCAGACCATGCAAATCTTTGTTGAATGCAACAATCTTGTATCTGATATTTACATATAGATAGAACACACTAGTCATTAAAAAAAATTCTGTTTATTTGAGAATGTGAAAAAACATCCTCTGGTTTAGTCTCCAAGTGCCCACAATGACCAGGACTGCAACAGGACTCCCATGTGGGTGGCAGGAACTCAACTACCTGAGTCATTTCTGTTGTCTCCCACAGTCGACATTACCAGGAAACTGGAATCAGAAAGTGGAGCTGGGTATCCAAACCAGTCACTCTGATGCTAGGACAAACATCCATCCCAAGAAGTCTCTTTAAAACATTAGGATTAGCTCCATTTCTGAAGAAATGCATTTATCATTGAAAGTAACTGGTTAAAAATAAAAATGAATGCAATGCTACATATAATAAATTAGTGCATGATATATTCTTTGAACCAAATATGGAAAAGGTGTGACTCCTGTTTTTAAATTGAGAACGTTTATCACTTTAAGGCAGCATGATAGCTGAGGATTACGTAATGTAGCTCCACTGTCATCTTCACTGGGTTGGCTTGTCTCTTCTAGTGAGGCATGCTCACAGGACAAAGCTGGCTGCAGGTTCCTAACAATCACATGCAGACCACAAAGTCAAGAGCTGAAAGAAAGTTTCTCTTTGGATATCCCTCTTCAAGAAGTTTCTCAAAAACTCCCTGGCCATCTTTCTCTAGAATCTGATCGGCCATAGATATGAGGGCCCATGTCCTATTCAATCAGGGGCAAAAGAAATGATGATGGGTTTATGGCAGCCAAGATTCCCAAGTCTGCCTGCAGCCCACTGAGAGGAAGTGAACAAATGGAAAGTATTTTATAACAGCGAGGAAGAAGGAGAGGGGAAAGGTTAATAGCCTTTCTTAGCTAAAAAGCTAAGAAACATCCTTTTGTTAGACAAAGCAACTTTCACTATCATATTCAAAACTAGATTGCTCTTGACACTTCGAGAAGCAATGACTTAACGGCCCTTGTCTACACTGTTGAGGAAGTTTTTTTTTTTTTACCCATACTATCTGTTGAACTCTTTACTTAACATAGAGTTAATCATCTGTGTTTAAAGTTAATTGAAAATAGGCCGGTGCCGCGGCTCACTAGGCTAATCCTCTGCCTTGCGGCGCCGGCACACCGGGTTCTAGTCCCGGCTGGGGCGCCAGATTCTGTCCTGGTTGCCCCTCTTCCAGGCCAGCTCTCTGCTGTGGCCAGGGAGTGCAGTGGAGGATGGCCCAAGTGCTTGGGCCCTGCACCCCATGGGAGACCAGGAGAAGCACCTGGCTCCTGCCATCGGATCAATGCGGCGCACCATTGGAGGGTGAACCAATGGCAAAGGAAGACCTTTCTCTCTGTCTCTCTCTCTCACTGTCTACTCTGCCTGTCAAAAAAAAAAAAAAAAAAAAAAAAAAAAAAAAAAAAAGTTAATTGAAAATAGATCTTAGTAAAAAATAAGAAAGAGAAGAGGAAGTAGGGTGGGAGAGGGGCTGGGAGAGTGGGTACAGTGGGAAGAATCACCCTGTTCCTAAAGTTGTAATTATGAAATGTATGAAGTTTGTATTCCTTAAATAAAAGTTTCTGGGGGAGAAAAAGGTGGGGAAAAAACCCCCGAGATTTCTCCGTGCTACATGGTCAAAGAGGAAGATGATTTACTTACTTCTTTCCTTGGCCAGGTAAAGAGTGTGATTTAATCTGAACTTAAGAACTCTGGAGGTTTTACTTCCAATCTCAAAAAAGAAAAAAAAAAGGAATTGTTTTAATGTTTTGAGTATTACAATTCTTTCTAGGAAGAACATTTGCTTTTGTGGGCTTTTGTTTTTCACCTATTATTTCATGGGAAACTGTGGTGACTGCTTTAATACAAAATTAAGAAACACATATTGACATGGTATCTAACATATTGCTCAAAACAGCTAATCCCACTCTTCTGAGTGATATATTACAGTCAGACAAAGCACACTTAATTATGTAATGTTTCGTATGTATAACCAGTTAATACTCTTAAAAACACACAAAGCATAATATATATATTTTAGAAAACTCTGCCTCGTGGAAGAGATTCTGGTTGTCTCATTAAACTCAGATGCAAACCTGTTTATATGATTTGCTCTGAATCATGTGTTTCCCTTAAGGGAAAGAGAGAAGAAATTTAATTTAAGAAAAACAGGACAGCATATTGGGCTTGGCAGCTGCAGTTTGGTAATTATTCTGGCAATCCCGGTAATGAAGCCAGGATCCTGACTTGGACCTTGACAAGCACCCAAGCCATAAAAGCTGCCACATATCCACACGAGTCCTCGGACTGCAGCAGGGCAGAGGAGCAATGGACACTATGGAAGCGTTCCTATTTCCCTCCATAAGGCAGAAAACTAGGAAACAGCCCAGATGTCTGCTTAGAGCTCTGTTGTTTTCAGTATCCTACTACGCATAAGAGAGCGCTGTAGTTTGTACGTTCTCAATTCAGTCTGGGTTTCTTTACAGTACGAAACAATTACACTCGCCCATTTGTTTTAAAATTGAAGAGCTGGGCCAGCGTTTAGTCTAGTGGTTAAGATGCCTTCACCTCCTATCAGAGTACCTGGGCTTGATTCCCAGCACCACTGTCCTGCTAACGGAGATGCTGGGAGGCAGCACTGAAGGCTCAAGTTAACTGGGTTCCTGGCCCAGCCCCTCTGTTAGAGGAATTTGGGTAGTGAACCAGAGAATGGGAATCTCTCTTTCTCTGCCTCTCAGATAAATACATAAAATTAAAAAAAAAAATTTTCAACAGCTTTTATCAGAAGAAATCATACATTTTGAGACTCAATCAAATCTAATTACTTTAGAAAACATGGGACCGGTGCTGTTGCGTACTGGGAAAAGCCACCACCTGTGGTGCTGGCATCCCATATGGGCACTGGTTCACATCCCGGCTGCTCCACTTCCGATCAGCTCTCTGCTATGGCCTGGGAAAGCAGTGGAAGATGGCCCAGGTTCTTGGGCCCCTGCACCCACGTGGGAGAACCAGAAGAAGCTCCTGGCTCCTGCCTTCAGATGGGTGCAGCTCTGATCACTGCGGTCAACTGGGGAGTGAAGCAGTGGATGGAAGACCCCTCCCCCCACCGCCTCTCTTTCTCTCTCTGTTTAACTCTTCCAAATAAATCAATCTAAAAACAAAACAAAACAAAACAAAAAACCAAAAAAAAACCCCACATGTTTTAAACATTGTTATTAAATCAATTGATTCCATGCTAGTCCAAAAAATTTTTAAATTATTATTGAATGTCAAGTTCACTGATCTTTATATATTTTATTTTCATTTTAATAAAAGGAAGAAAACGTTATGTTGAAATCTTCCTGCCACAATGACTTTTTGCATCTGTTTTTAAACTGAAAATATGCTAGCACAGAAAATCATGCCTGCAATTAAATGAAATGTTTTAGGAACAAAAGTAAAATCCTAAAGAATCTTGCTTTTCTTGTGAAACTGAGTTCCTGAGTCTTGGTTATGTGAAGAAATAACCACTGAGTTAGCAATATAAAAGATTGCAATTTTTTTTTTGCAAAACATGAAAAGTATATATTTCCTTTCCCCACATTTAGTCCTAAATGCCATTTGCCTTAACTTAGAACTAACTGCTTCCAGACATCCTGCTCAAACCTCAGTGATTCATCTACCTAACATCTACCAAAACTCTTCTTAAAGTCTTAACCCTTTATTTTCTACTCTTTGTCCTCTCAGCATGCAGTAAATGGGGAAAAGGAAAGGGTACATCAGGTGTGAAAGTCTCATTTGGACCCTTTCCCTCAGCAATAAATACTGTTGTAATTGCCGTAACAGTGGCTACCACTTGAGTGCCACACCAAGGGCAGCTCAAACACTCGGCTGCTACACACTGTTCTTGAATCCTTACAGAGCCCCTGTGAGGTAGGCATTATGATCTGCACTAAACCCACAGCAGGCTGAGGCTCACACCTTAGAAAGTTGCCAGAAGCTGCAAGGTGAGCAAGAAGGGCTTCGGAACAACGGTGCCTCACGGGGCAGGTGTCCTGCAGAGACGAGTTGCCTCTTGGGATGCCTGTATTCCAAATCAGAGCCTGGGTCTGATCCAGCTTCCTGCTAATGCACACTACACACTCTGGGAGGCAGCAGGAGATGGCTCCAGTACTTGCATCGCTACCACCCACCTGAGAAAACTGGATTGCGTTTGAGGCCCTTGGTTTTGGCCTGGCCCAACCCCAGTTGTTGTGGGCATTTGGGGAGTGAAGCAGTGGATGGAAGATCTTCCTGTATTTCTGTTTTGCAGATACAATGTTATATATAACATAAATATACTGACTTATCTCACAGCTGTCCTTCCCTGATTCCACCTCATCACTGAGACTTTTTAGTTCTGCCATTTACTTTCTACCCAAGGGCTCCACTGCAGAACAAAACCATGCCTTCCTCCCTAGCATATGCTCTCTGCTGAATCTCTGTCCTACTCCCATCTCACTGCTCAATCACCCCAAGACCATTTCCATCTTAAGCACAGTAATAAAATCATCCCCAAGTCCAATCTGATTTTAAATCTAACCCCTCTTTTCATCTGTTTATCCTGAGACTTTACAATCATGTCCCATTCTTATGGGGCTGCTCAGACAAAAGCATCACCCCAAGAGACTCAGACGTGCTACCTGACATTTCCCCCACTACAGGTATCAGAGAGTTTTAGAACAGGGGTAGGGTACTGTACCATCATAGATTTAGCCCTGGCTTGGGATGCCCACATCCCATACTGGAGCACTGGTTCAAGACCTGGTTTTCCTGCTAATGTACCTGGAAAGCAATAGATAATGGCTCAAGTACCTGGGTTCATACCACACACATGGGAGACTCAGGTAGAATTCTGGGCTCCTGACTTCAGCCTGTCCCAGTCTGTGCTGCTGTGAGCATTTGAGGAGTGAACCAGCAGGTGAAAGATTGATCAATTGATTGATATCTCTCTCACTTCCCCCACCTCACCCCATGTCACCCTCTGTGTCACTCTGCCTTTAAAATATATAAATATCTTTTTTGTTGTTGTTTAAAGAATGTAAGTACATATCAACAATTGTAAATCATGTGTTGTACCTGACAGGAACTGTAAATCTTGCTTGACCCAACCAAAGAAAAGTGGTTTAAACCCCAGAAGGAAAATAGGAAAATGATGAAACACATCATACTGACAGACCAGGGACAAGAAAGAAAAAAGGGTAAAAAGCCCCAAACATGGGAGGCTCACATTCCATTTCATCTGTTTTTTTTGGTTATTTATAGATATTTTCTCAACCATCTTTTGAAAAGGCTCTCTTAAAGAAAATCTACATACACAGTAAAAATCTACAAAATAAATACTTTTTCATGGGTTTCAAACACTTAGCAAGTAAGGAAAGAATAATTCAATTAACACTATGCTAGGTGAAAACAAATAGTACCTGTCACATCTTTCCTGAGTGTTAGGGCATGATTACATTTTAGAACACTGGACAAATTGAAAGCAAAGATGTTAAATAATTTCACTTGTAAATCTCTGGCGAATTTGAACCCAAGAAGCTCTTAAGTGGAAAAAAGGTTAACTGGCACTGTCTAGTTAAAGCAGAAATATGATTCTTAGAATGTACACACTAGTTCACCAAAGAATCTTCCCTCAGCTATTCAAGAATTGAGTGATTTTTCTGACAGGAATAACATCTTGACTGCTGTTAATAAAGGGTCGTATGTCTCTTCTTTTTAAAAGTTTTATCTAATGGGGCTAGTGCTGTGGTTTAGCGAGTTAAGTCGCCACCTGAAGTGCTGGCATCCCATATGGGCAGTGGTTCAAGTCCCAGCTGCTCTACTTCCAATCCAGCTCTCTGCTCTGGCCTGGGAAAGCAGCAGCAGATGGCCCAAGTCCTTGGGCCCCTGCACCCACATGGGAGACCTGGAAGAAGCTCCTGGCTCCTGGCTTTGGATTGGCACAGCCCCAGCCGTTGGGGCCATCTGGGGAGTGAACCAGCGGATTCTGGAAGACCTCTCTCTCTGCC
The DNA here is from genome assembly GCF_964237555.1 of Oryctolagus cuniculus. Lineage (NCBI taxonomy): Eukaryota > Metazoa > Chordata > Mammalia > Lagomorpha > Leporidae > Oryctolagus > Oryctolagus cuniculus. The sequence goes on along the minus strand of NC_091440.1, from coordinate 116,908,247 downwards.
TCTGTTTCTCTCTCTGTAACTCTGACTTTCAAATAAACAAACAAACTTCTTTTAAAGAAGTTTAATCTTTTTTTTTTTTTCAGATTTATTTATTTATTTGAAAAGCAGAGCTACAGAGAGACAGAGGCAGAGCCAGAGAGAGAGAGGTCTTCCATCCACCGGTTCACTCCTCAGATGGCTGCAACGGCCAGAGCTATGCCAATCCGAAGCCATGAACCAGGAGCTTCTTCCGGATCTCCCACATGGCCATCTTCCCACTGCTTTCCCAGGCCATAGAGAGCTGGATTGGAATTGAGAAGCTGGGTCTCGAATGGGCGCCCATTTGGGATGCCAGCACTGCAACCAGCAGCTTTACTCGCGACACCACAGCCTGGGCCCCTATCTATTTTCTTAAGTTTTTAATTGACAAGCAAAAATTACATGTATTTCTGAAACCCCAAGACACTTTAACAGCATCTGAATCTTCTCTACTTTATCTAGCCCCTCCCCTCCTTCGCCCATCCTCATCCTTCACAGAGGCTCAACCTCTTTCTGTAAAACAGGGACCAAAACTAAAAGAGCCCTAAGCCAAACCAAACCAAACCACCACCACCACCACCAATTGCTACTTTCTGAAAGGATAAAAATATCTGATAGTACCAGGGTTCATAACTGGGACCCCTGATGGAGCCAACACCAAATCTTAGCTGAGCTGTACTTGAACAGCTAGCAGTTAGATTTCATGGAAATGGGTAAAATTGTGCGTCATCTTTAATGTGCTGTACAATAACTTCTATACAAATACAACTTCATGAGTGAGGAACACTGATAATGTGATCTAAGGTTAATGTTTACTGCTGAATGACCTACAGTTTAAAAAAAGCCACAAAACAGGAAAAAAAATGATCATGGGATATATTTTAGTGGTTTCAGAAAGTCTTACTTGAAAAACTGTAGAGTCACATGTATAAAAAATATTGTCACAAAAGCCTTTAGGGGCTTTAAAAATAAATAGTCTTTGTCATTTAAAAGCAGTTATGTGACATTTAAAAAATATATAAAACCTAGAATTTCATTAGACAACTCTCTTACTCACTAATGGATGCTAATTAGTAATATTTTATTCTAATATGCATTAAATAGACTTTAAGAACAAAGTAAACAACAAATTATAAGGAGCTAAACTTAAGAAGACTCTTGCAAAACCATGTAAGAAAGTTAACCTAATCTAAACTACATATAAATCACCCCAGAATTTGATGGAATACAATTATTTTACTGTAGATAAAACACATTCTTTCTAGTACAGTTTAACTGACAGGGTTAATATTTTTAAATTTTATTTATTTAGAGATTTATTTTTTATTTATTTGAAAGAGTTACAATGATGGGGGAGTTGAACAGTTGCAAAAGAAATTATGTGGACGATGGTGAAGTGGGGACAGAGCTTGCTGCTCTAGCCTAGGTAACAATACCTTAAAAAAAGTGGAAAGAATGCAGTCTCACGGTAGAGTTAGGGAGAAAACAGCAGGAGAAACTCTACATAAATCGGAGGGACACAGTAGACCTACAGGGAGGGCAAGGACACACACAACTCAGGACCCCAGCGGCTGAGAGCCTCTGCACCAGTGTGTCAAGTAAAGTGAGACCAGACTAGCAGTCCAAACCCCTGGGGAACAAAGCTGCAGGAAGAGCCTAGAAAGAATTCAGCTTGCAGCCCTGCGGGTGATAGTGTACCTGCCAAACTAGAGGAGCATGTTTTCTCTCTCCCCGATCACCCCCTCAACAGCATCCTGTAATAAGCTGACAGAGAGCAGGAGCCATTTTGGACATACATAATGGCTGTGCCAGCTCCTGTCTGTGCCCAGCAACCAGTCAAGTGGAGACTCCAGAGTCTGGTGGAGAGAACAGACAGGGCTGGGTGCTCGTGACTGTGGGAAGCTTGTGTGCTGGGACTGTGAAAACACTGAGGCTTTGTGGGAAGACTCAGGGTGTGGCTGGGACTCTGGGCAGTCACTGTGGGAGGCTCCATGTGATCAGAGCTCTCTGGTTATCTGGAGAGGGACAATGCTGGGGAATCTGAGTAAGCTCAGGACTGAGCAGATCCTTTGTATGGCAGAGTGGTCGAATAAATATACCCACTGGGCTAGTGCCCAGGCACTGGTCTCCTTTGAGGAGAGGAGCTCAGATGAATCTATGCCAACAGACAAGAACAAACCTCCTCTCTAATTTAAAAAAAAATAAAAAGAGATTTACCATGCCAAACTTGGGTGTGTCACCTCAGACATGCCCTTCACCCTGGAGCACAGAACAAAGCTCCTAGGCCACACCCACCACATGCCTCTAGGTATTCCCTGAAAGCAGACACTCCACTAACTACTCAGACATAGTCCAAAGATAAAAGCTGGCACAGGAGAAAAAGCAAAGAAACCAATGAGTATCTCCACAAATGCTGAATAATAAACACGCCAATTCAATAAACAAGAATAAGGAAGACAACATGATGCCCCCCCCAAAAATGTTTTAAGACTAGATTGTGAAGATGATGAGACTGAAGAAATAGAATTCAAAAAATTGATCACAGGATTACTTAGAAGTAATCAGAAGCAGGCCAGCGCCGCGGCTCACTAGGCTAATCCTCCACCTTGCGGCGCCGGCACACCGGGTTCTAGTCCCGGTCGGGGCGCTGGATTCTGTCCCAGTTGCCCCTCTTCCAGGCCAGCTCTCTGCTGTGGCCCAGGAGTGCAGTGGAGGATGGCCCAAGTGCTTGGGCCCTGCACCCCATGGGAGACCAGGAGAAGCACCTGGCTCCTGCCATCGGATCAGCCGGTGCGCCAGCTGCAGCGTGCCGGCCGTGGCGGCCATTGGAGGGTGGCAAAAGAAGACCTTTCTCTCTGTCTCTCTCTCTCTCACTGTCCACTCTGCCTGGCAAAAAAAAAAAAAAAAAAAAAAAAAAAAAAAAAAAAAAAAAAAAAAAAAAGAAGTAATCAGAAGCAAATGCACAAACTAATGAAATTCATCTATGACATGAAAGAAAATTTCTCCCATGAAATTGAGATCTTAAAGAGAAAGCCAGCTGGGAAAGCAGTAGAAGATGGCCCAAGTCCTTGGGCCCCTGTACCCACGTGGGAGACCCGGAAGAAGCTCCTGGCTCCTGGCTTTGGATCAGTGCAGTTCTGGCCATTGCGGCCAACTGGGGAGTGAACCAGCAGATAGAAGACCTCTCTCTCTCTGTGTAACTTTGACTTTCAAATAAATAAATAAATCTTAAAAAGAGAGAGAGAGAGAGAAAGCCTGAGTTAGAGAGAGGTAGAGTCAGACAGAGAGAGAGAGAGAGAGAGAGAGAGAGAGTCTTCCATCCACTGGTTCACTCCCCAAATGACTGCAATGGCCAGAGCTGAGCTGATCCGAAGTCAGGAGCCAGAAGCTTCCTCTGGGTCTCCCACAAAGTGCAAGGGCTCAAGGACTTGGGCCATTTTCTACTGCTTTCCCAGGTCACAGCAGATAGCTGGATTAGAAGAGGAGAAGCCATGATTTGAACAGGCGCTCATATGGGACACTGGCCCTACAAGCCATGGCTTTAACCTGCTCCATCACAGTGCCAGCCCCAAGGTTAATATTTTGTTCATTCAATATGAGCTAGACACTGGCAATACAATAAATAAACATTATAAACACAAATGGAATGAAAAGAGGGGAGACCTATTTAGGGGTTTATCTTGCTTAGAAATGAAAAGAGCAAAGAAGGGATCAGATGTGCCTAGGTTTTAGTACAAACAGAAGCAGGGGGCATAGAAATGTAGCTGAAAATCTAGGCTTTAAGAAACATATTTATTGTAAGAAGTATTATATTTGTTTTAAAACAGAGTACAAGGATACTTCAGAAAGTTAGTGGGAAGATTATTTTGGTGTAAAAAACGTTGAAATCTATGCACAGTTTTTTCCAGAAGATGCATTTTTCAGATTTTTTTGAAAACCTCTTATATTCATGGATTTCAACATTGTTTTTGTAGCAAAATAAACTTATTTTTAAGTTCCATTTTCCAGGAACTTTTTGACATACCCTCATTTATTCTACTCCTAATTTTTATTTTATTTTATTTTATTTTTTTATTTTTATTTTTTTGACAGGCAGAGTGGACAGTGAGAAAGAGAGAGAGAGACAGAGAAAGGTCTTCCTTTTGCTGTTGGTTCACCCTCCAATGGCCGCCGCAGCCGGCGCGCTGCGGTGGGTGCACCGTGCTGATCCAAAGCCAGGAGCCAGGTGCTTCTCCTGGTCTCCCATGTGGGTACAGGGCCCAAGCACTTGGGCCATCCTCCACTGCAATCCCGGGCCACAGCTGAGAGCTGCACAGGAAGAGGAGTGACCGGGAAAGAATCTGGCGCTCCGACTGGGACTAGTACCCGGTGTGCCGGTGCCGCAGGCACAGGATTAGCCTATTGAGCCGTGGCGCTGGCCTACTCCTAGGTTTTTCATCACTTCAATTTAAAAATTACATATGTATACTCATGGAGTTCTTAAAAAAATTTACTTGTAAGGCAGAGTGACAGAGACAGAGCGATCTTCCATCTGCTGGTTCCCTCCCCAGGTGCCTTCAACAGCCAGGACCTGGCACTGCTGAGGGCAGGAATCAAGAACTCTACCAGGGTCTCCCACGTCAGTGGCCGGAACTCAAGGAACTGAGCCAGCAACTGCTGCCTCCCAGGCTCATCAGCAGGAAGCTGGACTGGAAGCACAGGGTAGCCCGGACTCACACCAGGCCACTGTGATATGGGATGCGGGCATCTCAAGCAGCCATTTAAATCACTGCCTCCACAATGCCCTCCCCACAAAAAACTTTTTTTTTTTTTTTAAACTCTGAAAAGGACCAAACAGTAATGCACTCCATGTGACACATGCAACATTAAATCAAAGCTCAGTTTAGTCAACAAATCATTATCCCCAGGCACTGAGAAATTCCTCACCTACAGATGGGGCAGGCATGGGTGGGAAATCCAACCCACAAGAGCAGGCTGAGGACCACTTCCTACTACAGAGACACAGCGAGTAGGGCAGGCAATGACTAGAGACGGGATGAGTGGGAACATCTACTGGCCGTTGCAGGACGCTGTGATGACAGTATGTCGGTCTGCAGCTACACAGCCTTCCAATAGAGCACAAGGCATGAGATGCATCTAGCACTGGCTAGATGATTGGCAGGTTTTGATCAGAGTAGAGATGGAATCTCTCCAGTATAAAAATCAAGATATTTTCCTTGTTCATTTAGCTTGCTTACTCAAGTTATATATTCATGTTGAAATATTTACTGAACACTTAAAATGCACAAGGGGTTAGTATGTCTACCACCAGGGACAAAGAAAGTACCGATGAAGACCATAAGGGACTTAGAGGATATCACTCAATGTGAGTTCACTAAGCTACATTTCAAACAAAGATGAGCTGCACAGTTACACTTTTCAAGCAGGCTATAGTAGTGGTGCAAATACCTCCTCAAAGCATACCTTATTCATGAGACAACACACAACTACTCGATTCTCCGGAGTAAAACTTTTATGTCAAGTTATCTCCACCACCCTGCCCCAGCCCTGCTCATCACCCTCTTCTTCCGCCTTTTTTCTAGATTTAATTTCCTGTTCAGACAAAAAGTTGAAATAGTTTCTATTGAACTTTAGCAGTGACCAATGACCCCTTATGTCATTATGGATCAAAAACATCTTTGTTTAAAACGTATACTGAATATATCCCAATTCATCATTACAACAGTAACTTACTGATTAAGTTTAAAATATAGCCTATTTAAAACCATGCTAAAGCATCTAAAGTGCATCCATGATAAATTTAAGGGGAATAAAAATATTCATGAATTCTCCATATACAGTACTTCTCCTTTGGGCAGAATCTTAGCCGGAAGCTGAAAATTCTGCAGCTTAAGAAAAAAAATGTGGATCTTGAATTAGGGTTGTCAAGTCAAATGAAATGAACTTGAAACCCTAATTCTATATTTCTATGCTTCTAAATTTACAAAAAGTATATGCTGGGAGTCATAGTATTAGGCAGTTACTAATTCCTCAAATTTGATATCTGTGTACATTAACATATAAAAAGCCAATTCAGATAATTTTTTCATTACCTTAACCATTATTCACATAAAAAATACTTATAGTAAGTCTTATTTCTTATTCCAGAAAACTAAAGTGAAAATAGAACATTTGAGAGAATTTCCCTACTGTCTTTGCCTCAACGAGGCTTAAAAAGGAGAAAGTATCTATTCTTCAGGAGAAAACTGAAAATTCTTGGTAAGAGACCTTGAAATCACAGAGCTGCCACTGAACTTGCATGAAAACAATTATACCAAAAACGTCAATATATCAAAGAGTTTGAAGGCTTTAGTTTGTGCAACATAAATACAATGAAATTAAAGTAGATTCATTCATCTACACAAAATGGAAGAAAAAAGCTATAAGCAAAACAGTTATATCCCAAACTAAAAACTTTCACAACATAACCCACTTCTTAAATAATGCTTTCAATCTAACTATCAAATCAGTGAACACAGTGTAATTCGAAAATATGTGAATTGTTAACAAGAAATAAATCACTAAAGGGCACACTGCCCAGCCTGCACAATTACTCTGAATTTCTAAAATTCCTTTACATGCTCAGATACTGTCTATAATATAGAATCTGCCATTATATTGCTCTTAAATTTTAAGTAAATAAGAATATCTATTTTGACACACATCACTGAAATACCCCAATAAAGAATTAAAAAAAAATTAGCAGCTTTAATTCACTATTCATGAGCTTAGATCAGTATTAATATCCTTTTAAAAAGATTATATAATGAATATTGTTTAGCATCTCCCTTGGGAACGCCTGAGGAATTCTTCATGTAATCGACTTTAAGTGGGGTGGGGAGGAAATTCAGATAATTTTCTGAGTATATTAAAAAAATAAACAAGGTAAACTAAAATTTAAACATAACAATCTTTTAGGCTTTAGAGCAATTTGTGAGTACCATGTATTTATGTAGTTTGGAGAAAAGGACAGACCAAGAGAAAGACATTACCAATCCCACATTTTAAAATGTTCAAGTCACTGGAACACTTAATGAACATACTTGCATTTCTTCAACACTTCGACACTACAATTACAGCAAGATGTACAGTAAGTAAATGCTTTGCACCGGGCACCTTGCCTGGCACTAGGGCTATAGGGACTCTTCACTACAAGATCCTTAGCTCAGAAAAAGGACTCCTGTTCATTCAGGCTAGCTATTTACCAAGAACACAGTAAAGCAACAAGAATTACTCACCAGCCTTCTTCAAGATCACGTTCTTAAAATGATAGACAATCAATCACAGGCAAGAAGAACACTGGAATAAAAATAAGACTCAACTCCTTTGTCTTGGGCTGCTCCCAGGGAGCACTGTGAGGGACTCGGCACTAAGGAAGTGCACTGTGGCTATCAGGCTGGCCCGCCACTCTGGAAGTCTGACACCACACTGACGTCACATGCTGACATGTCACTGCAGCCGCAAATGAAGGCAGTTTCCCCAAAGACTGCTGTGATTATAAATGCCTTCCAGCCGTAAGAGTAAATATGATTTCAATTCTCTTCAAACTGGCATGTAGCATAGAGTACAATATTAGAATACAAGGCTGCAAACAGTTTTTGAAGCAGATCTTTATTGTGAATTTCAAAAGCAATCTTAGCTCCAAAGAAATAGATATTTCCCATTAAAACTATAAACACACCAACTTAAATGACAGTTTTAAAAACTTTTTTCTTTCCTTGTTGTTTCCAAAGTTGATAATGTACTGGTTTTACAAATTCAGTCAACAGAAGATAAGAAGGTGAACAGCCTGGAATTCCACCCAGAACTGATGATAGCTGATCAGATTTACTGATCACGTTCTATGTCAATCGGCCTTTACAAACTCATCCGAACCTCAAACAAAGCAAAACCGGTTCTAGAGTTATCTTCATAAGGCTTGGAACAGCCAGCTAACCTGCCCAGAGTCACACAGTTGATGAGGAGCTGAATAGAATTCAAACCCTGGTAGCATCTCCAGTGCCTAGATATTTTATTATTAAGTTATACTAACTCACCAAAAAACTATGACTACATTGGTGAACATCCTTTTGGACTAGGGTTTGTATATATAAACATATATTTATTCAACATAAGGAAATCAAATTACACATGTTGCTTGCCACATACCTTTTTTTGATTCAGCGACATGTCACAGACAGCTTTCCCTGTTAAGAATCACATCTCTAGCTTATCTGATGGCTGTCCATCACAGTGATCTAAAGCCATGTCCTATTTATTTTCAGTCTTTTGCCACTGTAAACAATACTTAACATATATCACTGCCAGACATCTTTGTGTTAGCTGTGTAGGATAGTTTTTAGCAGAAGGAGGGATAAGTCAGCGCCTCTGCCACATTCTGAACATTTGCACACTTCGTCCTCTGTCAGAAGGTTACAATTTACATTCGTCTCTCAGTGCACTGCATTTCTCCTTTCCCCAAATCTCACTCACTCTGAATACTGACAATGATTTTTCTTCTTTGCAAATCTAATAGAAAATACATGCCATCATACTCTTCTAATTGTGTGCGTGTTTTAATTGCAAATGACTTTACACAGTTCTTCATATGCCTAGTCACGCGGGAAGTGGTCTCACTTAGTGGTCAAAAGCATGCTGGCTCTGGAGTTTTATGATCTCAGTTCAAGTCCAGCTCCTCTTCTCAACAGTTCTCTGACCACAGGCAAGTTACTTAGCCTCTCCTGGCTTCGATTTCCTTATACGGAAAAGAGACAATCATTTAATCCTCATGGGATTTTTTTGAGTACTATAGGAGAAAAACTATGTAAAGCAATTAGAACAGTGCTTACCCACATAGTAAGTGTTTAATTAAATGTTGACTCAGACTTAATGCTGACTCTTTTCTACAGCTCATGCCTTCCACCTAAAATGATAATTCTTAGCAGATTACAGGCAAACCATTTTATAAAACATACTGTATCTCGTTAGAATGCTAATAGCATGACAATTTTCAGATACCCCAATCTGAGTTGTCTTACAATTAAACCTAGCAAGTAACATAACTGGTGCTAAAAACATTCTTTTCACATGAAACTGCTATAACAAAAATTAAAAATAGCATCTCAAGTTGAGAAAACAAAATTGTTTCATCATGCAGTTTGAAATACAGAAAAGCAAGCCAACACAGTTTGCTATCACCAGAAGGGTTTGCATATGTTTTAGGAAAGCAGTGATTCATATTCTTTCTTTCCCATTTTTTTCAAAATGAAGATTTTGCTAGCTTCTATTTTGCTCAGTTTAAACTTCACACTGAAAAAGAAAACAAGCCCATTCTTGGAAACATCAAAAAGAAGTCAATGAAAGGGCTTATTTCCACAGTTCCAAAAGCAAAGAACAGTCCCCCCTAAATGACATAAATCATAACAGAATGTATGAAGGTTAAATGTAATAAGCTTATTATCCCTACCCTCAATCCAATTCAACCTAGCATTATATAATACAACCTTCAACTGTTCTCACCGTCAGCATAGTTATAACAAAATACCTCTAAAAACCTACTAAGAAGGAAGTTCTAAATTATTCTAGCGGATCTGATCTAGGTGTGTTCACAGCTGTGGTTGCTGTAAATTTATCCCATCTGAAGGCAGACATTTTAGTAATAAAATTGCAGTACAATATGTTGCACAGTCACCACAGTGGCGGAGCAGCAGTGCTGCCTACAGCTGCCAGGAGAAAAACAGTAAAATGAAGCAGCAGAGATCTGTCAAGACTCTGCAAATTGATCAGGGCCACTGAGAGCTAACAAGTAAGACAAGCTTTGGGTTTATGAAGCTACCAGCACCCTGCATGGCTTCTTTAGGAACTGGGAGGCTGAGACCCCTTCTTCCACCTACCCGCTGAGGCCATGACTAACCCCAAGGTAACACAGCAGTCAGCAGTGGACATAGAAGAGGGGGGAAGATCTAGCCTTGTCCTCTCGAGACCATAGAGCCTGAACTGACAGTTTAATAGGATGGAGCAAGCTGTAAACAGATCATTATAACATAACCTGATTTGCAGAATGCACAAGAGGAAATGGCTAAAGGCCTGGGGGAATCTGGAGAAGGCTTAACAATGTAAGTGACAGCTGACCTGACTGTGGCAGCGTGAGGGCTCAGACAGAGGAAGCTCACACAGAAGACGCAACCCACAGTTCCCACCTCTACAAGGTGCTCAACCAACAGAAAAATGATTCATTTAAGGAAAGAACTACTTTTCTTTTTAATTTATTTCCCCCCCAAAGAAACCTGTTATTTAAGGAATACAGACTTCATGCATTTCGTAAGTACAGTAATTGTTCGCACCGTGGCTGCCCTCCCACCCACTCTCCCACCCCTCCGCCTCCTCCCTTTCCCATTCCCAGAAGGACTTCTGTTTAAGATTGCCCAGCTTTGTGTGAACACTGACAAGGCAAACCGAGCCCAAAACCCGTCTTAGGAAAGCAGGCTGAACAGACTTGTGTGGATGGGTGCTCACTACTTTCTCAGGGCTAATAGACATCTTGAAATCCCTGGAGAGTCCTAAATCTCAGTCTGGATTCTCTCTTCACATAGATCCTTACTGAAGAGCAGGAACCACAGAAAGAGTCAGGCGAGGGCCTCTGAGGTACCCTCAACCGAATTCTGTGTGTCGGTGCCTTCTGCTGGCATGCTGTGCTGAGGAGTATCCACTTGTATCTGTCTCTTCTCAGTCCTGTTACTTCCTTTCTTGGCAGCACTTGAAGCTCCTGGCCACCGTCTCGAAAATGCCACCACCCTTGACTCTGACTTGTGTGACCTGGTCCCCAGCACTGACTTCACAAAACAGGCTTATGTCTAAATGACTTCAACCCAGCATCCGACTGTACCCTACTACCCAAACAGAAGTTTTTTTAATGGATTAGAACGAGATTGCCTATCAATCTCTTTTCCATAAAGTACCCTATGAGTTTAGCACAACATGAAACATGCAAATATTTTATCAATTGATTCTTCTTTTTAACCTCCTAGGCCATTTAATATAGATCTTTCAGATGAGAAAAAAGCGTAAAATGAGAAGAGCACAACTGTAAATTCAACCCTACATTTACACAGAGGCAAAGTGAGAATAATGATTGCTTCTGCTTCCTTCTTCCCAAATTTTCAAACTGTACCTTCATGATCTAAAAAGAATTACCAAAGTAAGACTAATTATAAAGTAAATTTTTTAATTTTTATTTTTTATTTATTTTTATTTTTAACTTTTATTTAATGAATATAAATTTCCAAAGTACAGCTTATGGATTACAATGGCTTCCCCCCCCATAACGTCCCTCCAACCCGCAACCCTCCCCCTTCCCACTCCCTCTCCCCTTCCATTCACATCAAGATTCATTTTCGATTCTCTTTATATACAGAAGATCAGTTTAGTATATATTAAGTAAAGATTTCAACAGTTTTCTCCCACACAGAAACATAAAGTGAAAAATACTGTTTGAGTACTAGTTATAGCATTAAAACTCAATGTACAGCACACTAAGGACAGAGATCCTACATGAGGAGTAAGTGCACAGTGACTCCTGTTGTTGACTTAACAAATTGATACTCTTGTTTATGGCATCAGCAATCACCCTAGGCTCTTGTCATGAGCTGCCAAGGCTATGGAAGCCCCCTGAGTTCACCGACTCTGATCATATTTAGACAAGGCCATGGTCAAGTTCTCTCCTCCCTTCAGAGAAAGGTACCTCCTTCTTTGAGGACCCATTCTTTCCACTGGGATCTCACTCGCGGAGATCTTTCATTTAGTTTTTTTTTTTTTTTAAACAGATTCAATACAGTTCATAGATAAAACTCTAAGAATATGATACTTTCTCTTTCACAAAAGTAAATTTAAAATAATTTGAAAATATAGTTTGCTCTCTCTCTTGCTAGGTTTCCTCATTATCTTAGCTGAGAAGTTGGCTATCAGATAAGGAGTAAATAAACTCACAGAAATTTAATCACATCTAATGATAATATGAGATGGGTTCCAAGTATCCCATGTACTGAGTGCATGGGTAACTATTACATCAACTGATGTCCAGAACAGAAGTAAACTCTCTGCCATCAAGACAGATAATCATTGTGAATGTCGGGCCGACAGCTTCTTCTAAATAATATGTTAGTCACCTTCACTTGACCCTGATGTAACAGTCTGGATATTTTCAATTTACTACCCAAAAAATGTTCAAGAGCTGATCCATGCTATTAAGCTGGTGTTCCTTTAGAGCTAAAATTTCGCTACACAGCAATTCCTGGAAAAATAATTGGAAGATCTGAATGATTTAAGAATCAAATTAATCCATAAACACCTGCTTAGGAAGAGACCAATTAGGATGAAAAAGTCCTTTATACCACTAGAATCCTCCTCCCTGGGAAGTCACGGCTACTCAAATATACTTGCTACTAAAGGGATTAAAAAATCTTTTAATTTGAGAATATCCAGTTTTGAGATCATCAATGAACAAGATGGCCCTCCAAGGTCAGTTTAATAAGACACTGACTCAGATATTTTCTATTCCCTTTACATTTTTCTTTCAATCCTTTCTAGACTTTCTACTCTTTTGAGTGAGGTTAGTTGCCACAACTTCCTCCTTCAAAAGCCTGTTAACAGGCATTTCTCACCAATTAACATTATTTAGATCCAGCTCAAATGTCACTTTCTCAGAGATCTCTCCCAATCTCCCTTGTTTAGGTAGTTCCAGTACTGGGTATTAGGAACAATCAGCATGACTAACATTAGGGTCATAAGCTCGAGTCCTTCCACCCCTAAGAATCTGCCAGTAGGGATGCATCTGAACTGCCTTCCACAACAAATATAAAGTGTACATTTGAGGAGGCTGGATTAACTCAAATAGGTTCATTTATATGACCAGATATCAGCCAAAATGATCTGCAAGACAGCAATGATGTGGGCATTAAAACTGATCATCTATCTTCCCTTTGTTCTTATTATCCTATGACATCAACTTCTGAGCTAGAGGAGAAAAGTGTGATTATTTTTATCCTCCTTTAGCATATCCAAACTCTTTATAATTATCTTTGAGTGCTTGAAGACAACTTCACTTGATGTGGAGAAAAATGAATTCTGAATGGTGAATCTTTATATTTTTCACTTTAACCGTTACAGTTATAGGGAAAACTTCTGAAGTGTGTATATATATATATATATATATATATCACATGTAGCATGAACATTTTACATGCGAATATATGTTTTTGAATGATAGTTTATGATTTTTAACTGTACATATATTTTCATTCTAAATTATAAAATCTAACTTGTTTTCTACTGAGTCTAATTTACCAACAATACTTTTATTATTCAAGTACTAACAGTCCATTCTGTATTTGTACCATCTGCTGGGAAGAGACATGGCCTGTTTCTGATGCAGGAATAGCATCAAACATTATAATATTACCACTTTCATTATCATCAAAAAATAGGCCTCAAGGAAACTCTAGAATGGTGGCTTTGTGTGTTGGCTTGATTTACTTAATAAGAAACTTCTGTTTACTCTTGCAAAGAAGCAAGAAAATATTCATGTTTTACTACCACTGAACAGGACAAAAGATATTACACAAACTCATGATTCCGACATAGCCTTGGGAACCTAAGAGACACTTCTGTCTCTACAACTGACTCAACGAAAAGTCCTGAAACACTAACTGACTTCATAAACTGTCCTTTGCTCATCACAATACTATATAACAGACCTATCAGAAGGTCTTGTGTCAACAACTCCAAACAAGACCATTTGCCTGCCAAGAACAAGTTTTACTCGGGCATGGGTATTCTCCTCTAGCGACAAACAAACAAAACCAAGCATCTCTTTGCCATGTAGTGATTGGGAAAAACAAAAACAAAAACAAAAATCCACAGGTTTTAACTTCTATACTTCGACACTCACATTTCTGACAAAAGGGAAAACTCCTTCATCTGTTTTCATGCTTATTTTTTTTTCTAAAAGATCGGTTTTATTTATTTGTTTGAAAGTCAGAGTTACACAGAGAGAGAAGGAGAGGCAGGCAGAGAGAGAGAGAGAGAGAGAGAGAGAGAGAGAGAGGTCTTCAATCTGCTGGTTTGCTCCCCAATTGGCTGCAACAACTGGAGCTGTACTGATCAGGAGCCAGGAGCTTCCTCTGGGTCTCCTATGTGGGTGCAGGGGCCCAAGGACTTGGGCCATCTTGTACTGCTTTCCCAGGCCATAGCAGAGAGCTGGATCAGAAGTGTAGCAGCCAGGTCTCGAACCAGCACCCATCTGGGATCCCAGCACTGCAGGCGGTGGCTTTACCAGCTACACCACAGAGCCAGCCCCCTTCATGCTTACTTTCTACAAATTCACATATTTTTTTAAAGATTCATTTTATTTATTTGAAAGGCAGAGTTACAGAGAGAGAGGGAGAGATGGAGAGAGAGAGATTTTCCACCTGCTGGTTCACTCTGCAAATGGCCACAATGTTTAGGGCTGTGCCAGGCCAAAGGCAGAAGCCAGGAGCTTCTGGGTCTACCACATTGGTGCAGGGGCCCAAGCACTTGGGCCACCTTCTCTCAGGTGCATTAGTAGGGAGCTGGATGGGAAGTGGAACAGCTGGGACTAAAAGCAGGCTCCACGTGGGATGCCAGCATTGCAGGTGGTGGTTTTTCCCAGTATACTACAATGCTAATCTCTTTTGTACAAATTCTATGACGGACATGCTTTTAAAATTTTTAACATTTTCAATTAAGAAAAAGTTATTTCTTTTCATCTACTTGAAAGAGAGAGAGAGAGAGAGAGAAAGTGAGTGTTCTTCCATCCATTGGTTTGTTCACCCACCAAATGCCCGCAACAGCCAGAGCTGGGCCTAGGAGCTAGGAACTCAATGCAAGTCTCCATGGTGACAGGAACCCACCCACATGAAACATCACCTGTTGCCATCTGGGGTCTGCATAAGCCGGAAACTGGAAGTAGATCCAAGATTCCAACTCATCCAGTCCACTATGGGGGATGCAGATGTCACAAACAGCAACTATACCTCTGTACCAAATGCTCATCTCCCTTTTCTTTTAAAGAAAAATATTTATTCTTGCTTTAGATGTTTATTAGAAATGTTACATATATTGTTATCTAGTATTAAAAAATTTCAAAAAATCTGGGTTGAGACTTTAATTTCCTCTGCTAATAATAGTCGCATCATTTGTTTGGTTAACAAATATTTACCAAGTGTAGTATACTTTCTGTAAAAGAAGCATGTTGCTAGATCTTGTAGGAGATTCACAAAATGAAAAAAGAAATGAAATGTTTGAAGGTGGCTATGTGGGAAGTTAAGCATCTAAAATACAAGCAAGAAAAGTGGATAACATAAAAGGACTGTAGGCCAGACTGTGCAGGTCACAATTCTTGATCAAGCTTCAGAAAATTATTGCACCTTTGTACTTTGGTTATAGTCCTTTAAAGATTTTATTTATTTATTTATTTATTTTTATTTTTAAAAGATTTACTCACTTATTTGAAAGTCAGAGTTACACAGAGAGAGATGGAGAGGCAGAGAGAAGTCTTCCATCCCATGTTGCACTTCCCAATTGGCCACAACAGCCTGAGCCCCGCCGATCTGAAGCCTGGAGCCAGGAGCTTCCTCCGGGTCTCCCACGCAGCGGGGCAAGGGCCCAAGGACTTGTGCCATCTTCTACTGCTTTCCCAGGCCAGAGCAGAGAGCTGGATTGGAAATGGAGCAGCTAGGATTCAAACCAGCGCCCATATGGGATGCTGGTGCTGCAGGCGGTGGCTTTACCTGCTATGCCACAGTGCCAGTACCTCATTGATTTATTTAAAAGGCAGAATTACAGGGGCAGGAATGGGAGAGAGATATCTTCCATCTGCTGGTTCATTCCCCAAATTGCCCCAATCATAAGGGCTGGGCCAGGCTGAAGCCAGAAGCCAGGAACTCCATCTCAGTCTCTCATGTGGGTGGTAGGGGCCCAAGTACTTGGGCCATCTTCTGCTGCTTTCCTAGGCAATTAGCAGGGAGCTGGATTGGAAGTGGAGCAGCCAGGACTTGAACTGGCACTCATATGGGATGCCAATGTCAAAGGTCGAGGGTGAACCTGCTGAGCCATAACACCAGCCCCATGTGCCTCAGTTCCTTATCTCCAAAATGAGTATAACAATAGCACCTTCCTGGTATAACTGCTATAATTATATGAATGAAAATATAAAAACCTCTACAACAGTGTTTAACACACAGAGTTCATTGTGCAGTCATGAAGGACATGTAGGTCATAAAGAGCAAAGCTCACCCCCTATAAAGATGGGGAGACTCTGGAGAGTAGAAAATAGGAAGTCATGAAACAATAAATGGAATGGCTAGTTGGCTCAGTTACCACGTGGTGATTTAGAAAGGCAGGTGAAGAGCAAGGCTGAAGGCTGTGAGCAAGACAGAGCCACAGGGAGCTGAAGAGAGAGCGTTGTGACAAAAGGAGAACGAGCAACAGAGTTTTTAAGTCATAAGGAGGGCTGGCAAGGGTCTGGATTTAACACAAATGCCCTTGAAAAAGGGGATTATTGCTCGAAGCAGTTTAACTTCCTATGAAACAGGACTTAGACTGACAACCTCACCACACCAATTACAAGCACTAAGCAGGGGTCTCCTTCCATAGGCCAATGGTAAAGAAAATGAGATTTGATGGTCTTAGGAATGAGCATGACTCGGTTTATATTACTGTCCAGATTTTCAGTGGAATGTTCTTGAATAAAGGTTTTTCCAAAACACCAGTGAACTTTCAACAGGGTCCACCTTCGACACCAGCTGCAGCGGCAGACTGGTCACTGCCATCACCTTCCCACTGCTTCTTGCTTGCACAGTTTTATTCAGGGAAGGGGTGCACCCAGCGGGAGGTGCATGGAGTGTCCAGTGGGACTCAGGGCAGGCAGGATGCTTTTGCAGGGGCTGACGCTATGAGAGGAAATTGTGGCCCTTGTGATTCTTCTTCCTTTTGGAGGCAGTGACAGCCATTTGGACCATGAAGTAATCATCTAGGATGCTGAGGCAGGAAATCGAAGGGAAGCAGGACCCTGACTGCCACTCTCACAGGCTTGTCTCTGGGACTGCTCTGCTGGGAAGAGCAAACCACCCAAGCAGCTCCTTGCCGAAACCCTGGGACAGGGGAGAGGACTAACTCTCTAGGAGTAATTATTACTTACACCCTGGGGCTGAGGCAGCTCCCCTTGGACCAGAACAAAATCTGGACTCTTTCCAAATAGGAAGGAAGCTGGAGGAAAGTGGAGAGCAGCTTGGTAGGCACCAAGAATGGTTCATCACGTTTATGTCAATCAAAATGTAATCCAGCATGGAAAACCAGTTCAGTGCATTAAGTGACTAGAAACAAGGAGCCACAAAAGGGAGACTCAGCTGCTGAAACTGTTTTGCATCAAAGAGAATCTCACAAAGGATGTACCCAACTGGAAGCTGAAAGGATGTAACACACTCCCTTACAGAGTAAAATTACTGTCAATCAAGTAAAAAACATCTTAGAAATTGCTATACAGTAATATTTTCCTACTCTAGTAAACTAGCCTTTGCATCTGTACCTCTCTGGCTCCAAAACTGGCTGAATATTTCAAAAATGCTCCTTACAATTAGAAATAAAACAAAAAAGGAATAAAGTATATTAATTTAAATAATTGATCAACTTCAGTTCCTAAATATCATTTTGAAAAATTTTGTTCAGATGCTTGAGCATCACTTGCATAAATAAATTACAATACCCAAACAGGAACTTCAGAAATGGACCAGTTTCATGGTTCACTTTGAAAAAGTTCATACTGCATATGCTAGAGTAATCCAACAACCATAACAAACTCTTGATTGTTCAGAATTTACTCTGGAAGTCGTGCAGCCAGGTCAGAATCCCAACAAAAATATTTAGTGTTAAAAGAATGTAAAATAATACAACCACTGACGGGAACAGTTCAGCTCAGACACACACAGATTTTCCACCTGACTCAGCAAATCATTTCCTAGATATATATTCCCAAAGAGTTGAGAACAAGTATTCAAACAGATACTTGCACATGATGTTCATAGCGGCAATATTCACAACAGCCAAAGGTACATCAATGGATGAATGGATAAATAAAATGTGACATGCAATGGAATATTATTCAGCCACAAAATGAACAAAGTATTGATACATACTACAACACAGATGAACCTCAAAATCACTGTGCTAATGCAAACAGCTGGACAAATGATCACCTATTGCATGATTCTCTATATTAGAAATACCATAAAAAGGTAAATTGCCAGGGGTTTTGGGAAGGGGAAATGATGAATAACTAATCAAAGGGCACAGGGTATCCTTTTGGGATAATAAAAATGTTTCGGAACCATATAGAGGCAATGGTTGGACACCACTATGAATGAGTCCATTAAATGCCAAATCGTGATTTAAAATGGTTAATCCTATGCCATATGAATTTTCCTCGAATTAAAAGGTAAGCGATACAGCATCAATATGAAATATTAGAGGGGTTAGCGTTGTGGCATAGCAGGTTAAGCCTTTGCCTGTGTCGTCGGCATCCTATATAGGAGCCAGTTCGTGTCCTGGTTGCCCCACTTCTGATCCAGCTCCCTGCTAATGTGTCTGGGAAACAGCAGGAGATGGCCCAAGTCCTTGAGTCCCTGTACCCATGTGGGAGACTTGGAAGAAGCTCCTGGGTCCTGGCTTAAGCTTGGGCCAGCCATGGCCATTGTGGCCATCTGGGAAGTGAACCAGTGGATGGAAGATTCTCTCTCTCTCTCTCTCTCTCCTCTCATACTGTTCTCTTTATAACTCTGCCTTTCAAATAAATAAAAAGTAAATATTAAAAAAAGGAAATATATAAAGATTTCAAGGAAGACGCAGATTACAATTTAATCAGTGCTAAGCCAGCAGTACTTCCAACAACAGTTCTTCCCCTGGCTGGATATCCGCTGGTATCTTCTTCACTACAGCCAGCATTCCAAGGAGACTTAAGGCAAGTGTCCATTCTGATACTCAGATTAATATGCACACTGAGAATGGAACTAGTCCAGGAGACAGATGGTAACGTGCATTCTGATCTAAATCACAACTAGAAGACCCTGCCAGTTTACTACTGCAGAGATTCCCTAGGGAAAGTCTTTGGGAGTCGGGGGCCCTCGAACATCACCTTACAATGCTTCGTTGCTGCTTCTCATGAGAAAATGGGACTAACAGTTTGTGTCTTCCTGAATGTTTTCCCTAAACAAGGGCCTTCAGAGCAGTGCTTCTCACCATATAAAATAATGTTAACCAAGGGGAAGAATGAGCACAACTTGCAAATTTCTGCACTTCCAGCCCACAGATTCTCTAATTAAAACTCCATTTTTGGGGTCTGCAGCGTAGCATAGCGCGTTAAATCACTGCTTACGACACTGGCAGCTCCCATCAGAGTGCTGGTTTGAGTCCCAGCTACTCTGTTTCTGATGCCGCTTTCTGCTAAGGCCAAGTGGGAAAGCTGTGGAAGCTGGCCCAAGTACTTGGTCCCCTGGAGCCCTAAAATACTTGGATAGTAAGATTTTTACCCTTGGGGTGGATGGGGGATGGGGGGCTGAGAGAAGCAGTAGAGGTCAAGTACTGCTGGGCACTTCATATCACATGGAATAAAGAGACTGCATAAACCCTTTTCACTCATGTCTGCCCCTTCTGTCCTAAAACTGCCAGCCCACTGTGACTCAAAGAAGTGCGAAGTTCAATTTTGACAGATTATAATATATTTATAAAATATAAAACACATCTTCACAAGCAACTGATTATAGATTTTATTACTGAAAATGCTTCAAGTAGAAGGAGAGAGTCGGGGCTGACACTGTGGTGTAGTAAGTTAAGCTTCTGCCTGTGGTGCCAGTATCCCATATGGGTGCTGGTTCAAGTCCTGACTGTTCCTCTTGCAATTCAGCTCTCTGCTATGGCCTGGAAAAGCCGTGCAAGATGGCCCAAGTGTTTGGGCCCCTGCATTTGTGTGGGAGACCCAGAAGAAGCTCGTGGCTCCTGGTTTCAGATCGGCCCAGCTTCAGCTGTTGTGGCTACTTGGGAAGTGAACCAACAGATGGAAGACCTTTCTCTCTGTCTTTACCTCTCTGTCTTTCCTTCTCTGTCTGTAACTCTGCCTCTCAAATAAATAAATAAAATCTTTAAAAAGAAAAAAAGGAAACAGTCACTAAGGCAATCTGTCTAAAATTCCACAAATTATTCACACTTAGGAATACTCCATAAACTGAAGGCCATGGAAGTTTAATCATGTCTTTCAACAACAATTTAAATTTTGAAATTTCACAGGATGTCTTTGAGTTCTAAATAAGGTGTTTTTTTTTTCTGGTGAAATTTTTTTACCAAGAAATGTGGAAAACTGGGTCATATTGTATCAAAAGCAACACCCACTAACAATATGGGCAAGAGAGGGAGAAAAGGAGTTAACAGAATTCTGCCCATAAATGAAGAGACATTCAGCTCAACCAGAGTTCTCCGAATTTGTCATTCCTGAGCACCTCTGAGATTTCATCATATGTAACTATCACATTATTAAGAGTAGTTGCCAGTGCTATGGTGCAGCAGGTTAAAGCCCCAGCCTGTAGTACCAGCATCCCATATGGGTGCTGGTTTGAGTCCTGGTTGCTCCACTTCTGATCCAGCTCTCTGCTTTGGCCTGGGAAAACAGTGGAAGATGGCCCAAGTCCTGGGGCCCCTGCACCTGAGCAGGAGACCCGGAAGAAGCTCCTGGCTTCAGATGGCACAGTTCCGGCCATTGTGGCCATCTGGGGAGTGAAACAATGGATGGGAGACCTCTCTCTCTTTCTTTCTCTCTCTCTTTCTTCCTCCCTCTCCCTCTCCCTCTTCCTTCTCCCCCACTCCCCATAACTGTGGCTTTCAAATAATTAAATAAATCTTATTTAAAAAAAAAAAGAGTAGTTGTGGGTTACTTTTTAAAAAAATCAACTTAGTGGTGGGCATTTGGCACACTGGTTAAGACAGGATTTGGGACACCTGCATTGCATATTGGAGTGCTTGGGTTTGAGTCCTGGCTCTGCTCTCAATTCTAGTTTTCTGCTCATGTATACACTGGGAGGCAGCAAATGATGGCTCAAGTAATTGGATTCCTGTCACTCACATGGGATTCTGGGATTGAGTTTCCGGCTCCCAGCTTCAGCTTGGCCCAGTCCCAGCTGTGGTACATTTTTGGGGACTGAACTAACAGATGGGAGATCCCTTTATCTCTTTCTGTCTTTCAAATATAACAAATGGATAAAATTTTTAAAAATTTAAACGCAATTTAAATAGGTTCATCCAAAGCAATATCTGTGAAATTACAGGCTTTTACTCATCAGCTATATTGTTGCCTAACACAACATTAAAATGAGAAAATTTCATCCACATACTATGCTATTATGCTGTAATTAACTTCAGAGTACTTCAGTATTACCAGTGGAGGAAGGTAGTTAACTACCTTATCAGCAACCCACATTCAGGGATGCTAAGACAACCACCACATAAGCCTTCCAATATCACTGTCTAAGTCTGTATCACAGGGTTCATTAATCCCCATCAGGGATATCAGAAATATTTCTTCATGGTGAGATGAGTGACATTTAAAATATGTGGTGGGCTCAGGGTTTCGCACAAACAGGAAGAATCTGGTGACACCAGCAGCCAAACCCTTTTACAGTATTGGCCCAGGAAAGAATTGCATTCGGCTCTCTACCCCTCTACATGAAGGATTCTGCTTCCTGAAAGTTGTGTGGGCTGCTCCCTATGTGAGAACACAGTCATCTTTAGAGTGAATGTTTCATGTGAGGTGCCTGTTAAATGCCTAACAACAGAGTGGGTGCTTCATCGTTGGTCTTCCAAGTGGATGGCAGGGGCCCAAGAACTTGAGCCATCCCCGTCTGCCTTCCCGAGAGCACTAGCAGGAGGCTGGATTGAAGTGGGTTAAGTCCCCTTATAGGAAAACTTTAAAAACTGTTTTTATACCTACTTGCTAACAGTGTGGTCTAGAATCTGCTTCCATGAACTAACACAACTGGGAGCAAGGCTGTGGGGAAGGCAACACAAGCAGGCCTGTGCTGGAGGTACTGTCTCAGCTGCAGAACACCCCAACAGGGTGAATACGGTTATGAAGCAAGCCACACACATGTGTCTGGCTTCCTAGCACACATGTAAGTTGCACCTGCACTACGTGGGAGGCTACTGTGCATAGCAGTATGTGTTAAAAAATGAATATATCTTAATTTAAAAATGTTTCATTGCTAAAAAAGAGACGACCCTTCTCTCTGTCTATAACTCTACCTGTTCAAAAAAAAAAAAAAAAAAAAGTGATGACCCTTGATGGCAGTCTGAGCCTTGCGGGAGTCCTAACCTTTCTGTGGGTGGAGGGCCCTGTGCAGTGTCGCCAGTGCAGACCCATCAGGGTGGTGGCTGTGGCAATTTCTTTCTTTCTCTTTTAAGATTTATTTATATACTTGAAAGTCAGTGTTACACAGAGAGAGAAGACCTAGAGTTGCACTGCTTAAAATACAAGCCACGTAAAGGACATAGCACATCAGTACCAGGGCTCTGGCAAGCACGCTCCTTTTCTGTACTTCTGTCAAGCTTAATGATGCAGACTGCAAGTCAGTTAACTGATAACTTTTCTCGAGAGGTATTGGGCATTTTATCTGCAAATGTGACTAATAACAACTTAAAGCAAATTAACTTCTCTATTTTCTGTAGAAATTACAACTGCATTCAATGAGTCAACATGACTGACAGAAGCATTCAACCAAAGGTTTCAAGAAAAGCAATTTAAGTTTCTTTGACTTTCTTTGTGTGAATTTGTTTTTTGAGAAAAAAAATAAATCTCTGGCAAGAGTATTAACTACCGTTCTGTTGTGTGCTTGACAAAATCAGAGAGCAAAGTGCCTCAGCTATTTCAGTTTTTTAAATGATTCCCTCCACATCCACCAAAACCAATTAATTATATAAGGATGCTGTACCTGCCATCTTTCCCTGCATGCTAACCAGGAATCCAGGCTATACATTAATAGAGGACAACCTCCCCCTTGGAAAAGTGCACAGGAGACAATCGCAATTAACGCCTAAGACTAAAAGCAATTTAGATGTATTTAATAAATGAAAGAAGATGTCAATTGGCAACAAGAGTATGCTTTTAAAGTAACAACAGATAACCTGGAAGTATTCAATATATGGTAAATAAGCCCATCCAAATTAGGACTGCTGATTCAACACAGGAACTAAAAAAGAGAGGAAAGAAACGAACAATCTAAAATAGCAAATACTCAAATGATTCACAAATCCTTTACAGCTGCTTCTGAAATAGCATACACACCATCTAAACAAACAAGAAAAACTCAAAATAAATATACCCTATCAGATTAAAAATAGAAGTATAACCGACAGATTTTGTCATTAAAATGTTTGATCCCATCAAGTTTAGACATACAATTATATTTTAAAGTATTTTGTATCTTACCAAATACATAGCTTCTTTTTAAGTGAACTATAGTAGATTAAAAAAGAATACAGTGACACACAGAAGAAAACAGATAAAAATAATTCACTGGTCCCACTGCCCAGGGTAATGTGCTGATACACAAAAACAGGTAAACCAAACACAGATGACAAGCAGTGCAAAAGTGCAAAGTACCTTTATATTAGGTACTTCAGATATACAAATTATTATAATCTCCTTTTTACGGAGGTAAAATCAATCACCCATTTGTAGACATTTTTCCCCTCACAGAGAACACAGTATATTCCATGGAGGGATTTCTATTTTGCCCTCTTGTGGATATTTTTGCTAAGACTATGAGTTTTTAAATGTGGGAGAACATGTTGGTATCTCCTGTTGGGTCTAATGAAGTTCACGTTTCTTTCCCAAACAGGAACACAACATTTTTATTTGGGTGTTTATTAGCACTCCCCATCCTTTACTGTTCTTGCCAACTAGGTTAAATAGGTACTGGGCTTATTTTATTTAATGTGGGGTGTCTTCAGCTTCTACCAGTGTCAAGTCTTGGTGGATGATCTTCCTTTCTAACTTACTGAAGTAACTGCCTTCCTTGACCTGTTGTCACTGACTGCTTGAACTGTCCCTGGTGGCCAGCCTCCAAAAGAGTGCTCAACCACCCAGAGCAGAGCTGCAGAGCTGCAGAGCTGCAGAGCCAAGCCTCTGCCACTGACTTACAGGAAAGGCTTCTGTTGTTGTAATTGGTACAGTTTTGGGGGGGGGGGTGAGTTTTGCTCCACAGCACTAGATCAATGAGTGTCATCCATCTGATTTTCCATAAAACTTGCAACTATTATGCAAATCCTCTCAAATTTATTTATTTATTTATTTTTAAATCTTCTCAAATTTAAAAAGCACTCTTCTCTCTTTAATTTCTCTCCTGCCAAACGCCTCTGGACAGCTGACACCAATCACACCATTAAAACTGCTTTCTTAAAGGTCAATCGATACTCTCATAATCACTACATCAATGTCTCGGTTTCCTTCTTCTCCCCTTGATGCCTATGCAGCTTTGGGCAATGGGAAATCTTTCCATTCTTGGCTTCCACGACACTGCATTTTTCCTTAGCTCTGACCCAGGTCTCCGGAGTACTTTTTTGCCTTTCTTCAAGCATCGTATTTTATTCAGACCCCTTATCCACAGGGATTTTTGAGTTCCCACATTTCCTCACTACAGGTATGACGACAGCCAACAGCCGCAAGTGGCACATTTAAAGTTTCTTGAGCACCTATGCGGGGCCGTACGCGAGCCCATCACATGCGGCATTCACCACTCTTACGTCCAGGCTCTGTTCTTAACAGAAAATCCAACCACCAGAAGAATCACAACCGCTCAGGACCTCTAAGAACCCTCAATATTGGCGTGTCTAATGTTACTACTCTCAGCTTTCTTTCTCAAAAGCAACTGTAATAAGAATCTACAGGAAGTCTGCCTGTTTTGTTGCAAAAAATTTGGAGAGTAAGTTGTCTGTTACACCACCCAGTGCTCCTAAATAAGAACACACACAAGAAATTTTATTGATGGAAAAACTCTCTTCTCTGGATAGACCAATATGTGTCTTTTTTTTTTTTTTATGGTATGATAGTTTTACATTTCCCTTTTACACTGGGAAAAGGAGTTAAAAGTTAATTTTAATTACAGCAAAGCTAATGACTTAATGCTTAAGAATTTTGTTTTGTATGATTTTTTCATTAGTTCTGAACTTACCTATCCTTATTTTTGTGTTCATATCATTTAATCTTTTGTACCAAGTTTTTTAGAAAAAATTGCTAAATGTAATTCATACTCAACATTATACAACCTTCTAATATATATTACTTGTAAGTTGGGGACTTGCTCTTAAATCATCTTTTTATTATTGGAGATACAAATTTAGACAGAAAGCAAAAATCCAGCACTTGTTTGAGCTATCGATATTATAACTATCACGAGAGCA
Source organism: Oryctolagus cuniculus (assembly GCF_964237555.1). NCBI lineage: Eukaryota > Metazoa > Chordata > Mammalia > Lagomorpha > Leporidae > Oryctolagus > Oryctolagus cuniculus. The sequence goes on along the minus strand of NC_091440.1, from coordinate 116,882,699 downwards.
TGAGCATTCACTGAGTGCCTATTTGCTCATTATGCTGATTAGAACAGATTTTTTTTAACTTGCTGAATAAATTGATATTTTTGCAACTGCTGGATTTTTAAGAGATATCTCAGGGTTGGGCCTTTCATGACTACCTTCATGACAGGTTCTCAGACAGATATGAATATATGGTTTCAAATACAAACCCCTTGTAAGATTTTCAAAACATAACTTGTAGTAGAAGGTTGGAGAGGTACTATTTTGTGAAGTAGTTTTATATGCAACTCACATACGCACACACAAGGCTAACAGCTCAGCTGCTAACATGTCAGAGGCCATATTTTCTTGGCCATTTCTGCACACTACAGAGGACTAAGCACTCAATAAACAGTTGCTCAGTGTCTGGATTCTGTTATGGCTTCTGTATTATTTATAACTCATAACATATTTCTATATTTCACAATAAAAAACTGTTGGCTAACCTAAACAAGCTTCAACTGACAGGGAGACTCCAAGTATTGCAAAAGAAGCAATCATTTTTAGTAAGCAAATAAATCTTGGCACAAAATAAGAAAAAGACAAATATGCTTGCTTTCCAGTGAAAGCCAACACCCACCCATGCAGACTGGTATGATGAGCGAGTCTCGGTTTCCAGCTTCAGATGGGCTCCGACCACCAGTTGGCAGACAGCCCTTTTGTTGGCCGCTAGTCTGCATTCAGCAGCTACTCTGAAATCTCTTTCTTTTAAGCCACCTACCTAATCAGTCCCATGCTCCCAAGAACTATTTCTTGCCCTCCAGCTCAAATCTCAACTGCAGTCATGCCCGTCCTACCACTGTCTCCCTTCGGGTCTTCTTAGGAAGAGCTGCCCACCCTCCACTGTATATCCCTGATTTGCCCTCTTCCCAGCTTCCTGGGGACCTTGGTTCTCACAGTTGGTTCTTCTCTTTCTTCCATCTTCAACCTCTCCTACTTATCATGTGAAAGACACATCTTAGTCATCCCCATTCTCTGCTGTGTCTTGCCACTGAACTGCTCTTATGACAAACGAACAAACAAACAAACCAGTTCACACTGCTTGGCCATCCTCCCTCCCATTCCCTTCGCTCTTTCATTAACCATGATTCCCTAGTCTCCTCATTTCCTTAGTGAAGGTCACCACGTCCTCCCAGGTGACAGTCCTCATGGGGCTGATATGCAGCACCCAACATTCTCCAGGCTCTGCATCCCAGCCCCCCAGCCCCCTGCCTCTCCTGCCAGCCACAGCTGCAGGAGCTCCTGCCCATCAGCGAGACACTGCTTTCCTGCACGTTTCTACCATCAGCCCTCACTCATTTCATATCCCTGACACATTCTTCACTGGGTAACTCCTTTTATCATCCAGTAACAATGCTGATGTCTTAAACCTACACACTCTAATCTGGTGCCCTGATTTCTGTTGCTTTACAGGGTCTTGTCATCATTTTTTTTTTTTTTGCTTCCCTCAGCAAAAGGAATATCCCATCCATATTTCAAAATTCTTAATGTCCAAACCTCTTTATTCCCAGTAAAACCTTTTTCCTTCCTTCATTTCTTTTTTTTTTTTTAAAGATTTATTTTATTTATTTATTTGAAAGTCAGAGTTACACAGAGAGAAGGAGAGGCACACAGAGAGAGGTCTTCCATCCGCTGGTTCACTCCCCAGTTGGCCACAACAGCCTGAGTTGTATCTATCTGAAGCCAGGAGCCAGGAGCTTCTTCCGCGTCTCCTATGTGGGTGCAGGGGCTCAAGTACTTGGGCCATCTTCTACTTCTTTCCCAGGCCATAGCAGAGAGCTGGATCGGAAGTGGAGCAACCGAGACTTGAACTGGCTCCAACATGGGATGCCAGCACTGGAGGCGGCAGCTTTACCCGATACACCACAGCACTGGCCCCTCTCCTACATTTCTTACCTCAGATACAATTCAAATGCTGGGGAAGAGTTCTTTGCCTCACGTTTGCTATTCTGCCACCAAGTTCATCAAACCCTAAGAGTGTGCTTCCTTGACTGTCATTGAATCTCTCTTCTCCATTTCTACTGTCAGTTCCACATCCTTGGCCTATATGCAGTTTTACCATCTTAAGCACAAACAAACTCATGCTTACTCTTCTCCCCCTTTCAATGTATCCTCCACACTGCTGCAAGTTTGCTAATACACAATTTGTCCTTGTCAATTCCCCTACTCAAACGCTCAATAGCAACTCACTGGTGCCAATAGGATGGTCTGTGCTCCTCAGTGTGGCAACTGTGACCTAGGCTCCCTGCCCCTAAGAACCTCACTCATATCTAAGACTCTATTAGCACCTAATAAACTGTTCCCTGAAAAGATCTACAAGCATTTTGGTCTTGCTGTTCACCCATCTCTGCCAGAGTCTACAGTGTACCCTCGCCTGCTTCTCTGCTTAGTAAATTCTTCAGAACGCAACGTAGTGCTGGTCTACTGGTATCCGTGGCATCAGCATCCCACTCTGGCTGCTCCATTTTCAATCCAGCTCCCTTCTAATGAGCCTGGGAAAGCAGTGAAAGACGGCCCAAGTGCTTGGGCCCCTGCACCCACGTGGGAGACCCAGCAGGAGTTTCAGACTCCTGGCTTTGGCCTGGCCTGGCCCCGGCTGTTGTGGCCATTTGGGGGAGTGAACCAGTGGATGGACCATATCTCTCTGTCTCTCTCTCTAACTCTATCTTTCAAAATGCAACACAGACCTCATCTGCTCTGAGAAGTCACCCATACCCTCAGAGCCCTGGGCAGAAGGACTGACCCGCCACAGGGCACACTTCTCTCGTCTTGTCCTCAGCACCCAACCCAGAGGAACCAGTCACCATCTGGAGATTCAGGTCACTTGGGTCTTGAATGGGTAAATGTTCCCAAGTTCACTTAATCACTTGACAGCAATGCTCTCTTCAGAGCCCACATTCCCCTACTGAGTATATTTAGGAGTCATCTTGGGGTTCACCAGAATCCAGCGTGGAGACTGGAACAAGACTGCAGATTTCATCAGCTTAGAGACGAAACATTTTGGAGTTACCGAGACATCAGTTTCAATACTGGCTCTGCCAATTAGAAGTTCTGTGAACCTGAAGAACTACCCTCAACATGTTTTATTTTTTTTAACTTTTCAATTCATACATACTTAAGATTAAATTAAACCTGTGAGCACAGACTGATTTCCAAAATCTACTTACCAACACATTTACTTAAAAGTAGTGTCATGACATACGATTTATATTTTGTTTTCTGGGTTTCGGTTGATGGCTGATCCCTGTGTGAAATCTTTATAATCCTTATGGTAGGAAGAAGCATGGAATTTCCAATTTCATCTGTTTTCCTAAACCTAACATGATTGTGTGGGGAGCAATCCGGACTAGACTAGGTTACTCGAATTAAGACTTATTCTATGCATCTGCTCTCCCACAATATGGTGCTGGGAGAGAAGTAAACAGCTTCCGCACAGCTGCCTCCAGTTCAACTAATAAACTGTAGGACTTGCTCCTGATTGGAGGAGAGCAGCGTACTCGGCGTGTGGGCAGCCGAGTTAGGATTGGCGGAGGAGGACTATAAAGGAGGAGAGAGACGGCATGCACCAGGAACATCTATGGGGAACATCTAAGGGAACCCGTGCAGCCCCCGAGAAAGCCGGCCGGTGGTGTGCCACTCCCCTGCGGAAGTGGGGAATGTGGCCAGGGGGAACTGCCCTTCCACGGAGGTGGAAGGGATAGTAGCCAACCCGGGAAGAACCAGCAGCAAACCCGGGGAGGGCCGAGCAGACGAAAGAACAGCGCAGGGTCCTGTGTCGTTCCTCCACGAAGAGGGGGAGCGACATAATGGTGCCGTGACTCGGATAGCAAACTTAGGAGGGAAGAAACGGGAAGAACTGGGAAAATATCGGAGAGAGAGACTAGCAAACAGCCTACGGAAAATATCGGAGAGAGAGACTAGCAAACAGCCTAGGGAAAAGCCGGACGAAAAGGGTGCCGGAAGAAGCTATTGAAAGCCTAGGCATAGACTCAGATACGGACTACGGGGGGAAGCTGGGAGAAATCTCTAAGGTCGAAAGTGAAAGTGAACGCTAGAACAAACAGACTCGGACGCGGACTGTGGGGAGAGGCCAGGAGAAACGAGGGAGGAGTATTGTTGGAGGAAAGCTTGGGGAAACATACCGGGTAGAGAAAAATGTTAGGGAAATTGAAGCCGCGGGGGGCAGGCCAAGGCGGACACGAAAGCCACTTTGGGATTCTCAAGTTAGCCCGGGAATAGGGGGCGAAAAGTTGAAACCAGAAGCTGAAACGTGAGCCAGGTTGGGATCCGTCTGATTAGCCCGGGGAGCAAAGGACGGGAAGCCAAACCGTGGGGCGGAGACGTACGCTGGGTTGAATTCGCCAGGCTAGCCCGGGGAACTTAGATTGAATGCTAGTGGCGGACACGTAAGCTACGCTGTGTTACTCGCGGAAGCCGCCGCGTGCAGAGAGAGCACGGGGCGTGAATAGATAGGGAACGGGGCTGGCGAGGCCGTGGTTCAGACGCGAAAGGGTTAAGTGCGAGACAGCGGAGCGCGCGAAGCCGAGCCGCGCAGATGAGGCGCGGGCTGAAGCTGCGCGGAGCCGTGAAGCTGCCGGCAGCGCGAGGCGCCGGGAAGCTGCAGGGATAAGAGAAATAGAAGTTTAGAAATAAAATGAGAGAAATAAGAATGCTGGGAGATAGAAGTAAAATGGGAGAAATAGGAATGCCCGGAGATAGAGAAATAGAGAAATAGAAAGGCCTCCCCTCAACATGGCAACGAGAAAGTTTGGATTCGGTCTGCCTGATTAAGTGAGGCGATGAGCATGATGAGCACCTGGGCGGCTAGCAGCTTATGCGCCGCAGGTCACCGAAGACAGGCACGAATTAACATCAGTAAGGCCTCCCCACAAAAAGGCAATGAGAAGGCTTGGATTCGGTTTGCCTGATAGAGCTTGTAAGCCCCTGCAGGCTCGACCAGAGCATGCGCTGCAGGGCACCGAACACAGGCACGCATCAGCGCCTAAAAACCTCCTCATAACATGGCGAAGAGAGGACCCGGATTCGGTTTGCCTGATAGGACTTTTAAGAACCTGTGGCAACTCTAGCAAGTAGAGCAGAGTGTGTGCCGCGGGACACCGAAGACAGGCGCGTATCAACGCCAAAAATAAAAAGAAAGGGGGATCTGTGGGGAGCAATCCGGACTAGACTAGGTTACTCGAATTAAGACTTATTCTATGCATCTGCTCTCCCACAATATGGTGCTGGGAGAGAAGTAAACAGCTTCCGCACAGCTGCCTCCAGTTCAACTAATAAACTGTAGGACTTGCTCCTGATTGGAGGAGAGCAGCGTACTCGGCGTGTGGGCAGCCGAGTTAGGATTGGCGGAGGAGGACTATAAAGGAGGAGAGAGACGGCATGCACCAGGAACATCTATGGGGAACATCTAAGGGAACCCGTGCAGCCCCCGAGAAAGCCGGCCGGCGGTGTGCCGCTCCCCTGCGGAAGTGGGGAATGTGGCCAGGGGGAACTGCCCTTCCACGGAGGTGGAAGGGATAGTAGCCAACCCGGGAAGAACCAGCAGCAAACCCGGGGAGGGCCGAGCAGACGAAAGAACAGCGCAGGGTCCTGTGTCGTTCCTCCACGAAGAGGGGGAGCGACATGATTGGGCTTCAATTGCTTCTTCTTCTTTTTTTTTTTTTTTTTTTTTGAAAGAGACACACACACACACACACACACACACAGAGGTTTTCTATTTTTATTTTTATTTTTATTTTTGACAGGCAGAGCAAACAGTGAGAGAGAGACAGAGAGAAAGGTCTTCCATTTTCTGTTGGTTCACTCTCCAACGGCTGCTGTGGCCGGCATGATGGGGCCGGCACACCGTGCTGATTCGAAGCCAGGAGCCAGGTGCTTCTCCTGGTCTCCCATGCGGGTGCAGGGCCCAAGCACTTGGACCATCCTCCACTGCCTTCCCGGGCCACAGCAGAGAGCTGGACTGGAAGAGGGGCAACCGGGACAGAATCCGGGGCCCTGACCAGGACTAGAACCCGGGGTGCCGGTGCCGCAGGCGGAGGATTAGCCTAGTGAGCCGCGGCGCTGGCCTACTTCTTCTACTTTACTACTCGATAACCCCAGTACTTTAAATAAAATTAAAAAAAAAAAAAAAAAAAAGATCAGGGGCCTGCATTGTGACTTAACAGTTTAAGCTGTAGCCTGTGATGTCAGCATCCCTTAATGGGTGCCAGTTCGTGTTCCAACTGCTCCACTTTCAATCCAGCTCCCTGCTAATGGCCTGGGAAAAGCAGTGGAGGATGGCCCAAATCCTTGGGCCCCACCACTCACATGGGAGAACCGGATGAAACTCCAGGTTCCTTGCTTCAGCCTGGCCCAGCACTGGCTGTTGCAGCCATCTGGGGAGTGAGCAAGTAGATGAAGCTCTCTCTCTAACTCTGACTTTTAAGAGCAAAACACACAAAACGAAACAAAGCGGCCAAAGGACAGACAGAACTATCAGATAGTGTAAACTAGAAAATTTGATCCTAAGAAGTCATGTGATCTCAGTCATTATTCGACAGCATCAGGTTACAATTAAATAAACAGAAATTAAGAAACACCAAAATACCAATCTTAAAACAGCAGGATTATGAATGATTTTTAACTTCCTTTTACTTGTCCATTTAAAAAATATTTTCTACAATACATGTATCACTTTTTGGAATAAAAATTGTTTAAAAACCTTTAAAAAAGTAATAAATTTTCAGATAAAAAGTAGAATTATGAAAGTGTGTATTCCATATGATCCCAGTCATGACATTCACCAAGGTCATAGTAAGTTGTTACAGTTGCCACAGAAACTAATACAACCTAATACTACTAATACAACTAATACAACTCTTCATGACCTTCTGTTTAAAAATATTAAGAGTCTAGTTGATTTAGGTATAAACACTGCTCCTACCACTATTTCCTTCCGTTCCAGCTGAAGGTATCCCTGGATATCCCAAAAGCCCCCACCCTAGTTGCCGATCAAGATCATAGAGCTTCTGCTACTCTTCAGAACAATTTGACATAGAGGAAAACATGATCTAGGTTTCAATTTGTTACAACAAAAACTGTTGTTAACAACTTACAGGAGGTTCTTGGTTTGGAGTGAGGACCTAGTGCAACAGACCAAGTCAGAAGGGAGTGGCTGGTGCTGCAGTTCCACATCACTAATCTGGAACTAAGCTGTTTATCTGACTTCCCAAGAAATCAGGAGAGACAGACAATGACCACATCCCAGTTAGTTCCAGCCAGCAGGAGAAGGAAGTCCTCTCTGCCTCACCCTTGACAAGCACAGTAGCTCGGAGGCCACCAGCCCACGTCCAGTTCTGTTTCCACTTTCCTCAGCCCTTCTCTGCCTGCACATCTAACTTCTGCTAAGTTCACTGGAGCACTCTAGAATGGTTTAAAAAAAAAAAAAAAAAAAGGCCAGTTAGGACCTTTAATTTGTTCTAATTTTGTCTTTGTTAGTTAACTTGAATCAATTCCTGGTCTCTCTGGCACTCCTTGGCTTACAGCTGCATCACTCACCTCTGGGTTTGGCACCTCACAGCTTTCTCTGAAACACATCTGAAGCCTCCCTCTGTCCACCTCCTCTAATGAGGACCCTTCTGACTTGCATTTGCCAAGCCCCCTCCCACACCATCCAGGAAAATATCATATTAAAGTCCTTAATTTAGTCACATCTGTGTTTCTGCCATCAGAGTCAGGGAGGGGACCAGGGGGTCAGCAGTATTCACTCTGAGGGTCATTATTCACCTTGGGTTAGAGACGTTTGGCTCTAAGAACAAACTGTCGAGGGACAACTCTTCATGACCTTCTGTTTAAAAATATTAAGAAGTCTAGTTGATTTAGGTATAAACACTGCTCCTACCACTATTTCCTTCCGTTCCAGCTGAAGTATCCCTGGATATCCCAAAAGCCCCCACCCTAGTCACTGATCAAGATCATGGAGCTTCTACTACTCTTCAAAACAATTTGACATGGAAGAAAACATGATCTAGGTTTAAATTTGTTACAACAAAACCTGTTGTTAATATGAGAGAAAAAAAAAAACAAACTAGGCTATCTAAATATTTCAAATAATTTAAAATATGACCTTAAAGGAGAAGTTGGGTATTTAATGTTAAACCCCTCTTCTCAGATGCAAGAAATGACTGAAATGTGTAACACAGTGGTTACAAATGGTTAACATACATTATAAGTTTGTATGTACTGACAGTTTTTCCCCTTATGTTTATAGTGTGCACATGGGTATTCTCATTCAAACTCTTTATATGTCCAGATTGCTTTTACAATAATTATCTAACGATTCTTAAGTATCAAAAAAAGTATGAAAGGGCACCACATACTCCAAGAAACACCCACTGTACTAAACTTCAGGTTAATGTCTAGAATTACATAGTAACTCTACAGAATGTCACTGCTAAAGCTTATAAATGGGTCAGTTTTTTTTAATCGGGAAAACAGTCTTGTTTCCTTATTAGCATTTTGGAGAAGTAGAGAAAGGGTAGTGAAGATGAGTGATTCTCTGACAGCAGGAAACATATATGCTGATTAAGTCTCCTATCACTCACATCCTTTATTCTACAAGTTCTTGTTTACATAAAAGACTGGGCACTATTTACTAATATTAAGTTATTTATCTCTTGGATGAATTTTGCTAGCTACATGTTAACTGCTGTAATTCTCCATTTCTTGCCTTCAGCAAGTTGTCCTCAAAGGAAAGATGTTTCCAATAATCATACTTTCTCATTAACTTAACTGCATTTTGGACATCTATTCTCAAAGAAAAAGTATAGCTCTGGTGCTTGGTGCAGTGGGTTAAAGCCTCGGCCTGTGGTGCCGGCATCCCAAATGGGCACTGGTTCTAGTCCCTGCTGTTCCACTTCTGATCCAGCTCTCTGCTGTGGCCTGGGAAAGCAGCTGAGAATGGCCCAAGTCCTTGGGCCCCTACACCCACGTGGGAGATCTGGAAGAAGCTCCTGGCTTCAGACTGGCTCAGCTACGGCATGTTGTGGCCATTTGGGGAGTGAATCAGTGGATGGAAGACCGCTCTCTCTGTCTATACCTCTCTGTAACTCTTTCAAATAAACAAAATAAATCTTTAAAAAAAAAAGTATAGCTCCAAGGAAAATTCATGCTTATATCAAAAGCAACAACTTCTTGACAAGGGGAAAAGAAACTCCATCATAGTTCATCTGAACAGGGAAAAAAAAATCCCAAGATGTGTGTGAGACAGCAGGCAAGCTGTTTACCAGACATCAGGAAGGCTGGAGAAGGCCCTGATGCCTAAATCCAACCTTTCCCACACTAACCACCACACTCAACAATGGCCCAGGGCAGGACTCCTTCTGAATCAACAAGACACATGGCCTGTGTCCTAGACTTGCACTTTTCTGTCTTTACAAAGTACGTTTCAGACTTTTACTTGGAAAATGTCAGAAATAAAAATCTCAAGACTATTTCTAGGATTTTGCTAAGGCATGTGTTTTTTATTAAAAGTTCTCTAAATTGCATATTCAGTGTCTGGTACTTCACATCCAGATAAATATGGCTACTTAACCAGCAAAATACCAATTCTACATCAGCTTAACAAGAAACTTAATCAAGGGGGGCTGGCATTGTGGAGCAGTGGGTTAAGCCACTCTTGCAACACTGGCATTCCGTATCTGAGTGCTGGTTCCAGTCTTGGCTGCTCTGTTTCTGATCCAGCTCCCTGCTAATGTGCCTGGGAAAGCAGCAGAAGATGGTCCAAGTACTTGGGTTCCTGACACCTATGTGGGAAAACAGGATGGTGTTCCTGGCTCCTGGCTTCTACTATGTTCAGCCATGGCTGTTGCAGCCATTTGGAGAATGAACCAGAATGGAAGATTTTTCTCTCTCTCTCTCTCTTTCTCTCTCCCTCCCTCCCTCTTGCTCCTCCTCCCTCAATCATTCTACCTTTTAAGTAAACAAATCCTCAAAAAAAAAAAAAAAAAGAAGCTTAAATTGTTCTCTGTTCTGGGGGACTACTGTTTTGTTAGCAAACAAGACCAACACTGAGTTGGCTGAGCATTCTGGGGGCCAAGCAACACCCACCTCAGTCCCCTAAGCGGCCGAGGGACGTGATCAACTCTCTCAGGTCCACCACTCATGGTCTCCTGTAGCATATAAGTGATGAGGAAATGTGCACAGGGATGTAACACATCCGGTTACAGTGCCTAACATCTTTTTGAAAGCAAGCATTTCAAGGTTCTGAAAACACAAGTAAAATAATTGAGCGAGTGAAAACTATGAAGCTGAATGAAGATAAACCTAAAGAAGTCAAGTCTGAAGAGATGCTGAATGAGGGTTCACTGAAATATAGAAAATTCTGATCTAAAAAGGAGAGATAGAACCAACTTTCTCCTAAAGGGAGACATTGCTGTCTGATGGCCAGGCACGTGCGACTACAGGATGCTCGGGACGCTGACATTCAAACAAGTTCAAAGAGGGAGAAAAGTGCCAAGGCTTGGATTTTCAGGGTTGGAGCAGGCAAAGTTCTCAGAGGATGGGGTGGTGCACTTTCGGCTGTGAGTCAAGGAGAAAAGGCTTGACTGGAGACGGAAGCAGAATGGGCTTATGGGAAGAGAGGACAACGTGACGTCAGAATTCTGCCTAAGGCAGGGCTCATTCTGAAGAAGTAGTGGGTACTGACCAGAGTGGCAGTACTTGGGCCGAAAACCATCAGCAACAGTGAGAAAACTTGGTCTTGAAGAAACTGTGTCGCTCCCCCTCTTCGTGGAGGAACGACACAGGACCCTGCGCTGTTCTTTCGTCTGCTCGGCCCTTCCCGGGTTTGCTGCTGGTTCTTCCCGGGTTGGCTACTATCCCTTCCACCTCCGTGGAAGGGCAGTTCCCCCTGGCCACATTCCCCACTTCCGCAGGGGAGCGGCACACCGCAGGCCGGCTTTCTCGGGGGCTGCACAGGTGTTCCTCCAGATAGATGTTCCCCTTAGATGTTCCTGGTGCATGCCGTCTCTCTCCTCCTTTATAGTCCTCCTCCGCCAATCCTAACTCGGCTGCCCACACGCCGAGTACGCTGCTCTCCTCCAATCAGGAGCAGGTCCTGCTGTTTATTGGCTGAACTGGAGGCAGCTGTGTAGAAGCTGTTTTCTTCTCTCCCAGCGCCATATTGTGGGAGAGCAGATGCACAGAATAAGTCTTAATTCCAGTAACTCAGTCTAGTCCGGGTTGCTCCCCACAAAACTGTACCTTGCTTGCTACTATTGTAAAGGAAAAGTCAAGTGGAAAATTCAGAGCTAGAACTTGTTTACTTGACCCTGATTTTTGAGAGATGTAATCCCTTGTAAGGCCTGCAAGTCTAAAGTATTTTACTACAGCTGTGTGAAATATTGGTTAAGGAGAACTGTTTCCCCTTTTACCTCATGCTATAAACTACAAGGCTCAATAAAAATTTATCCACTGTCAAAAAACAAGAAAGAAAGCACATTAAAGAGACAAACATACACTGAACACTTTCTGCCACAATATCATGTAGGTTTTTAATATAAAGTGTGGTTCTTACAAATCTAAAAAGAGGATGTTAATATTTCTGTTTATAGTTCGATAAAGTCGAGAGAAATGAGGATACTTGTCTAGAGCCACAAATGGCAGAAGCCAGGTTAGAACCCAGGCCCACCACTTATTCCCCACCATGAATCACATCCTTGAAAATTAATTTGTTTCTCCACAGGAATAATCAAAGAATCACTTTAAGAGAATGAGAAGAGGGGCTGGTGCTGTGGCATAGTGGGCTAAGCCCTGAAATGTGGTGTAAAAAAAATCCCATTCGGGCACTGGTTCATGTCCTGGCTGCTCCTCTTCCAATGCAGCTCTCTGCTTTGGCCTGGGAAAGCAGTGGAACATGGTCCAAGTGGTTGTGCCCCTGACCCTACGCGGGAGATCTGGAAGAAGCTCCTGGCTCCTGGCTTTGGAATGGCACAGCTCCAGCCACTATGTCCATTTGGGGAGTTAACCAGCAGACGGAAGACCTTTCTCTCTGCCTCTCTTCTCTGTCTGTAACTCCGCCTCTCAAATAAATAAATAAATAAAATATTTAAAAAAGAGAGAGAAGAAATTTGTGAAAATTAGCAAAATCTTTACTTGATCACAGTTTTATTAGAAATCCTTCAAATAGTGTTCATTGCCCACATTCCTAGTACAGTACATGCTCCTAGTTAGGGCTTTCGAAAATGCAGTCTTAGGCAGGACATCTATCTATTGGTTAAGATGCTGCCTTAGAGCTCCTGGACCTGGAATTCCTAGGTCCGATTTCTGACTCTGTCTCCTGATTTGAATTTTCCATTAATGCAGATCCTGGTAGGTCTCAGTATTGGTGCAATTAACTGGGTTCCTGCTACCTGCATGGGAGTTTGTGGCTCCTGGTTGGGGGCTTGTGCAGGCATTTGGAGAGAAAACCAGCAGATGGGAGCACTCTTTTTCTCTTTGCCTCTAAAGTTAAAAAAAAATTAAATGCAGTTTTAGCCTTATATAACTATCGCCTGATCTACTAACCATATGTTTTTTATAGCATTATCTTGTGATTCTAAGATTACAAAATGAAAGATAAAAGCAAAGCCCATGATTCTTCCTTTTCTTATCTAGATATTTCTATGAGAGCTCACACTGAGAATTATTAAAATGTTTGCCAAATGCCTAATGTCCTGTGTTACAGTTTTCCTTCTCAAAGTGAACATGTTCCAGAGAATATTAAGCTCTGGGGTACAAGAAACTGCCAGACATGGGCTTCTTCAGCCTCAGTCTCCAGAACGGCTTGGCCACAGACTCCATCTTCACACGGCCCCACCTGAGGTCTTTAAGCGTTGCTGAAGAAACACATGTTCTGTGGGAGGAAGACATTGTCAGGTGAATGAGTGCACAGAAATGAACAAAAGATGGAGGTGTATGCTTAATCTTTAGAAACCAGATCTCGCTCTCAAGGGCTTGCCTACCCACATTTCTCTTCTTTCATTTTCCCAGTCTTTCTCCATGTTTTTCTTTATAAAGCTTTCATTGATTACCTATTGTCTATTGAAGATCTATGATCAGAAGTAAATGGGGCTAACTACAGAAGAGGAGAATAGTGTACAGCGAGATTCTGGCAAGAAAAGGTCATGATCCAGTCTCCCACCCAGCAAACAGGGGAAAGAAAGGCTGAAATCACGTCTGTCACCTGTGAGTTACATAATACGTACGGAACGTGGACGCCTGGCAAATCAGCTTCCAAGACCACAGGTGACTTATATACACACACTTTCCCCTTCTGAAATATTGTTAATTAAAACAGAAAACCATTCACAGCATTTGCAGAAGCAACATGTGTTCATTTTCTCCCTGCAGTAGCTATTTGTGAATGACTTACAGCCCTCATGAACCTCTGCCACAGTCCATGAAATAATCCCATTACTTCAGAAACCTTAAATGAACCTCCTTCTACCATATAAAGGATTCTACTAAAAATACACAGAAACAAACAGGGTGTGCAAGATGCTCAAGGTCGCACAACTGAGTCAGTGGTAGGAAGTGGGAACACGCGTCTCGGGATGTCACCCAGCCCTCGTCTCTAACTGCTGAGCTGCCTTTCCACGAATACACCAGCGCAGGCATCCACCCACCTCCTTCTCATGTGCCAATCCTGGGAAATGGCACAGTGGGGGCAGCTCACAGAATACAGATATTTCAGGAAGCGTCACATAATTGCTGGCATTTGAAGGCACTAAGCTTTTAGTATTCTCTTCCTATTCCTCCCACCCCCCACATCATTTTTCTAGAACTCTTCAAAGCACCTTCTCTTCTGTGCCTCAGATTCTCCACCTGACATTTGGGTGTTAACAAACATGCTTTTTTTTTGCCCAAGGAAATATATATGGTAATGTTATGCTTTCTCTTCAGATCGTCAAAAAAAACCTAACAGTTTATCTCAAGCACAGTGATGTCATTTCAATCTCTAGGACAACACCCACAAGATCGATACCCAAAGTCATCTATTATAAATATATAATCAAAACCATGTTCATCATGAGACAATAACTTACAGGTTTTAAATATTACATGGTATAATGAGAGCATAACATGGAAATGCCAAAAAAAAAAAAAAAAAAAAAACACCCAAAACAAGAACTCCCCTTAACTTTATGGTAAAATATGAACACTTTGCATTAGGGAAAAAATCATAAAATATTTAAGTAAGATTATATTCCTAGCAATCATCAATATATGAGCTCAGAGGAAATAAAAACCCAAAACAACAGGAACTATTATTTTGCTCCAGACACTGCTGTGGCTAATTTAGTAACTGAAAATATAATTCTAAATATGGCTATGGAAAATTGTAACACTTTATATTTTACAAAGTGTTGTCAATCTTATTTAATTTTAGGGCATCTGAAATGACCAATTATATTTACAAAGCAAACTTTTATTTCCGAACCATCTATTAAGCAACATTTACCCATTACTGCAAAATACCCTCTGATTTTCTTTAAATAATTATTGATCCTATGCTAAATGGGTCTTGCCTATTACTTTAACTCTAGAAAAGGAATTTGAAATCAAAAATTATAATTCCATAAAATACAAGAACAAAAATGCTCAGCTGTCCAACAGACACATCCTGAAGTCTCTCGGCACACAACCCTGCCAGCATTATTCAGCATAAGAGAGGAAATGAAATTGTGAAGAACACGAAGGAGCATCATCACAGCAATTTACGAACTTGTCACCTGAGAAATGCACTGGAAACATCTCAAAAGAATACGATTTAGACAACAGAAATAATCTTCTCCACATCTAAGTTACTTGCTACATAAAGATTTAGCTTAGGGGGGAGAAAAAAGGCACAGCAGATAGAAGACATAGCCTTGCTAGGAAGATACAAAATAGAGTAACAGCTAATTAACTCACCAAATAGCCCTTTGCTAAGAACCTGTAGTCTTCTCTTTGTCTCAGGCGCCCGAGTTTTAAAGACAAATTACATGCTTTCTGACAGAAGGATGACAAAAGGGCACACTGTGATCTCTGCTCTTGCCTCCAGAAGAAAGCTGAAGCACACTGCAATCTCCAGGAGTAAGTACTTCCTATGAGCATGCTCAGTATCTAATTTAAATGGCTTGGTATTTCATCCCGGCATGTGATGACCTACTTCCGAAACCTCAGAGGGCTGCAGACTCAATGGAAGATCATTGCTGCAATGAACTAGACAGAAACACCAAGTGATAACTCATTTGTTTTTAACTTCATGCTTTTTGTGGTTCATTTGATTGGAATGAAAACGTTTCTGCACCTTTATCAGAACACATCCTGTGCTTTCAATATTTAAGTCAACGTAAGTATCCCACAATGTTGGGGTGAACTCAAGTTTCAAGCCATCCAGATGTGCTCCCCAAATGCAAACATGATGACTAAGAAATGCAGTAAACTACATACTATCCACTTTTAACTTTTTCATCCTTCTCCTGTTCACCAAGTAAAAGAATCTGCAACCTATGTAGTGGTATTTTAATTTCTCCTCTTGGCCACTGTGCCATCTGGGGAGTGAACCAGCAGATGGAAATCTTTCTGTCTCTGTCTTCCTCTTCCTTTCTCTCTGTAACTCTTCCGAATATATAAATCTTTTTTTTTTTAAAAAAGAAGTGTTTGCTATCTTCAAATTACAGCAACAAATTTTTCTCATATACAAATTATACATTATGTAATACATAAAAGGATCATACAACAGACTGTACTGATAAATCTGTAAAACAGTATCTTAAAAATAATTTTGCATTTTCAAGACCAAGTTTCTTTGCATATGTATGTTTATACCATCAAAGAAGTAATCTGCCTTGTTTTTTGAGCAAATTGCTGCAAAGGCCACGGAGTTGGGAATGATGGAAATATGGCCAAGAAGCTTATCCTCTGTTCCATAAACAGAACCTAGCACAGCCCCAAACAATGGATTCACATCCACTTGCCATTTTAACCTTGGGCAGACGAGCAAAAATAGGAAGTGTTCAAACACCTGACACGCATCAAGCCCAGGATAGCAGACCTCTGGTGGAGTGGGGCTGACCACAGCTTTAAATGAACTCATATGCTAACAGGGCTCTTCCCTTCTTCACAACTCTTGTTGGTTACTTCTACTAAGTCCCTGCTGTGAACCATGCACCCACACACATGCTCCATGATTGAGAAGGGAAGCCTCCCATCCTGCTAGCTGCTTCCTAACTGCCAGACAGCATGGACAAACTGGGAAAGACATGGGAAACGGGCAAATCCCACAGCCCCAGCAGCAAGACGGCTGGGAGGACTGGATCACTAAAAGTGATCAGAGAGGTTGCAAAAGTTAAAATGTTTAAAAAAACTTTTTTAACAGAAATTGAGAACAATTTATGAAATCTTACCTAACTTCAACACATTTCCAGGAAAAACAAATAAGTTCAAAGAAAACTAACATTTTTTTTAGCAACCTGATTGCCAGTAAGCGCTAGGCAGGTAAAAACTGCCCCAAACTGTGGGTACTGTGTGCTGGGTAAGGGTTCCATCTCAAAAGGAAAAGCCCAGGAAAAGAGAGCAGAGAGTACACACGCAAATCCCGAGTCATACAACACACCAAGAAGGTCGTTAATACCTGTCTTGTGTGCTATGTACGCTTGGTACTGTGTCAGGTGGGTAAAGCTCTGATCTCTTAATAAAAAAGGAAAACTTCTTCACTGAAAAACAAATAACAAATCTAATTGTGATCTAGAAATATTTATGGAGAACATGTTATCTAAAAGGCACATTGCAATGCAGTGGAAACAAACACAAGCACAACCACTTCTGTTTTTCAAAGAGCTCACTAGTAGGGACGACCAGCCAAGAGCACACAGAGCTACTGTATGTACTAAGGCTTAATACAGGGGCTCCAGCATTCTCAATGGTTTAGAGCGAGGAGAGAAAATACTCCGAGGAGGGGAGTTAGGACAGCTTTTGGGAGAGGGGTGAACTCTGAAATAGCTGGATGAAAACTGAGGATGAAGCCCAGGACAGGGAGGAGGACAGAGCAGGTGAGAGGTCCAGGAGGAGACAGCGGTGCACCTGGGACCTTCTGTGGAGACTTGGGGAAACTGTGGCAAGGGCAGTGTGAACAATGCAAAGTGAAAGCTGTCAACAGTGGGAAGGGATGTGGAAGCTGGTGCAAGCACTCTGGGCCCTGGATAATGGGAGCAAGGGAAAGGTTCAGCAGAAGAAATGGATTCAACCCCAAGAAAGAAGCAATTCTAACAGGTGGGAGTGTTACCCAGGTGGGCACACTTCTACTCTTTTCAAATTCACTTTCCGAGGTCCTCCCTCCCACTTACTTGCTCGGTAACACGAATTTCCCCTCTCTTCTACACACTCAGCTCAAGCATTCTGATTTCAAACTGAGATCACCTTGCAACTGCAAGCATCCTTTCCACCTCAATTAGAATCCTTCCATCTCATCACTCACTCATTCAATGGCTTACCTTTCTCCACCAGCAAAAGCTGACATGCTTTCCAAATGCTACCCCAGTGACTGAACACTTCCACCAAAGATAAAACCCGTTTCTCCGACCTCAGAGTACCCAATGAACATGCAGTTCTAGTGCATTCCATCGCATGTGCACAAGAGGATGCGCCCATGACTGACACACACCCAGCTGTCACTGGATACCTGACCAGTGGGAGGGCTGAGGAGGACACTAAGACGGGAAGTGAATAAATGAGTCTTATATTGCAATTGTTCCATGGCAGCAGTCTATTTTTTAGAGCAGTTCTAGCTGCACAGGAAAACTGAGACTTCCCATATTCCTCCTCCTCCTGCACACGGATGGGTACCACAGATGAACCTACACTGACATGCCAGCGCTGATTCTTGGTGTTCCACGGTCTGAGTTGAGTCTTTATAATGTAATCCGTTGTTGCTTTGTTGACCATAGGTGATGCCAGGATCATCTGCACAGCCTTGATGTGCGCACGGGTAGACACACACACACACACACACGCACGTGGGAGAGGCCACACATTTCATTTCCAAGAAGCTCCTTGACTGCTGTGATTAACAGCTATTGCTCCGATATTCACTGGTGCATGGGGAGCCGAGCACATGAACGTGAGACAGAGGAACAACGCGGGTAAGGTATGCAGCCAGTGCAGGTGCGTGACATAGGGAGAGGTGGTGCCTCTGCGTTGAGTACATGGAGCAAAGGCAGAAAAAGAGAAACAGACGAGCAAGGAATATAGCCAGTTTAGAGAAGGCTTTTTAAGAGGCCAGCGCTGTGAGAGAGGGTAAAGCCGCTGCCTGTGGCTCTGGCATCCCAAATAGGTGCCGGTTCAAGTTCCAGCTGTTCCACCTCTGATCCAGCTCCCTACTAATGTGTCTGGGAAAGCAGCTGAGGATGGTCTGAGTCCTTGGGCCTCTGCACCCATGTGGGAAACCTGGAAGAAGCTATGACTTGGCCATTTGGGGATGAAAGATCTCACTTCCTCTGTCTCTCCCCCTCTCTCTCCAACTCTACCTTTCAAATATATTAATAAATCTAAATAAAAAAGGCTTCTTAAGTAATCCTTTTAATGAATAACTGAATGTATCCCTCCCTGCAAGCACTTCAGAGACACTAAATATTTTAAAGTAGCGCAGTGCCATGGTCCCAGCCATGTTTTAAAAATATAATGCCGCTGGCAACTTGTAGGAAACAGATGGGAAGGAGGGAGATTGATGGCTGGGGCACTGACAGGGAGATCTTAGAGTGCAAGAAGGTAAGACTGGGGAGGAAGTGACATATTCCAGGGAGGATAAAGCCATCAGCAGGATATGGTGCTGGGCTGGAAGAGAAGAGCACGCCTGCAAGGATCTCGGCCCAGGACCGGGCGAGCGAGCCAGGGGACACAGCGGTGAAGGGCGGCAGAAGGCACGCAGCCGAGGAAGACGAAGCTTGGCGAGGGGAAGAAGGAACGTGAGCGGAAAACCAGATCCACTTCAAACAGGGGAGCTTAGAGCCCTGACAGCCACCCGGCCAAATCCTCCACGGAGAGGAAAGACACCTGGAGTTCAAACAAGGAATCAGAGCCAGAGTAAAGTTCATGGAACAAGAGGAGGAGCAGATGAGATGGTGCAGGCTGCCAGTTTCTGTGGCTGGGAGAAGAGAAGCCAGGTGAGGGAGCTGAAAGGGAGCGCAGACCAGGTAAGAAGCTAGGGGGAGGGGGCGGATCAGAGTGGCAGAATCGCCCATCAGGAGCTGAGGGAGCCAAGGAAGGGAATCAGGGAGGAGGGCCCAGCTGTCAGGGGCAGAATGCTCAGATAGGGGGTCCACTGGATGCCACTGCAGCCCTGTGACAGCTGCTGGAACAGGACTGTGGGGTCAAAGTCGGCTCAGCAAAGGTTGAGGTAGGGCTGAGCCCTGAAGCCAGATTTAGCGACAAAAGCATTTACTGAGTGCTAACTTCTGTCTGGCACTGTGCCTGAAACCTCACGTGGACTGTATCACGCACCACGCAATAACCTATGTGGCTGTGCAGGTAAAAATCTGAGATGAGAAAGCGGACAAGGTGTCCTGTGAACTGTCTGCCCCAAGTTCACCAGCGGGGACGTGGTGGAGCTGCAGCTTGGGTTCACACAGCTTGAGCTAGTCTAAGCTCTCAATCACCAAGACCACTTCACTATGAGGGCTTTGTTGTTCAAGAATGGGCACTAAATAACAGCTAGCATATGTAGAATGCTTCAAATACATGGTTTCACTCAATATTCACAGCATTCCTAATCAACAGATTCTCTTACTCATCTGCCCATTTTATAGATCTAGACTTGGGCTCAGAGGCTTGGTCAATGTTAACGCACATAGGTCACCAGAGCTGGAATCTGGATCTGGAGTTTGGAATCTCAAGCTAAATGGCACTAATCTTGTAGAGGCAGCAAAATTACTGAAAGGGATTTTTCAGTGGCTAAGGAAATGTCAAAAAAGGTACAAGGGCGGGGGGGGGGGGGCAGTGAAGAGAAGAAGCTAAAGTAATGAACCCAAGGCAAAGGGACTAACTTGGCTTTTATTTAGCTTTACTGAGGTTGAATGTACCCAGCATTGGTAAGTATACAGTTAGATGACTTTTAGTAAACTTATAAATTCACACAACAGTGAGTTTTATACTCCATCACCATAAAAATTCATTCCTGTCCCATTTGCAATCAATCTCCACTTCCACCCTAGCCCCAAGCAGCCACTGATCTGTTTTTCTCTGGCTAGAGTTTGTCTTTTCGGGAAATTTCATTCAAATGGACTTAGACAATATGTAGTCTCGATGTCTGGCTCCTTTTAGGCAGAATAATGTTTTCTTTCTTTCTTTTTTTTTTTTTTTTGACAGGCAGAGTGGACAGTGAGAGAGAGAGACAGAGAGAGAGAAAGGTCTTCCTTTGCCGTTGGATCACCCTCCAATGGTCGCCGCTGCAGCCGGCGCACCGCGCTGATCCGATGGCAGGAGCCAGGATCCAGGTGCTTTTCCTGGTCTCCCATGGGGTGCAGGGCCCAAGCACCTGGGCCATCCTCCACTGCACTCCCTGGTCATAGCAGAGAGCTGGCCTGGAAGAGGGGCAACCAGGACAGAATCCGGTGCCCCAACTGGGACTAGAACCCGGTGTGCCGGCGCCGCATGGTGGAGGATTAGCCTATTGAGCCACGGCGCCGGCTCAGAATAATGTTTTAAGTACACTGGCGCTCTACCACGTCGCCTGTTCCTTTACGTTGCTGGGCAGTGTTCCACTGTATGGATGCTCCACATTGTCTATCCATACACAGCAGTCGGACTTGTGGACTGCTTCCTACTGTCTGGCCTTTATGAATAATGCTGCTAGCAGCATTTCAGCGCAGATCTTGGTGGGGGAGATGTTTTCATTCTTCCTGGCTAGAGACTGAGGGGCGGTACTGCCTGGTCATGTGTATGGTTAACTGCCAACCTCTTCCCAAAAAGCCTGTGTCATGTCACCCTCCTACCAACAGTGTAAGAGAGTTCCAGTCTTTCCTCATCTCCACAGCATGTGATACTGACAGTCTTTTCAATTATAGCCTATATTTTAGTGTGTCTCTCAGTGAAGCCTTTTAAAAATTTTTTTTCTAAGATTTATTTTATTTATTCCAAAGAGTTAGAGAGAGAGAGGGAGAGAAAGAAAAAGTGAGGGAGAGAGAGAGAGAGAGGATCTTCCATCCGCTGGTTCACTCCCCAAATAGCTGCAACAGCCAGAGCTGAGCCAATCCAAAGCCAAAAAAGGAGTTTCCTCTGGGTCTCCCGCATGGGTGCAGGGGCCCAAGGATTTGGGCCATCCTCTGCTGCTTTCCCAGGTGCATTAGCAGGGAGTTGGATCAGAAGTGGTGCAGCCGAGACTCCAACTGGCACCCACATGGGATGCTGGTGCTACAGGCCATGGCTTTAACTGGCTGTACCACAATGCTGGCCCCCCTCAGTGTAGTTTTAATTTGCAGGCAGAATGACAGAGAGAAAGAAAGAGGGAGACAAAATCTCTGTCTCTGTCTCTCTCTCACACATACACACAAATTCCGTCTGCTGGTTTACTCCCCAAATGGGTACAATGGCCAGAGCTGGTCCAAGCCAAAGCCAGAAGCCCAGATCTCCACCTGGGTCTCCTACATGGATGTCAGTGGCCCACTGTACATCTGTTGTATGAAAAACAACAGCTTTTATTGGTTCATTCATTTAAAAATATTCACAATGTCTATGACATTCAGGTACTTGAGCCTGTCTCTTATTGCTTTCCCAGGTACACTGGCAGGAAGCTGGATTGGATGTAGAAGCGGCTGGAACTGGAAATGGTGCTCCCATATGGGATGCTGGTATCATAACTAGTGGCTCAACAGGGGGCACTACAATGCTGGCCCCACACCATTCATGTCACTGGGGAAAGGTGAAAACCACAGAGCATGTCTGGGGTTTCGCTGCTGGGAAACTGAGCAAAGGACTAGCAGGACCACACTTGCTCTGTTTGCCGCCCAGTCTCTCTGTGCTATTTCACATTTGCCTAACACAGGACAACACACAGATGCCGGGCATCACCACTGTCGTATGAACAAGCGACAGCTTCCACTGCTTCATCTATCTAAAAAATATTCTCCAGTTTCTACGATATTCAGGTAGACAGCCAATACAGTAAGTCTTATTGCATTTCAGGAGTTAGTTTTCTAAAGAGGGAAAAAAAAAAAAAAACTTCCCAAATAAGCCTTATATAAAAAGCATAATTAACTAGCATATCAACAACGATGGTACACTGCGTTCTTTACATAAATAAATTACTAAAATTGTGCCAGGAATTAAGTTACTTATCTTAATGCTATTTTGGAAAAATTATTTGCTGACAGTTTGCAGTTCAAATGTTTTTAATACATGTATTTAGCAATATATGGGATTTTACAGTCCTATTAATTGCCTAAGAAGAACCACAATTAAATTAAATCATTTCTATGTAATAATTTATTTTATTTATTTAAAAGGCAGAGAGAGAGAGAGAGACCCTTCTTCCCATCTGCTGGTTCACTCCCCAAGTGCCCTAACATGCAGGGCTGGGAGCCCAGGATTCAATCCAAATTTCCCACATGGGTGGCAGGGACCCATGTATTTGAGCCATCACCTGCTGCCTCCCGGGATGTGCATTAATTAGCAGGCAGCTGAACTTGGGTTTGGAGCTGAGACTTGAACAATCTAGGCACTCACTCCAGTACGGGATGAAGGTGACCCAGGTGGTACCTTAACTAAGCATCATGCCAAATGCCTCCCTATGTAATAATTTAAAACATTTCATTGGAATAGCTGATCCCTAAACAATTAAAAAATGATTTTTTCTATTTTTAAGTTAACTGGCAGAGAAAGAGAAACAGAGAGGCTGAGAGAGGGAGAGGAAGCTGCCATGTGGTAGTTCACTACCCAAACCTGCCAAGGTGATCTGGACAGGGGGGCTGAAGCTGGGAGCTGGGCATTCAGTCCAGCACTTCAGCCATCATCTCTGCCTTCCGGAGTCTGCATTAGCAGGAAGCCAGAATCAGACACTGAACGTAGGTATTGAGCCCAGCTACTCCAATTTGGGATGCAGGCGTCTGAACTGTCAGATCAAATGCCGCCCTGGGTTTTTTCAGTCAACATCCACACAGAAAACACATTCTGTTGATAACTGTGAAAGGAAGGAGACACATTTTTCTAAGAGTTTACAAAAGGGACACAAGACCTCATGCTGCTGAAACCAAACACTAAAAAATTATATTCAACAGAATATCATTCAGGGCCATGGAAGGAACATAATAACTACTGCATTTTTAAACTTAAAACTGGACAGGCAGATACAGTCCAGTCATCTTCATTAGTGCGGGTAAGGCAAACACCAGCTGCTCATTAGCCAAAGTTATATAAACAGTCACAAAGAGAAAACAAGGTACCAGAGACCAAGAGAATAATCCACAGAGAATGGCTCCATAAATCCAAGGGTATAAGGAACATACCATGTAGCTGTTAAAAATAGTAAGGCAGACTGGGTGTCTGGCCACTGAAGGTATCTATGACACACATACATCATCGGGAATCAAAAAGGCAAGCAACAGGAAGGTGAGTGTTTATAGCACTTTCACTTTCTGCTTTACATTCTTTTGTGCCACATGAATGGTCCTGCATCCTATGCACAGCTGTGTAATTAACAGTTACAAATACAGATGGGACTGGGAATAGAGAGGATGGAGAAAGAGAGAGGGAAACAGCAGGAGCCAGGAATAAGCTGACAGGTATGTGCAGGATGACAAGTGTACGCATAATGGAGCCAGCAGTGTGGTGTGAAGCCATTTGGAGTGAAGGGTTTCACACTCCAGTCTGCATCTCTCTAGGGTTCAGTTAACTCACATGTTGAGTGGGGATAACACCAGTTATTACTCTATGGAGTCACTATGTACATTAAATGAACAAATTTTTGAAATGTGTGTAGCTCAGTGCTTGGTACAGTTTAAGTGCCCCCAAATTGTAGCTATTTTTATGTTTTGAAAATAAAATGCTAAAATTAAATAGCTTCACCTCTCAACCATTTCCTTTTTATACCTTAAAGTATATTGTATTTCATAAAAATCCTCTCCATTGATTTAGAAAAGCACATTTTAAGAGCGATCACAATGCCAACCTGGTGTACGATGTGCTGGTGAGACTACTACAGGCATATTTCACCTGAGATTTCCTATTCCAGCTGCACCAGTGCCAGCTCCTCGACCTTCCTCACAGCACCCTGAACCCTATACTCTGTGCCTTTTACCCTCATTTCAGCTTCTCTATGGCACATCTTCAGACAAGTAAACACCTGTTTCTCTTCAAGGCCATCTGCAGTAGACAGGTAGAAGGAAGAAGATACTACAGAGGGCTCACTGTCAAGACTGTACTTTCCTATTTAGAGAAAACACCAGTTGCCTAATCAACCGGAACAGTCTTCTAAGCAAATAACAAAATTCACACCTAATTTCCAATTTGGAGTAAGATGATAAAAATTTCAAATCACTTTTTCACAGTAATATAAATTAGTTAATATCCCATTCTGTTAGCTTTTCTATTTCTCTCTCTCTCTTTTTTAAGGATTTATTTATTTAAAAGGCAGAGTTAGAGTTAGAGAGAGAGAGAGAGAGAGAGAAAGAGAGATCTTCCATCTGCTGGTTTACTTCCTAGAGGGCCCTAACAGCCAGTGCTGCGCCAGGAGCTTCATCCTGGTTTCTCACTTGGGTGCAGGGACCCAAACACTTGGGCTACCTTCTGCTACTTTCCTGGGCACATTAGCAGGGAACTGGATTGGAAGTGAAGCAGCTGGGCCTTGAACCAGCACCCATACAGGATGCTGGCTTTTAACCCACCACACCAAATGCCAACTTCCATTAGAATTTTTTTTTTTAATTTGTATATTTGAGAGGCAGAGTTAGAGAGAGAGAAGGAGAAAGAGAAAGAGATCTTCCATCCTCTGGATCATTCCTCAAATGGCTGCAATGACCCAGATTGGGCCAGGAAGAAGCCAGGAGCTTCTTCTAGCTCTCTCATGTGGGTGCAGGGGTCCAAGGACTTGAGCCATCCTCCGTTGCTTTCCCAGGCACATTAACAGGGAGATGGATTGGAAGTGGAGCTGCTGGGATTTGAACCAGTGCCCATATGGCAGGCTGAGGCTTTAACCCGCTGAACCACAGTGGGCCCCTTCCATTAGCTTTTCAAATGGTGGCTGCATGTGCTTCCACACAAGGTCTATGCAAAGCTTGTGAATTATCTTAATAAGCAAAGGCCTATGTGCTGAAGCTTAATTCTTAAGAATCATACTATATTTTGATATTTTGAAGCATTTCTATTTATAAAGATTTTCTTCTAAAAATTTTTGAAAAGTTAACATTACACTCTTTTCATCACTTCAAATTTACATAATGATACTGCCCCTGGGTTTATGCATCTCATCAACACTCAGGAACCTAATCTACAATGTAGAAGTCCAAAATGTAAAACAAAGACCAACAAACTTCTGCTGTGAAGGATCAGAGACTAAATATTTTAGGCCTTGTGGGCCACATGTCCCTTGTCTTAGCTGTCAACTCTCTTATTCCACTGACACAGCAGCCACAAACAGGACAAACAACAAAGACCAAGCTGTTCTCCAGCCAGCTATATTTACAAAAATAGGCCTCAGGCTGGATTTGGTCCACAGGCCATGGCCGCTGACCCATAATATGGAGCATCAATTAACTGGAATATCTGTGACAGCCTCACATCTACTCCTGACTTGTTGCAGACCAATTATTCTTTATTTTATAAAACCAGTATTGCAAAATTTATTGAGCAAATTATTATTGTTTAATTAACCCTTTTATTTATTTGAAATGCAGAAAGAGACAGAGATCTCCTATCTGCTGATTCACTCCCCAAATGCCTGCGACAGCTGGAACTAGGCCAGCTGAGAGCCAGAAGCCAGGAATTTAATATGGGTCTTCCCCATGAGTAGCAGGGACCCAACTCCCTGAGCCATCACTTGCTCTCCCCAGGGGTCTGCAGTAGCAGGAAGCTGCGATCAGAAGCAGAGCCAGGACTTGAATCCAAACATTTCAACAAGGGAAGCAGGGTCCTAAGCACTGTCTTAAACCACTGCACCCAGTGCCCAGCCCCTAAATTAATTTTTATTTCTCTGACTTCATTTAGCTTCTCCCCACTTTTGCATTTCAATTATTTTTTAATTTTCCATTTCTCTAACCAAGCAGAACTTATTTAGTCTTTTCTCATGAATTTCATTTTCTAAACTTTACCATTTTCTTTAAAAAAATCTTTTTTTTATTTACTTGAAAGGCAGAGAGAGAGGGAGAGGGAGAGAGAGAATACGATTCTCTTCCATCTGTTGATTCACTCTCCAAATCTTTGTCACAAGCCAAGTTTGGGTCAGGCAAAAGTCAGGAGCCAGGAACTCAATCCGAATTTCGCACATGGGTAGCAGGGGCTCCCTATTTGGGCCATCACCTGCTGCCTCCCTGGACATTCATTAGCAGGAAGCTGGATTTGGAAGTGGGGCCAGAACTCAAACCCTGACACTCCAATATGGCATGTGGGTGCTCCAAGAGGGGACTCTGACCACTGTGCCAAAGGCAAGCACCTAAATTTATCATTTTTATACCTTTGACTTCTCTACAAATTTCCTGTGAAAAGTAGAAATATCAGTGTTCTGCACAAATTAAATAATTTTATAAAATTTGAAAAGTTACCCAAGCATTTATGTTTACTTTTTCCTATATTAAAAACCCAAGTCAGTTACTACTAAAGAAACCCTTTTAAGTAAGGTATGGCAGTCAGCCCCCTGGCACCCATCTCATCCCCTCCTGTACTAAATCAGAACTATTCCACGTGACCAAATATGGCAGAAGTTATATCAAAGCTGGCCACAGAGGCTCTGCCACTTCTGCCTTGGTCTCTGGGATGGCTCATTTTGGACAAAGCAACCTGCCTTCTTGTAGACTCAGAGAGCCTACATGGAGAGGGACGAACCACCCAGCTCCAACTCATCCATGTGCTCCTCCAGCCCCAGGCTGACTCCAGATACAAACTCTTTCTTTCTTTTTTTTTTTTTTTGTATTTTCGGCCCCTTCCTTCCTCCCTCCCTCCTTCTTTCTTTCTTTCCTTCCTCCCTTGCCCTGCCTTCCCTTCCCTCCCTTCCTTGTTTGTTTGTTTATTTGAAGGCAGAGTTAGAGAGAGGCAGAGGCAGAGAGGTCTTCCATCTGCTGGTTCACTCCCCAGATGGCTGCAATGGCCAGAGCTGGGCCGATCCAAGGCCAGGAACCAGGAGCTTCTTGGGAGAAGTTTTCTGTCTCTCATTAAAAGTATTTTTTTAAAAAATTTAAAAACCACCCAAATATGTTTACATTCTAGGAAATAAATTATTCACCAGCAGCTCCCAGTCCTGACCCATCCCATTTTTCTTTTCCAACTTCTCTTTTGCAAGCTCTTTTTAGATAGCCAGGTTTCTTTGCTCATTTCATTGGATATTCTTACAACCACCATGGAAACTGGCCCTGCCAAGCTGCTTTGTTTCCTGGTTTTGGGAGGGCTGAGAATAGGCAAACTGTTTCTTGGGGTCACCCCACTTAAATCATGCTTAATGGTCATCTCACCAGAGTGAGGCAGGCAGTTAAAAGGAACCACAGAGGGAACTTACAAAGATACAGAGATCCCTGAAATCTGTGACCACCTGAATCATCTTCATTTCTCCAACACACCAGAAGTAATTAGACATGCTGGGCTTCAACTCTAACATCCAACCAGCAATTCTGTTTCCCACCTGGTGGACTTTCAGATGGTTCTCACGCCTGTACAGCCAGCAGCAGCTCCCTGCCTTTGTGAAAGGCTACACATACAGCGGGAGCACTTATCTTAAATGCAGGAGCACCCCCAGTTCTCTTCTGCAGAGCCGGGCACAGTGCTGGACATTAAACTGATATGTGCATAGCTGACTAATAAAAACAGACTTATCTGGAAACTGAAAGACCAAAAAGGGAAATAGTCACTCATTTGATAATTCACTTAGTTATCTACAGAGCTTCAAGAGAAGGCACTATCACCCATAGGAAGTTTTCCTAGCCCTAGACCAGTATTATTCCCACTGAAAACATAATTACTACTAAATATCCCTAAATACTTTGCAAAAGCTGTCTAATAAGATGAGGAGGGCTTTCAATATTACATCAAAACAAGACAGAAAAGCCCCAAAAAGGCCAGGGTGATGACTGTGCACAGATGGTTTTCTTTTTGTCAAAAGGGAGCTTGAGAAAGGCTAGGGAGAAATCGACATGATGAGTAAGACTCTGTGGAATAATTTTTCAAACACATAATACAAGGGGGAAATAGGGACTCAACATGTTTTACCCAGATTTCAACAATTAACAAGCAAACAAATTAATGTCTTTGGAAAAGCACTGAACAACAAGTAATCAAATTCCTCTAAAATGAGATCAAGAATAAAAAAGGAGGGCATTAAATCACAGAAAGTTCTAATGAAAGGAAAATTCTATCTTTTTCTAAGCAACATTCTTAATTTTTCTCAATTTGTCAAAAAGCAGTTATTATTCATGTCAATAACATTTTAGCAGAGTGATATCACTCAGCCTGTTTATTGGCCCAAGTGGCATGAGTACCCACATCGGTCAGACATATCTTTCTAACTATTCTCGGGTTCCCGGTCTACCCAACTGACCACCCAAACTTCCACTTGGTTTTTCAAACCATCTCAAACTTAGTCTATCAGAACTCATCTCTTGTTGATCTCCAACCTTGAACCCACAACACCAAACAGCTCTCCAACGCAACAGATGCCTAGTGGTTGGCCTCCAATCTCTCCCCATCCGTCCTGATCTACTGACACTCCCTTCATCCAACCACAGCATGCCTTTCTCACTTGGGCAATATAATAGCTTTTTTATTTTTAAAGATTCACTTATTTATTTGAAAGACAGAGTCACAAAGAGGCAGGGGCAGAGAGAGAGGTCTTCCATTTGCTGGTTCATTCCCCAGATGGCCACAATAGCTGCAGCTGTGCCAACCCGAAGCCAGGAGCTTCTTCTAGGTATTCCACGAAGGTGCAGGGGCCCGAAGGACTTGGGTCATCTTCCACTGCTTTCCCAGGCCATAGAGGAGAGTTGGATTGGAAGTGGAGCAGCTGGACTCAAGTGAGTACCGGTATGGGATGCCGGCACTGCAGGCAGTGGCTTTACCCTCTACATCACAGTGCTGGCCCCACAATAGCTTCTTAACTGTTCTCCTGGTTTCCATTCTAATTCCCAAGTCACTTAGGTCTCCATGCAGTAGCCAGGGTAACAGGAAAATGCTGAGGCTTTAGTGAGGCTACAGAGTCCTGCGCAGTGTGGCCCCGCCTCCTCCAGGCGTGGCTGGGGACTCCCAGCCTCACTCCTTCAGGTCCAGGCACTCTGGGTTCTCACATTCCCTGTGGATCTCTTCAGCCTAAATGTGCTCTCCTCCCCTGTGTAGATGTTAGTTAGTCTAAAGTCAGTCTTTGCTCTGTGCAGGGCGGTGCCAAAACACAGGCCCCATGCCCGTTCTGTTTATCACTGTGACCCCAGAAGCTAACAGAGGTCCTGGCACAGAACTACAGTCCAGTACACATTTGTTCAGTGGGAGAATTTTTTCCTTTACTTTTATGCGACTTAATGTTAATTATACATAATACCTTTACACAGAAATTATAAGCATAAATAAGCATCCACAAGATGAAACAAAACATTAAGCTCATAAAAAAAGGAACACAGTGCAAATGAAATATAGTCTAAAGAAAAATAATCTCAATATACTATGTATTATAAATCTATTCTTTAGCCCTTGGGGATTTCATCAGTCAAATTTGCAAAAATAAAACTTCAAAGATAAATCAGCATTCTCAGTGTTTAAGAGTGATTTCACTGATACATTTACTCCATGCTGGCCATTACTTGAAGCATCAATAAAACCTCAGAGCCAGGAACATCATTTCTAAAGTGATTTGTTCCTACAATGGCATTAAAATCATTATATGAAAGGCAGATTAACGAAATTTTAATATCTAAATTGTCCATATCGTACTATGTTTTCTCTCATACATTAACAGGATTGAAAGTACTGTTGATGTATTTTCAAAATGAATACACCAAGCTGAAAATGTATTTTATTTATGAAAATAAAAGTATTATGATAGGATGGCAGACAGAAGGGGGAAATCATTTTGGGGGAAGGAATGGCGACTTTAGTTTTCCTTTCTAGTCCCCCCTTTTTGTAAAAGATTTATTTAAAAGGCAGAGTTATAGAGAAAGTGGGAGAGACAGAGAGAGATCTTCCATATGCTGGTTCACTCCCCAAGTGACCACAACAGTGGGAGCTGGGCCAGACTGAAGCCAGGAGCAAGGAGCTTCCTCTGGGTCTCCCACCTGAGTGCAAGGACACAAGCACTTTGGCCATCTGCTGCTGCTTTCCCAGTCACATCAGCAGGGAGCTGGATCAGAAGTGGAGCTGCCAGGTTGTGAACCAGGGCCCATATGAAATACCAGCACCACAGGCAGCGGCTTTACTGCAACACCACAATGCCAGCTCCAGACCCCCGTTGTTAACAGGAAAGTAAACTTCTGGTCTAGACACTTCTTTACACTCAGCTCCAACCACGCCTGCACTTAATAACCTAGCAATGTTCACATCTGCACATGTGAGGCTCACACCCTCCCAACCCACCAACTGCTTTTCTTCTGTTTTTCATGACACAGAGGAGTCTAGCGGTGTTCCAAAAACCATGTTCGCTGCTTGGGGCAAAGAACTACAAGTATCTAATTGATGCAACAAAGGACCTTGGGAAAACAAGCAGTCGTATCTGTGGAGCGTGGTCAGCCACCACTAAGAAGCATCCTCTCTCTTCTGTATATTAAGATAATCAAAAATGAATCTTGATGTGAATGGAAGGGGAGAGGGAGTGGGAAAGGGGAGGGTTGCGGGTGGGAGGAACGGTATGGGGGGGAAGCCATTGTAATCCATAAGTCATACTTTGGAAATTTATATTCATTAAATAAAAGTTAAAAAAAAAAAGAAGCATCCTCTCTGCAGAAACCCGCCCCATCCTTCAGCAAAACAGATGCCATCCTCGCAATCTGAAATGGGGAGTCTCACTCTCAGAGGGCCGTGCTCCCTGCGGGCTCTGTCTCAGGGAGGCAGGAGACGCACCCCCTTGCCCTGCTTCTCCCACTTCTCTACATGCTTCGCTTAAAGGTGTCACATGGGGAGCACCAAGCACTTACCAATGTTCTCCCAGGGGAATGAAGGATAAAAAGGAAAGCTGTAGATGAGCACTCTGTTTTCAACCCTCTGTTTCACTTTAAAATACTTCCATCTCAGGCCACTGCTGCGACGTGGCAGGCAAAGCCGCCACCTGCAGTGCCAGCATCTCATATGGGTGCCGGTTCGAGTCCCGGCTACTCTACTTCTGATCCAGCTCTCTGCTATGGCCTGGGAAAGCAGTAGAAGATGTCCCAAGTCCTTGGGCCCCTGTACCCACGTGGGAGACATGGAAGAAGCTCCTGGCTCCTGGCTTCAGATCAGCCCAGCTCTGGCCATTGTGGCCATTTGGGGAGCGAATCAGCAGATGGAAGACCTCTCTCTCCCTCTCTGCCTCTGCCTCTCTGTGACTTTGCTTTTCAAATAAATAAATTAACCTTGAAAAAAAAATACTCCCATCTAAAGATTTGCCTTGCCCTCTTCCTGTGGGCTCAAATGCACTGACAAATGTTTACAATCATAGGGTTCCCATGCATGGCAGCTAGGATGGCAGGTGGGCCCCAGTTACTCCCGTCTCCTGGTACTCAAGCCCTATGTCCCTCTGCACGCTAAAAGGATCTGACTCTTATACACAATGGAATATTGCAGAAACAACAGCTTGACTTCTGAGCCAGGCCCCTGAAGACTGTGTGGCTTCTCTCTGCTCTCCTGGGGACCCCTCCCTCTGGCTGAGGTCAGGCACTATGGACTGAAGAGTTCCAACAGCCTCAAGCAGATCCTCTGGCCCTGGTCAATGGTTTAGCTGTCTGCCGCCAAGGCTGACATCTGGACTGAGAGAACCGGAGCCAGAAAGTCGCTTCCATAATTCCTGGCTCATACACAACTCTGGGCTATTAAATGCTTGTTGTTGTTTTAAACTGCTTGATGATCAAGACACAGTACTTCATTTTTCATCCATTACATGTACAATCAACTTGAAGCTCCATAATTTCAGAAATTTTAGATGCAAATAGGGAAAAAAGTTGCAACCCAAATCTGAAGTCCAAAAAACCTCAGATCTACACTCATCAAAAGCATGCTTTTGGAACACTGTTGGTAAGACTTCACATGACAAGGCACGTTGAGTCCTGATGAGGCCTGTCAAGCAAAAGATGCTCACTAGATGCTCAACACACGCATGAACCAATGAATGCAGCAGCAAGGAAATCAGGATGCCAAGGGGGGAGAGATTCCCAGCACGCATCCCTATAATAACTTATTTGCAATGTTTCTTCCAACCACCAGAGGGCAGGAATGGCATACTGTTTTTCCTTAACCTCTCAGCACTTAACATAATGCCTAAAGCATTTACAAAGAATAAAATAAAAATTCTGCACAAATGGAAAGAAGAAGAGCAGGGATGATGCTTGCTAATAAGTGGGAAGGGGGAAGTTCTGACTACAGGGTCCCAAAAACCTTCCTGTGGGTGGAAGCTGAGCAAAACCACAGGATGCCAGGGAATGGACACAGACTCATACAAGTTACTCTAAAAAGGGGGAATAAATAAAGAGAGGGGGGGGTGAGGCCTCAGGCCAGTTTCAAGGTACAACCAGAACACAGGGAATGCGACTGGACTCAGTGTCAATCTAAACTTTGTACT
Source organism: Oryctolagus cuniculus (assembly GCF_964237555.1). Classification (NCBI taxonomy): domain Eukaryota; kingdom Metazoa; phylum Chordata; class Mammalia; order Lagomorpha; family Leporidae; genus Oryctolagus; species Oryctolagus cuniculus. The sequence continues at coordinate 116,849,746 of NC_091440.1, read as the reverse complement.
CTTAATCCTTTTTTCTACCTATGAGTTGGTATTATTCTTTTATTAAATACGTTCTTACAGGGAAAAAAAAAAAAAAAGGAAATTTGGCAGACTAGACTCAGGCTCATTCTCAGCTGCCCACATGTGATTATGATCCAGCTTTCCTGTTCTACTTAAATGAAGTGACCACAGCTGCAGCAATGCCCTCTGAAATCTACCTGCATATCAGGTACCTTGCAACTGCTCTATTATTTTTAATGCTACCTTCTAGCAAAGCTTATCAAATTATATTTTCAGACAGCCATCATTTTCTATTTAATTGGAAGCTTACTCCTAATGACAAAGGAAGCAAAATCACTTCCTTTATTCTTCAAGTTACTTAACTTAGTAAGAGCCGGGGACAACTTTGTATTTCTGCTTTTTTTTTTTTTTTTTTTATTTGCATTGCTTCTATGGTTTACAGTCTGTTTTCTGTACTCACAATTTAAGGATGGAAAGTATATTTATAAACCTGTAGAAAAGGTAACAAAAGAGAGTAGAATCTCAGTATTTCATAAAGGATAATCTATGACAGGGGTTGATGGAAATAAATGGGTTGACTTAAAAAAAAGATTTATTTATTTGAAAGGCAGAATTAGGGGGAGAGAAATATATAGAGAGAAACAGGGAGAGGTCTTCCAAATGGCCACAATGCCAGGGCACAAAAGTCAGGAGCCAGGATCCTCATCCATGTCCCCCACGGAGTGCAAGGGCCCAAGGATTTGGGCCATCTTTTGCTGGTTTCCCAGGTGCATTAGCAGGGACCTGGATCGGAAGTGGAGCATCTGGTACTCAAACAGGTGCCCATAAGGGATGCTGGCATTGCAGGCAGTGGCTTAAAATGTGGTGCCACAATGCCAGCCCTAAAGATTAACATTTGATTACTCTAAAAGGCATTCATATAAATTCCCAAACTCTTCTATTACAATAAATAATAAGATATTATATGTGTGTGTTTATAATGAAGGTCACATTGTTTCAAAGAGTCATTTACTGGTTAATGATAACAGCATCGTATCTAGGTTGTGGAACACAATGTGAAACAGAATAGGGCAGGAGTCCTTACACATGGTTCAGTGGCTTCCACAGATCCATAAACTCCTCAGCCAACTGCCCCTTTTAAATATGTAGAGAGCTTCTAAGAGGAAATGGGACTCTTTTGGCCTTAATGACGGAAAACTCAATACAAATTTGCTTGGGCCAAAGAAGGGAATTTATGGGCTCAAACCATCCAAAGGTTCAGGAGAAGAGCAGGAATGGTCAAGATCTGTGCCTGTCAGTCTTTCTCCTCCCCTCGGGGAGTCCGGCCTCAGGGCACAGCTCCAGGCCCACATCCTCACAAGCTTCTCATTCCGGCAGATTCTCTTTCTCCAGCACTTAGCGGAGTCCGAAGAAGGAGTCTCAGCGGCCACTTTACGTTCACTCCCGATCAATCGCTGGGGTCAGGAGGTTCTGCAACAAACACTGAGCAGCCCTGGGAGGAATCACAGGAGCTGAGAGTGAGGAGAGGGTTTTCTCCAAGGAAGATACGGATTAGCTTCTCAGCAGAACGGGAGGATGGGCAGGGAGCAACAGAAATGTGTCATGGATGCATGTCAACCGCCTTCAGTGCAGGTGCAGAGAGGTCCCTGGAGGCCTGTGCTGTGGCGTAGCAGGTAAAGCTGCTGCCTGCAGTGCTGTCATGCCATATGGGCGCCAGTTCGAGTCCTGGCTGCTGATCCAGCTCTCTGCTATGGCCTGAGAAAGCAGTAGAAGATGGCCCAAGTGTTTGGGCCCCTGCACCTGGCATGGGAGACCCGGAAAAAGCTCCTGGCTCCTGGCATCGGATAGGCCCAGCTCTGGCCGCAGTGGCCATCTGGGGGGTGAAGCAGCAGATGGAAGATCTCTCTCTCTCTCTCTGACTCTGCTTTTCAAATAAAATAAATAAATCTTGAAAAAAAAAAAAAAAAAAAGAGGTCCCTGGATCCCTTTTCCAAAGTTAAAAACCAGTGTAAAAAAAAAAGGTAAAGAGAAGAGTAAATGCATTTCCAAGATGTTAAACCTAATGGCGCACTACACCGCTCTTAGTTCCAAGTACCTGACATCCTAAGCAGATCCAGCGCCTCGGTCCACCCCGGATGCGCACGCTCTGCATTTGCACTTGTCCACTGCACACTGACAGCATCTCCCGCTGTCTGCTGCCTCCGGCTTCTGGGGCCTGAGCTGGTGAGTGGCACCTCTGAGTTTTACAGGCCTCCCCTGGTGTCACCTCCTCTTCTTCTACCTTATCCATCACTTCTGTCCAGGTGGCTCTCAAATATTCATCTCAAGACTAAAAATCTTTTTAAAATTTCACTGCATTCCAAAAACCAAAACAGATGCGGACCTCAGGACTTCATCGCCACATCCAAAGTGTTCAAAATAAGCAATATCTCTCCTTTGTAACAAAACCAGGCCTTCCTGCCTGTCAGTCATCCGGAGAACAGTCTGGTCACTCAGTGCCACTTTACACCTGCCTGGGGCCCACCCCCAGCACCCATCTCACTGGCTGCACTGAGAGGTCTGTGTGCTGACCCCCACCCTGTACTCTAGTGCTCTGCACAGGCACAGCTGTGTCCTTTGTCACCACAGTGGCTGGCACAGAAGCTGCCCCCAGGGAATGGCTAATTAGAGACAGGATGGGGGAGGGATTCATTTTCAAGAAAGATCTATAATTGTCCCGGCTTAAAATATTTATTATTTGTTACAAAGGTCTGTCAGCAAAAACAAAGTTGTTTGGTGCACTTTTTTTTTTTTAAGATTTTTATTTATTTATTTGACAGGTAGAATTACAAACAGTGAGAGGGAGAGTCAGAGAGAAAGGTCTTCCTTCCGCTGGTTCACTCCCTAAATGGCCGCAACGGACCGAGCTGCGCTGATCTAAAAACAGGATCCAGGTGATTCTTCCAGGTCTCCTGTATGGGTGCAGGGGCCCAAGCACCTGGGCCATCCTCCACTGTTTTCCCAGGCCACAGCAGAGAGCTGGACTGGAAGAGGAGCAGCCGGGACTAGAACCCGGCACCCATATGGGATGCCAGTGCTGCAGGTGGAGGATTAACCTAGTGCGTCACTGCACCGGCCCCTGGTTCACCTTTCAAAGTCTATATGGCTCGGGAAGTTTTAGGCAAGGAATGGGACTGAAATTTTAAAATCAGTACTTTCTTCTTTTCTTTCTCTTAGGAATTCCCTGAGTCTTAATAAAATAACAGTAATGGTAGATGTTAAGCACGAGGAAACTCATTTTCCTCCAAGGGACTAAATACAGCACTGCCTGTGTAGACACCAGATGTGTGCTCCCTGGAGGCCTGGGTCCCCAGCTGTTGCACCAGGAATACACTGTAACACACACAACCAGGGAGGGCAGGCGCACTCATGTTCCTCGGAGCACTTGCTTCTTAAAGATACTCCTCCTGACACTGAAGTGTCTTTAATCCTAATAACCCGAATTTAGGGTATCTGCTACAGAGTACTCAAAGGAAAAGTAACTTTCAACTTCCACTATTAATTATAGGCAGCATCGCGAATCACATGTACATTTATTTTCCTAAAATTCCCTTGATCCATAGACCTTTGTCCTGCATCCTACAGTTTCCATCATATAGAGAAAAGCGTTACCTTTTGGGAAAGATTAATCAATAAGTGACCTTCAGAGAGTTCAGAGAAGATGTATTTGATGGACTTGAACTTTTTTTTGCACCAAAATAAACATACCTTTTAATTCTGTTTTCCATGAATTTTTTGAAGTACCCTCCTACAGCACAATGAAAACATTAAAAATGTCAACACTATTTGCTTCACTGGTAATGATAAAAGAAAAGCAACAGCTTGGATGGGGAAAAACCAATCTCCTTCACAGCTCAGACTCTGGAAATGTAAAGAAAAGGCGCCCTCATCTGGCCAGACACAAAACCTAGCATTTTACGTGCCTGTGTTAACTCCTGTAATTGTCAGGACTGTAGCTGACAGATAAATTACAGCTGGAAAAAGTAAAAATAACTAGTAACTCAACAGTCTAAACATTCTGTCATCTTTTAAAAATATATGTATTTGTTGGCCAAAATATAACTATTTAAACCACAAAATCCAATGCAAATTAGGTAATACATAATCTCCTCCCAACCTGAAACAGTAGAAATGTTAGCAAGAAAATAAATTTTTCCCAGTACTGTTATCTGCAAATCATTAAGTATAAAATGGCATATATAAATTTATATTCTAAGGACATGATAAACTTATGACTGCCAGAGCTATTATCTAGGGAAAAAAATCTTCACAAAATTTAAGAGTTCCTATTTTTTCTTCCTATTTCCAAAAAATAATATACCATTTCAAATTACATTTGGTAGATTATTTATATTTTTAGATGGACATCCCTGCCAAGCCCCGATTGGCAATACCGTCTTCAGCAGGTCTGTCGCACTAATGCTACAACTGAAATGCTAGGAGGCGCAGTCCTACCGCCAGCAGCTCCGAGTGACAGCCGAGCCCGTAAAGACATTAGAAGTCACTCTGGCAGGAACAGTGTGTGTGAGGCAGAACCGTGTCCTAACGTCCAGAGTTCATGAACCTCTTACCCTACATGGTTGGCTAAAGGGACTCTGCAGGCGGGGATGAGATGGGGATTACCTGGGTGGTCCCAGGTCATCACAAGGGTCATTCTGAGTTGAGGAAGGAGTTAGGAGCTGTGGCTATGAAAGGACCTGGCAAACACACAGCTGCTGGCTCTGGAGATGAAGAAAGGAGCCCACCAATCAGGACTCGGGCGACTTCCAGAAGCTGGAGAAAGCGAGGAAGCAGACCCTGCCCTGAGCCTCTGGGAGGACAAAGCCCTGCTGACACTGATTTTAGCCCAGCGACATGTGGGTGGGGCTTCTGACCTACACAACTGTAAGACAATAGACCCGTGTTGCCTTCAGTCGTGAAGTCTGGTAATTTTCACAGCAGCAACAGAAAATGAATACATGGAGCTCAACTCACTGAATCCCCATACTGCTGGGGCTGGTACTATTATTAATCCTATTTCACCCAGAAGGAAGCTGAGATGTTAGCCTGCCCCAGGACACACAGCCACAGCTAAACTTCCCCCAGGGACCCGCCCATGTGATGGCCATAACACGCCCACTCCCACATGAGTGCCTTCAATGTGCAAACATGACACGGGTGACCTCCGAGTTCCACTCGCGTCCCCACCCCCACTTTCCAGGCACTGTTATTTAAAATTTTCATCTTTTCCCCCATTTAACCCATCTATGGATGACTGTATCTTACACCGATCTTGCACTGTTTCAGTTCCAGTCATGTAAAGACCCATCAGAAAACTTTCAGTGGCTTCTCACTATGTAATCAGGTGAACCCCAAACTCCTTTAAGGAACGCAGTCTCACCTTTCCCTCTTTCACCACTGTTTCACACATGCCACAAAACCCCCCAAAGGTACTTTTCAGCCCCCCAACATTCTGCCACTGCCTCACTCCCATGTCTTCTCTTGCTCTATGACACTTGCCTGTTGCGTGCATCTATCAAAAATCACAACGACCCCTTAAAAGTAGCACTCCAGCCACAAAGCACTGCAGAACTCTGCTTGTAAACTCAGGAGTCTTTGCCTTGTCCAGCCTCACTCGGCATCTGACCCAGGACTCAAGCTGAGGGGGCCGGGTATCAATGCCGTTTTAAACACAGCCCAGACTTTCAGGTTAGATATCCTGGGTTCATATCCCAGCTCTGCCACTTCCTTGCTTAGAGATCTACAGCAACTACTTCATGCCTCTGGCCCATGTTTTCTTACCTGAAGAACGGGAAAATAACACTATTCCTCCTCCTAGGGTTGTTTCAACAGTTTAGTGGATTAGAACTTGAAGCTGTGAGAGAGGCTCTACATTTACTGCAGCCCCCTCAATCTTAGTCTACTAGGCTGATCGCAGATGATCTGTCTAGTCATCCTTTCCCTTCTTCCAGAAGGCTGGGCCTCCTAACTCATCCCACGGATGGCAGCTCCCAACCAGGGTACGAGTGTGGGAGACCTCCCTGAACCAGCCATCTGCCCTTTCAGCATCTTCCTCTTCTCCCTCTGAACCAACCCCCACCCCTCTTAACGCATTTTCTTATGCCGGATTTACCGCACCCACTTATTTACATGCTGCATAAACAGCTGACTGGCCAGATCCGCAGTCCCTCTATTCTGGCCCCTCTGCCTGTGAGTGCAGAGGAAAAGATAAGCAGCAACCACAATGAGATGGTCAATACAACCATCACTGTTTTTACAGGCAAATGTCTTGTCCCCCTACACAAAGACAGGCTGTCTGGGCACACGGGCTGTACAGCAGTAATCAATCATCAGACCCAAAAAACACAGAACCCTCACTTTTAGTTTTGATGAAGCTGCCGGCAGGAGCTGAAGTGGAGTGAGTGAGGATCAGTCAGCAGAAACTGCTGCTTGTTCACCACTCCTCTCCCAGCCAGTGTAGCACAAACCACACACACTTGCCCTGGCTATCGTTAAATGACCAACACTTCCACACTGCTCTCGGGACTTCAGTGACATTACCTTACTTAAACTGAGTTAGATTAATGAACTAATCCATTCTTTAAAAATTTTTTTTACCTGTCAAGATAACTACCAGTGTAGCCACATCCGCCTTTTATTAGATTGATTAAGTGGTCCTGACCCTGAGTCCTTACTCCAGGGCCTTCGCCTTGGATATTCTAGGCCCTAGTCTCTCATCTCCCTCCCTTAGCCTAAAGGTTCTTTGTCCTGCTTTGGTAATTGCAAATAAACCCCTTACTAAAGACTCACCAAACAGGGAGTGGTGCAGTAGGTCCAGGTGGGCCTAGTAAGGTTCCAGATTATAAGACTAAGTAGTCATTTACCTTCTCCAAAGAGAACGTCTTCATGTCGGGCTCTGTCTTGGGGGGTTTGGATTTTTCTTTTTTAAGGCCCTCAGTCAACAATACAACTGGTACATGCACGAAGCCCCTAGACTAGCTGAGGCTACTTAGCCATTATCAAAATTTCCCAAAGAAAGTGATGGCTATCCTGTCACTGAGCAATCAGAGAGGGGCCCCCAGAGACTTGCACATGAGCTCAGCATACACCTCTCAACCACAACTTCCGTCTATCTGAGTCCCTACCCTTCATCCCTCGGGGAGTTTGTGAGATAAACGACAGCTGCCCATACTCCTTAATCCGCACTTTGCAAAAATTCCTGTCTTCTTCCACTGCTGTGATGTCAGCGACTGGCTTGCAGTGCATGCCGGGCCCTGGACCTGGATTGTGGGGCTCGGCAAAGGCACGTTGGGTCTCAGAGTACTTCAATGTTGCATCATTACAGTGTTTCATTCCGCAAGAGACTTCAACTATCTCTACAAGTTAACATGATGCTAAGCGTTCTACTTCATTTAATCACATTCTTCTGTAACAAGCTCAGCGCTAAATTCAAGTTGTCTACTGCCATTCTAACTCATACTAATAACTGCTCTATGGAGTTCAAATGTCCATTTTCTTTATATCTAGTTCAAGCCATTTCAAGTAAATAGTGAAATATGGTTACAGAAGCAAGCTTTCTCTTTAACATTTTCTGGATTATTAAATAGTTTAAATTATTTTATGACATAAAAAGAGGATTTTATTGGTTCAATGCCTTTTTTTTCTTTTTTTTTTTTTTTTTTTGGCAGGCAGAATGGATAGTGAGAGAGAGAGAGACAGAGAGAAAGATCCTCCTTTTGCTGTTGGTTCACCCTCCAGTGGCCGCCACGGCCGGTGCACTGTGCTGATCCGATGGCAGGAGCCAGGTGCTTCTCCTGGTCTCCCATGGGGTGCAGGGCCCAAGCACTTGGGCCATCCTCCACTGCACTCCCGGGCCACAGCAGAGAGCTGGACTGGAAGAGGGGCAACCAGGACAGAATCTGGCGCCCCGACTGGGACTAGAACCCGGTGTGCTGGCGCTGCAAGGCGGAGGATTAGCCTAGTGAGCCACGGTGCCAGCCCCCCCCCCCCCTTTTTTTTTTTTGGAAGATTTATTTATTTACTTGAGAGACAGAGTTACAGACATAGAGAAGGAAAGACACAGAGAGGCAGAAACAGAGGTCTTCCATCCGCTGGTTCACTCCCCAAATGGCCACAACGGCCAGAACAGGGCAGATCCAAAGCCAGGAGCCAGGAGCTTCTTCCAGGTCTTCCACGCAGGCCCAGGGGCCCTAGAACTTGGGGGCCATCCTCTACTGCTTTCCCAGGCCATCAGCAGGGAGCTGGATCGGAAGTGGAGCAGCCAGGACTTGAATGAGTTCCCACACGGGATGCCGGCGCTGCAGGTGGATACTTAACCTAATACGCCACAGCACCAGCCCCTCTATGCCTCCTTTTAACTATCTGCCTGTGTACATGAAATATACAAAACTCTGGACCCATGGCTGGGAACTCTGACTGCCACTGTCACCGTGAGGAGTTCTTTAATACAGATCCCAAGCCTGCCCAGCAGAGGCAGTTGGTCTCCACTGAGCCCACGATGGAATCTTGCTGCTAATGTTCCTTCAGGCTTCGGTGAGCCTGAAGAATCAGCTTCAGAATATAAAGGAACACAATGCATTCCATAGACACATGTTTTAAAAATACATGTTACTTTTTTAGGGGCTGGTGCAATGGCGTAGCAGGTAAAGCTACCGCCTGCAGTGCTGGCATACCATATGGGTGCTGGTTCGAGTCCCGGCTGCTCCACTTCCAATCCAGTTCTCTGTGATGGCCTGAGAAAGCAGTGGAAGACAACCCAAGTCCTTGGGCCCCTCCACCCGTGAGGGAGACCTGGAAGAAGCTCCTGGCTCCTGCCTTCAGATCGGCGCAGCTCTGGCCATTGCGGCCAACTGGGGAGTGAAGCAGCAGATGGAAGACTTTTCTTTCTCACTCTCACTTTGACTCTCCTTCTCTCTCTGTGTAACTCTGACTTTCAAATAAATAAATAAATCTTAAAAAAAAAGTATTTAATTTATTTATTTAAGAGGTAGTGTTACAGAGAGAGGGAGAGACACGGAGAGAGAGGTCTTCCATCCGCTGGTTCACTCCCCAAATGGCCACAATGGTCCGAGCTGCGCCGATCCGAAGCCAGGAGCCAGGAGCTTCTTCTGGGTCTCCCACATGGATGCAGGGGTGTAAGGACTTGGGCGATCTTCTACTGCTCTCCCAGGTCATAACAGAGAGCTGAATTGGAAGAGGAACAGCAGGGATACGAACTGGTGTCCATATAGGATGCTGGCACTACAGGCAGAGGCTTAGCCCACGGTGCCACAGGGCCAGCCCCAAGTTACTTTTATAATCAGTCATTTGATTTGAAAACTCACCTAACTAATATATAAATACTTTAAATCAGCATTATACTGCATGTGTCTTTGGAAATATAAATACAACAATCACTGTCAACCTTTTTTTATTTTTTTCCACAAATGGTCAGTCCAGTATGTTCTAAAACATACTTTCAAGTGTAAAATTGCATCAAGCACATCAAAATAATAACACAAATTACATTCTAAAGGCCTTTTATCCTTGGTATCTGACAATGTTGTTCCAGATCTGCTTGTTGGCAATTTAAAACTCACTTTCTGGATTAGTCTGCAACATGAATCCCCCTGTGTTTCATTATCTTTTTTCTGTGGAGCACCCCAGATCTCACGTGCCTCAGTGCTGACAGCCACTCTGCCCGGCTCGTGGGCTGGTGGAAGAGCCTTCTGCTGGGCATGCAAACCAGTCCTGAGGATGAAAATGCCCTTGATTACTGTCAGATGACCTAGACTTTCAGAGTGAAAATTTAAATCCCAGCGGTGATTTAAAGTCTATCTATATTCAGCTATTAAGCCCTTTTGGACTCAAACAGCAGACACACACAATAAATCTCAAAGCTGACAGTTGGCGACGTGCTTACCACCTCTGGCACCTTTGTGCTCTGAAAAAAACCACTGACCTCCTGCACTCTGACCCTCTGCATAAAACCTGTGTAAAATACTAACCCTGGGTATGGGATGGGAGGGCCCCATACCCAACCCAAATGTGTTGAAATAAACGCCACATGGTCAAATAAATTTACCAGGTTTTAATTTTTCTCCATTCTGATTACTTTTTTCTCTTTAACACACGCACAGTTACGTCATTACTCTGAGTTCTTACAAATAAGAGGCTTTCAACCACCCAAAATTAATTTGCCAATGTCTACTACAACAAGCTCCTTTCCCCACTCCATGTGCTATGGACAAACCTATGTGGTAAAATTTATATTTACCTAACACGTCACTCTTTGCTTCAATTGTTGTTCAGTTTCCCTTCTAGTCCTTGGTTATATGTATAAACTTAAAAGATTGAGCTCAATATCCTATGAACTGATAGAAATGATACTGCTTGGCCGGTGCCGTGGCTCAATAGGCTAATCCTCCACCTAGCGGCACTGGCACACAGGGTTCTAGTCCCGGTTGGGGCGCCGGATTCTGTCCTGGTTGCCCCTCTTCCAGGCCAGCTCTCTGCTGTGGCCTGGGAGTGCAGTGGAGGATGGCCCAAGTGCTTGGGCCCTGTACCCCATGGGAGACCAGGAGAAGCACCTGGCTCCTGCCTTCAGATGGGCGCGGTACGCTGGCTGCGGCAGCCATTGGAGGGTGAACCAACAGCAAAGGAAGACCTTTCTCTCTGTCTCTCTCTCTCACTATCCACTCTGCCTGTCAAAAAAAAAAAAAAAAAAAAAAAAAAAAAAAGAAATGATACTGCTCAATGGATGCACTAACACTAAGTAGGGCATGGGATTAAAAATGGAATGAAAAGGGCCAATGCCATTGCGCAGGAGGTTAATCCTTTGCCTGCAGTGCTGGAAATCCACATGGGTGCTGGTTCTAGTCCTGGCTGCTCCTCTTCCAATTCAGCTCTCTGCGATGGCCTGGGAAAGCAGTAGAAGGCCCAAGTGCTTGGGCCCCTGCATCCACATGGGAGACCTGGAAGAAGCTCCTGGCTCCTGATCAGCACAGCTCAAACCATTGTGGCCATTTGGGGAGTGAACCAGTGGATGGAAGACCTTTCTCTCTGTCTCTTCCTCTCATTGTCTGTAACTCTGCCTCTCAAATAAATAAATAAAATCTTTAAAAAAAAATGGAATGAAAAAGCATTCAAGAACAATTATATAAAACAGCCAGTTTCACATTTAAAAAAAACCCTGAATGTGAAAAACTGATTTCCCAATGTGAAGGAGTTAAACATCTTGCTAAAAAAAAAGTAATCATATGAATCCTAAGAATTTCTGAGAGGCAATGCATGTCTGCAATTAAAATAACACAAATGCAAGACTTCCCTTCTTTATCCTAAGCATTTAGTTTCTATCCCAAATGGAACCAAACCATGGATTTCTAGATCTCAACAGAGTAACATACAGAATAGCATACCACTACTATAAATAATTATGCTACTTCTTTTCTTTTCTTAAAGAAAGCGATTCAGACACCACATCACGTCTACTGCTTTGTGGAAGTGAGGAAACTGATGCCCAATGAGGCAAACCATACAAAGTCTAAAGGGGGAGCCCAGAGGCAGGTCTCAGTCCAATCACTTTTCACCTAGGATAGACCTGTATCAGCCAGAAGAAAAACCCTGAACACTCTCCCACTGAATAGGTGAGTGGGTTACTATCATCATCCTGCCTCTACGCCATATTTTAATTCATTGTATCAACTTTGTAACTTTAATCATGAATATTAAGAATAAAACGAACTACCTCTTTGAAATATGTAGACAGACATTCTACTGCATGCCCCACTGCCACCGTGCTGCACCTGCCTCTCTGGGGGCTGACTTCCTTTCTTTTCTACAAAATGAGTATGCTGGCCTCAAGTTCAATAATCCCTAGACACCCTAGTGTCTTTAACCAGTGATGGGGTCAGCTTGATATTTTTAGCTATCTTGACTGCACTTACCTGGGGAATAATCAATTCTGAATGAGATGTAATATATGGGTGAAAAATTACACAAATTTCTGTACTGCCCTCATTTATGAACACTTAGTTTGCTAGCAGTCACAGGCCACAGTGGAAATGCTGTGCCCTGGATGGACAGGAGAAGGAGACCGCTGGCTGTGGGTGAGGGCTCCTGACATGTACTCGGGGCACATGACAAGCCCAGTGGCACCTCTACATCAGAGCCCCAACTGCCAGAGAGAATGGTCTGCTCACTTTGAAAGCTAGGACTTACCTCTCTGTTGATACCGCACTAAGGTATGCAATTAGTCACATGGAAGCTCTTCATCAGTGTTGGCTAAGTCCCTGAAAATTAATGAAGGTCAAGGCAGCGGTTTCGCCTTGCAGTTAAAACACCTGCTCCATTTGGCAGTGCTCGGCTGGATGTTCGGCTCTGGCTCCTGACTCCAGCTTCCCACCAATGGAGATCCTGGAAGCAGCAGTGAGGGTTCAGATAACTGGATTTCTGCTGCCCATATGGAAACCTGAATTGAGTTCCAGGACCCCAACTTTGGCTTTGGTCCAGCTTCAGTTGTTGTGGGTATTTGGGGGAGTGAATCAGCAGATAGGAGCTCTGTTTCTCTTTCAAATAAAATAAAAAAAAGCAATAAATAAATAAAGATGGGAAATACTACTACTACTAGACAATCAACTGTGTGCTTCTGAATAGGGAAATTACTTGAGCATGTCAGAGTTCATATTAACTCCAGGTCCATTATTACTCATCATTTAACCATTATTACAAAAAGATGAGTATAAAAACTTCTCCTGAGGTACAACATGGTGCTCTTCAGTGACTGGTTGTGTCCACGTGGATGCCAATCCAAAGCACCCTCATTTCCACCACGATGAAGTCACTTTCACTCAAAAGGTATTACTATGTCCACTAGTACTTTTTAAAAAAGATTTATTTATTTTATTATTTGAAAGGCAGAGGTACAGAGAGGCAGAGGCAGTGGGTGGGTGTGGGGGGCGGGGAGAGTCTTTCATCTCCAAAGGGCTACAACGGCCAGAGCTATGCTAATCCGAAGCAAGGAGCCAGGAGCTTCTTCTGGATCTCTGATGCAGGTGCAGGGGCACAAGGACTTGGGCCATATTCCACTGCTTTCTCAGGCCATAGCAGAGAGCTGGATCGGAAGTGGAGCAGCCGGGACTCAAATCGGTACCCATGTGCAATGCTGGCACCATAGGCAATGACTACCTGCTACGCCACAGGACCGGCCCCCACTAGTACTATTTTGTATTGCATTATGGTTTATTTAATCTTAACTCATAAATCTTTTTATAACTGCTTTCATGGTCTCTATGCTAAATACTTTAAAATATTAAATTTAAAAAATTTTATTCATTTGAGATGCAGAGAGATGAAGAGAGGATGAAAGAGAGCACGCCCATCCTCTGGTTCACTTCCCTGTGCCCACGACAGCTGGGGATGGGCCTAGAGCAAGGCAGGAGTGGGGAACTCAATCTAAGTTTCCCATGTGGGTGATGGACCTCTACTTGAGCCAGCACCACTGCCTCCCAGAGTATGCATTGCAGGAAGCTGGGATCAGAAGTGGAGCCAGGACTTGAACCCCAGCACTCCAATATGGGATGCAGCTGCTTCAAGTAGTCTTAACTGCTGTGCCAAGCACCCACCCTCAATATACTTTAGCTTAATCTTAGTACTAAACCTGCTTTTTCCTTAAGAAAAATTAAATCATAAAAAAATCAGGGGAAGACATTTCAAAAATTATTTCATAATAAGGGAATAATGTCCTTAGTCACGGTTACTAAGCAAAATGGTTCTTAACAATGAATATAACTTTGCAAAAAAATTTTTTTTAAGTATTATTTTATTTATTTGAAAGAGGCGTTACAGAGAGAAGTAGAGCCAGAGAAAGAGAGGTCTTCCATCTGCTGCTTCACTCCCCAACTGGCTGCAACGGCCAGAGCTGTGCCGATCCGATGCCAGGAGCCAGCAGCTTCTTCCAGGTCTCCCTCATGGGTGGAGGGGCCCAAGGACTTGGGCCATCTTCTACTGCTTTCCCAGGCCTTAGCAGAGAGCTGGATCAGAAGAGCAGCAGCCGGGACACGAACTGGCATCCATATGGGATGCTGGCACTGCAGGCTCAGGCTTTAACTCGCTGCACCACAGTGCCGGTTCCGCAAAAATTTTTAAAGCAAAGATAACACATATTTTATCTGTGTAACTTTTCCCCTATAAAGTACAGAGGATTTAAAGTGAAAAGGAAAACCTCTGTCCATCAGGGATATTTCTCATCAAAATCCAAAAAACTCTGAAGTAACTGTTAACATTTTCTCTTGTGTCCTATGAAATTTCTTAAATAGGAAAGCATACATGGATGTTATTTTAATTGGTTTTAAAACTTGCTTTTTTCACTTATGTCTTGGGCACTAGTACATAACACTCTGCTGCTACCTGTACTTTAGTATTTCACAGCTGACATAACTAGCTCATTACTGAGACAAATGGGCCACCTTCAGTTTTTGCATGCATCCATGCATATGTATGTGTGCACGTGTATAAACATCTGTGTACATCTTAACAAACGATATGAAAGTTCAATCTAATATCAATACTAATAAGACAAACCAGCAGGGATACACCTGATGGGCCAGTGAGGATGAGCATCTTATATGTGGCCTTTCTCATCAGTTCACACATACACACCAGTAGCAAAAGAGCACTTTCCCTCTGCCTTCACCAATGTGTAGCATCATCACGTTTAAATCTTTGCCAATATAATCAGTGAGTAAGACATTTCATTCCAGCTGGCTTCCCCTTCCCCACCATATGTGGTTTTGGATTTTTTTTTTTTTTATATTTATTTGAAAGTCTAGAGTTAACAGAGAGCCAGAGAGCGAGAGAGCAAGATCTTCCATCCACTGGTTCACTCCCCGAATGGCTGCAACAGCTGGAGCTACACCGATCCGAAGCCAGGAGCCAGGAGCCAGGAGCCAGGAGCTTCTTCCGGGTCTCCCATGTGGGTGCAGGGGCCCAAGGACTTGGGCCATTTTCTACTGCTTTCCCAGGCCACAGCAGAGAGCTGGATCGGAAGAGGAGCAGCTAGGACTCGAACCGGTGCCCATATGGGATGCCGGCACTGCAGGCGACAGCTTTACCCACTACGCCACAGCGCCGCTCTCCCCACCCCCTTTAAAGTCTTTTACTCTTCTTTTATCCACATTCTCTATAAGCTTGCTCATTATTTTCTAACTGGGAATCAAATATTTTAAAATGCTACATATTCAAGTAAACATCTCTCACTACAAAACAATTCTGAAGATTGCCTGTGGTTTCCTGTGTTGTTTGTTTAGAATTTTTGAACTTCTTCCTGTCCAAATCCAACAGGGATCTCCCCATGTAGATTTGTTTTTATATGCATAAATCTACAGCATGGATAAATAAAATACATCCAAGTGATACCCTAGTAAGGGCACAGCAGCAAGCAGGCAAAGGCCAGGAGTCCCGGTCAATCTCATTCTGGTGCCCTTCCCTGCTACAGTACGCTGGTTCACCCAGGTGTCACCCTAGCCCTGGAAGTACTAGCTCCTCAATGAATAAAATGAAAGCCTGGCAGAATGGTCCCCAGAACTGCTTCTGGGCACAAATATCATCAACAGTCAAGAGGTTGCAAAACTTTTCTTGGGATCATGAAACATTTATAGGACAAAATAAAACAATCTGGTCATTATGGATTAGAAAACCAAACTTCAGAAGTAGGGACATGCTTACATCCCAATTGGAGTACACAGGTTTGATGCTTGGCTCAAGTAACTGGGTTCCCTGCCACCCACATGGGAGAACTGGAGTAGTTCCCAAACCCTGGGGTCAGCCCCAGTCCAGCCCAGCCACACCTATTGCAGGCATCTGACGGAGTAAACTAGCAACGGGAGCTCTCTTTTCCTGTTTCTCTTTGCCTGTCAAATAAAATAAATATATAAAATCTTAAAAACTCAAATTATAAAATAACAAGATTATCAACACGACAATATCCACGGATACCTGATTTTCAAATCATCAATATATTAGGAAGTTGGGAAAATACACACATACTGAATATACTCAAAGTATTAACATAATTTTCAGTGTGATTTTCTGATAATGAGTAGTTTAGCAGAAAAAAAAAAAAACTTATTTAAGAGCCTGTTGTATGAGGCCGGCACTGTGGTATAGTGGGTAAAGCCACTGCCTGCAGTGCTGGCATCCCATATGGGCACTGGTTCGAGCCTCGGCTGCTCCACTTCCAATCCAGCTCTCTGCAAAGACCTGGGAAAGAAGCAGAAGATGGCCCATGTCCTTGCGCCCCTGCACCCACGTGGGAGGCCTGGAAGAAGCTCCTGGTTCCTGGCTTCGGATTGGCACAGCTCTGGCCGAGGCGGCCAATTAGGGAGTGAGCCAGCAGAAGGAAGACCTCCCTCCCCCACCCCCCCCACCTTTCCTCTCTCTGCCTCTCCTCTGTGTGTAACTCTGACTTTCAAATAAATAAATAAATCTTTAAGAAAAAAAAAAAAAAGAGCCTGTTGTGATTAAAAGCTCTTGTTGCTGGAATAAGATGTCCATTACTGGTATATGTGTTATTTTAATCTTTAAACTCCACCATTAAATGATACATGTCAATCAATTCAGAATTTTAGTTGAGTTTTATATTTCCACTCATGAAATTATTAAAACCAAATCAATTTCCTACCATCTAAAGAAATATTTTTGGGCCATGATGCCTATGCATATTCATTTACTTTTAAAAACCATGTTTGAGAAAAAATATCTCAAACACAAATTTTATGTAGGTGGAAAATCATTGCTATAGCAACAGTGGCTTCAGTTTATAAGAAATGAAAAGTGGAAAACTCCCATTCTCAACACTTAGATATTTGATTTTTTGGTGGTTGAGGAAACAGGACAAGAAAGCTCCTGACCTTTCATCACTACTATCATGGACTGTCTCCCAGTGAGATGCAGAGAAACTAAAAGCCTTAAGGATAAAAATCTATGGCGCCTTTTCAAAAAAGGAAGTTAATTACCAAAAATCAACCATGACCCTTTAAGCTATCCCCTGGGCTGTTAGTCCTCCTCTGCCTCGTGGTTCTTGGAGCCAAAGGAGTTGGTGGGATACTGAGAGCCCCCAAGAGCGAATGACTGGTGTATCTTTGAGGTCCTGCTACGACTAAGACGAGTACCACGTCATTGCACTGGTCCCAACTAGTACAGGGTTCCTGCCCACATCATTTTCTGAGGACAGTCACCTTACTGTTCTGATGTGAAAATCAGCATCAAAAAAAGAAATTAAGACAGCATTTTTATGAAAATTAGCTAAATTTTATGTATATGAATATGTATGAATTTTCTTTAAGAAAACTGTCCCCCATTCTACTGCCCAGGTGTAAAACACAGCTCTGGGGAATGATCACCACCACTAATTTAACAAACCTAGAGCATGTGACCCGTGGAACATGGCAGAGTAACACAGTGTTATGTAATTCTGTGATAGTTTTTTCCTGGCTCTGCCATTTTTTAGCTATGTGACTGCAGCCAATTTAATTTATCCATGCCTCAGTGCATAAATCCAAAAATTCTAAATGATAGTGGTGCTATCTTACAGCATTATTGCAAAGATCAAATGAGTTAATATATCTAAAGCACTAAGAACTATGCCTGGCACATCATATGAACTTAATGAATAAAATTAGTAAATACTTTTTCTGCTCGTTTTTAGCCATTCTAATAGCTATGCAGTAGTACTGAATAGTGGGTATAATTTGCATTTCTCTAAACACTACTAATGTTCATTATTTTCTCAAGTATAAACTTGCAATCTGCATATCTTCTTGGTGACAAAGTATTTTTAAAATTATTATTATATATTTATTTATTTGAGAACCATCCACTGGTTCGTACCCCAAATTCCCACAACAGCCAGGGCTAGACGGAGACTAGTGCAGGAGTCAGGAACACACTTGCCATGTGAGTGAGAGAAACACAATTACTTGAGAGCCATCACCTCTGCCTTCCAGGGTCTGCATGGGTGGGAAGCTAGAGTCAGGAGCCAGAGCTGGGAATTGAACCCATGGACTCCAATGTGGGCCAAGTGTCTCTTAACCACTAGACTAAATGCTTGCTCCCTTACTGTTGAGTTCTGAGAGTTCTTTATAGTATTCGGACTTAATCTGTTTGTCAGGCATACTATATGCAAATATTTTCACCTAATCACTTGTCATTTTTTTTAAGACTTATTTTATTTTTTTGAAAGGCAGAGTCAGAGAGAGGACAGAGACACACAAAGAAAGCGAGTTCTTCTGTCTGTTGGTTTACTCTCCAAACAGTTGCAATGGCCAGGGCTGGGCTGAAATGAAGCCAGGATCCAGCAACCAGGAGCTTCTTCCAGGTCTTCCACGTGCATACAGGGGCTCAAGTACTTCTGCTGCTTTTCCATGGGCATTAGCAGGTAGCTGGAACGGAAGTGGAGCAGCCAGGACTCAAACCAGTGCTGATATGGGATGCCAGGCATCGCAGGCAGGTATGCCCCAACACTGTCCCTGTCATTTATCTTTATTTTATCTTTTTCATTAAAAATCTCATTAACAATAATTATCCATTATTTACAGGGTGTAGTGTAACATATTTTCTTTCTTTGTGCTCCTAGAACATTTTTTAAATGTTAAAACTTTAAATTTATCTATGATATATATAGATATAGATAGATAGATAGATAGATAGATAGATAGATTTTTTATATATAATGAGTTGAAGCTCTTTGTTGCATATGAATGTCCAACTACCCCAGCACCATTTGTTAAAAAGTCTAACCTTTCAGGGGCCGGAGCTGTGATATAGCAAGTAAAGCCGCCACCTGCAGTGCCGGCATCCCATATGGGCTCCAGTTCCTGTCCTGGCTGCTCCACTTCCAATCCAGCTCTCGGCTATGGCCTGGGAAAGCAGTAGAAGATGACCCAAGTGCTTGGGTCCCTGCACCCACGTGGGAGACCCAGAAGAAGCTCCTGGCTCCTGGCTTCGGATTGGTGCAGCTCCGGCCATTGCAGCCTACTGGGGAAAGAACCAGTGGATGGAAGACCTCTCTCTGCCTCTCCTTCTCTCTTGTAACTCTGACTTTCAAATAAACAAACAAGTCTTAAAAAAAAAAAATTCTAACCTTTCTCCATTGCAGTGCATTTGCACCTTTGTCCAAAAAGATAAATAAAATAAACTTTCAGTTGACTATGTGCATGGGCCTACTTCTGGACTCTGTTTTGTTTACTGTTCTACCTGTTTATCATTTGGCTTATGATGGTCTTGCTTACTTACTTCTGCTTTGTCCTTTTTCAAAATTCTTCTATCTAAATATATCTTTATATATTTATATATATTTATATCTAAATATAAACAACAATTATATATATTTATATCTAAATATAAACAACTTTAATACATTTTAGAACAGCCACGTCAAGCTTTTTTCAGTATGGTGAATCTACACTTAGAGGTGCTGCTGGAAACCACAGCTCATACTGACTGTCTCTCTTCACTCTTACATTAAAAGCAGCATCCAAGTCTTCCCGGAGGGCAGATGAAGGTGCTGACAAGCATCGCCTTCCCCAGTCCTTCCATCCAAGTCTGGTCAGACTGTAAATGCTCCTTCTCCCAACTGAAGTCTTTTCCATAAGCTCAGGTTTTCCAGGCATCACCCGACAACACAGTCCTCAAGCTGTACTGAAGCTGTTTTTCTATGCCTCCTGTAAGCCAAGCCAAGGTTTCCAGGGGTTTCTGTCTGCAGTAGGGGAAAGGAAAAAGCCAGGGGAAATATCTCTATTTTAGCTACTGTTTTCATTTTACTTCCCAACGTCCCAAGGAATCTTCACTTGATTAAAGATTTTATGAACATCCTGCCATTCTTAATAGCCAGACACTCAAAGACAAGATAGTAACAACGATATAGCCCACCACTGTAAACACACACCCCACAACGGTGCCCCTCTAAACAGATGGGCTGTTGCACAGTCATTCTCCCAAGGGAGCCAAATCCCTCCCTGGCCAAGCAGGCTGCTTATCTAGAACTGAAGCAAGTAAGGAAAGACAGCCAAGTTTCCAAGAATGACGTGGTCTTCAAAAATGAAGGACAGGTTACTTATGAACCCAATTACAGGTAGATTCCTGTTGTGTTCTATGCAGAAGGCTATTCAGCAGTAATTGCGTTTAAATGCCCAACAGCAAAACCCTACATAATCACAGCCATAGAGGCCTTTTTTTTTTTTTTTCACAGTTTGTCTACAGGATTGGGGGCGGGGAGCTCTATAAACATGCAAAAGTGATAAATCAAAACGTAAAGCACAAAAGAATGCTGTCAAATTGTTCATTCAATGTCTTTAAAGACAGGTTTAAAATTAACCTCAAATACATATCATACCAACTCTAACAAGTAATATAGGCTATCCCTCCCACATTCTCCTCTACAGAGGAAGAACAACCTTACCCAAGAAGTGTGATTATTCAAGTTCTGACCTGAATTTCCTATAATTCAGTTAAGGTAAAGCTAACGAGAAAGAAAAACATACTGTCATTAAGAACCTTCTGAATTGCACCTCACAGGTCTCCCTTATGCAATTAAGTTTTCACCTCACTCATTCCTGTACTTTCAACTCTTATTATATAGAAAGAGTAATTGCTGAAACTTCAATACCCAAGTATAGGTACTAGACAGAGTTTATTTTCAATCCAATGAGGAAGAAAGAAATATTCTAGATAAGTCAACCACAAAAAGACTTTCTTGATCATACAGCAAAGGTCACATATTTGAATTTTATCAATGAATGAAAATAGGCAAAAGAGCTCATGGGCAATTCTCAATTCTCGAATTGAAATCTCTACTCTGATTCACTTGGTAATGCAGGTAAGCTGCTCCCTAAAACACCTCGCTTGGGGCAGGGGGTTACGAGTCAGCTCTAGATGGAACAGACAGCAAACACTGACAAAATATTCAATTATCTCTATTTTTTTTTTTGAAGATTTTATTTACTTATTTGAAAGGCAGAGTTACACAGAGAGAGAAAGAGATCAATCGTCCATCGGCTGCTGGTACACTCCCCAAATGGCTTCAACTCTGGCTGACGCCAGGAGCTGAATCTGGGTCTCCCACATGAGTGTAGCACTTGGACCATCCTCTGCTGCTTTCCCAGGCGCATTAGCAGGGAGCTGGATTGGAAGTGGAGCAGGTTAGGACCTGATCCCGTGCCCACATGGCGTGCTAGCATTGCAGGCGATGGCTTAATGCACTAAGCCACAGTGCTGGCCCCTCACTTATTTCTTTGATATACTGCCTTCTCTCTGCATACAGCACTCCACATTCATTTCTTACGTCACATCACTGTGTAAGGGATGAGACAAGAACAAGTTTGCAATACAGGGTGTTGAAACTTCCACAAAGTCAGAGAACCCTCACAAGTCATGGCACAGAAAGATGCTCGCTTCAACTGCTGAGAGGCTGTGGTCCGGTCAAATCCTAAACTGGCTTTCACCCAGGCCCTTTACTGAGAGACCCTGACAGTTCTGTGGGACATGAAGACAGGGTTTGGGAAGACTGCCACAGAGTCAACACATACAAGGTCACAAAGCACTCACTGATGCGTTCTTCAAATTGCTTAGTTCCTGCATTGATCTGTTCTGTCACATGATAATGCTCATGAAACTGGGTTCATCCTAGGCTCAGTGTGTGCATTTAATGTGGTTTTCCTGGAAAGGTTAGTTCTCCTAGAAAGGCTGGGATTAAATCCGGTTGAGTCTCCCAGTATTTCAAGAGGCAGAGTGACACTCAAGTCTGCCAGGAGCAGGCAGAACCAACTCAGGCTGTCCTGCTGATCACTGTGAACTGGATGTGTCAAGGCCCGAGACTCTGCAGGCCCTGAAGGTCCTGGACAGGCAGAGGTCTCATTTCCTTCCTTCCTTCCTTCCTTCCTTCCTTCCTTCCTTCCTTCCCTCCCTCCCTCCCTCCCTCCCTCCCTCCCTTCTTTTTTTGACAGGCAGAGTGGACAGTGAGAAAGACAGACAGAGAGAAAGGTCTTCCTTTTCCATTGGTTCACCCTCTAATGGCCGCTGCGGCCAGTGCGCTGCGACTGGCGCACCGTGCTGATCCGAAGGCAGGAGCCAGGTGCTTCTCCTGGTCTCGCATGCGGGTGCAGAGCCCAAGCACTTGGGCCATCCTCCACTGCACTCCCGGGCCACAGCAGAGAGCTGGCCTGGAAGAGGGGCAACTGGGACAGAATCCAGAGCCCCGACTGGGGCTAGAACCCCATGTGCTGGCACCGTAGGCGGAGGATTAGCTTATTGAGCCGCGGCGCCAGCCTCAGTTCCTTTCAACATAGTATCAGTGGAAGCCAATCAGGCAAGCAGTGCTAACCGCATTCTGCTGTGGGGGCTTTATTTTACAATTGTCGCTTTTTAAAAATTAGCTAATTTTTATATGGCAATTAATAGACCTCATGAAGTTCAAAGATAAAACCCCACACCTGTCTCTGAGTTAGCTACATGAGCCTAAATTAGCTGTACGAGAGTAGCAAAGCTGCTGAGTCCATTATGAGTAAGGGAAAGAAGCCTGCCACTTGCTTCCCAGGACAACTACCAAGATGAAGTAAGTCGAGTGATTTGTTGTTGTTGTTGTTGTTGTTTTGGCAGGCAGAGTGGACAGTGAGAGAGAGAGACAGAGAGAAAGGTCTTCCTTTGCCGTTGGTTCACCCTCCAATGGCCGCCGCGGCCGGCGCACCGCGCTGATCCGATGGCAGGAGCCAGGTACTTCTCCTGGTCTCCCATGGGGTGCAGGGCCCAAGCACTTGGGCCATCCTCCACTGCACTCCCGGGCCACAGCAGAGAGCTGGCCTGGAAGAGGGGCAACCGGGACAGAATCCGGCGCCCCGACTGGGACTAGAACCCAGTGTGCTGGCGCCGCAAGGCGGAGGATTAGTCTAGTGAGCCGCGGCGCCGGCCTTGTTTTTTTCTTTGATAAGCTACTTCAAAGTAGTAACTTTACCATGTGCAAATCTGCTTTTTGACAGTAACTTAAAGAATATTACTGTAATGCTATGTGGCAACTGTTAATCTCACTAAATAGAAAAATAAGCAGAGACTCAAATAGTAAGGCTAGAATCAGGCCTGGGGTTCAAAGCCAACTCTGGCTGGTCCCAAAGCCCGGACCTTCACCTAGTTGCCTCCAGCACAATGATGTGAGGTTTTACCATTCTTTACCTTTTACTGCAGTTCTGAATATGCACCACATTCTTACAGGAACTCTCAAAATTCAGTATTCCATTCCTCTTACAGTCTTCATCCACTTGAAAGCTCCTTTATATTATTTGTAATAAAGTACTTTGAAACTCAGAATATGTGCACATGTGTATGTGTCACAGGCGTGTGTATGGGAGAAGGGGAATATATAAAAAGGTTCAGAATTTTAAGTATATTTAATATTCAAACAAAGACAAAGATACTAGTATCAAATTTTATTTGTGTCACTCTAAAGAAATTGCCAGAGAGCTATTTCTTTGTAAATCACTGTAGTAAATGGCCTTCAACTCAGGTTCTTGTGGATTCCACAAATGTACTTGCCAAAATTGATTTATCTATGGCATAAATAAGGAATACCTCATTCTGGCTGCAAATGCTCTGTAGCTTTATCTTGTATTAGAATAGCCCATTTATACAAAAAGCAGAATGTTCTTCCCCACTGATCAACAAATACACAATTTCAATAAGAAAACGAAATCTCAAACCCAGTAAGTTAACAACAACAAAAAGTACTACCAAAAAAACCTCCCCAAGAAAAAAAAACAAAAAACAAAAAAAGAGCAAAATGGTGGCCACAAGATGGTTACTTAGTCTGCAAACAGCTCAAGGCTGGAAGCCAACGGTGATGTTTCGCTTTATTCAAAACTCACAGCTTTACCAACCGAAATCCAAGTTTTAAAAGCAGCCGAGAACTCCTTCCCAGGCAGGGAGAGAGTGGGAACAACAAACCAAAGTGTTCAACCGGTAGGAAGTAGTTTTCAGTCTTCACTAACTGAGGCACTGTACATTTTGCAGCACTGAAATGTTGGACTCCCGGCCATCAGAAAATGTGGAACAAAGGAGCCTCAAGGAAGCTTTGGGGAGTGGGAAATCCATCCCAGGACAAGTAGAAGAGGGCAGTAGCAAGACCTGCACCATTTTCCCCAACAAATTTGGTATCCCTGCACCAGGAACCTCATCCAGAGTTGGGGGCTTTCTGCAGGATGTAGCAAAATGGAAAGGAATATGAGGATGAGATCAAGGGACCATGTTGTAGACAATAACCAGTGAGGCTTAATCAGCCTGCTGTTCTGTAGGAACAAGCCAGGCCTGTGCTGTTAGATTAAAGTACAAAAAACTGGGGTCAACAAACAGTCCTATACCATTAAATCATGGGAGAAAACTATGTTAACGGAATGCCTAAAGGACTTTGCTTATTTTTCACAGGAATTTTTTTTTTTTTTTTTTTTTGACAGGCAGAGTGGACAGTGAGAGAGAGAGAGACAGAGAGAAAGGTCTTCCTTTGCCGTTGGTTCACCCTCCAATGGCTGCCGCGGCTGGCGCGCCGCAGCCGGCGCACCGCGCTGATCTGATGGCAGGAGCCAGGAGCCAGGTGCTTTTCCTGGTCTCCCATGGGGTGCAGGGCCCAAGCACCTGGGCCATCCTCCACTGCACTCCCTGGCCACAGCAGAGGGCTGGCCTGGAAGAGGGGCAACCGGGACAGAATCCGGCGCCCTGACTGGGACTAGAACCCGGTGTGCTGGCGCCGCTAGGCGGAGGATTAGCCTAGTGAGCCGCGGCGCCGGCCCTTTCACAGGAATTTTAATAGTCACACATGTTAAATACATTATAATGATATGAAATAATCTAAAAAAAAAAAAAGCTCACAGTCCCTGAAGTTTGCATGATCTCAATTTCTACTACACAGAGTCCATGTTAGCTTCAGTCAGCACTCAGCCTGGCAGGTGCACTCCTCTTGGTGCAGGATGGCAGAGAGCACAGGAGACAGCAGCCAAATACAGCCCTTTGCAGCTGCGAGGGCCACCCTGCAGGGGAACTAGGAGTACAGAGAGGGTGTGCCAGCCCTAAAGGCGTGCCACACCCTTTGAGCCAGTGGAAGAAGGGGCTGCCTGTTCTGTCATCCATTATTTAGTGCCCAGGGAGGCTGCTCTTTGTTTGAGGCAACACGGCTTTCTCTGCTTTAAAGACCCAGAGAACTGATACTTTCTACCTTAATCCATTCTAATCCCTAATATAAGGAAGGCTATTTTAAACCACTTAATAGTTATAGTTTTATATAAGTTCCTACAGTCCTGTATTTAAGATAAAAAAAAAAAACACCAATGCTACTGGGACAACTAAATAACCATTTGGCAAAAAAAAAAGTAAAGTTAGATTCTATATGCAAAATCATTTCCAGATGGGCTAGACATGAAAATATAAAAAAAAATATAAACATATTGAAGGAAATCTAGTTATTTTTATAATCTAAGGGTAAATCCAAGTATAACACTCAAAGCAGAAACCAAAAAAGGAAAAGAGGGATAGATCTAACTACAGCACAACAAAAACTTGTCTGGCAATAAAGAAATGATAGGCAAATGGAAAGCCTAACTAACTTACAGTCATTTAAACATGAGGACTATAGTTAATAAAACTGTACCTGGATTTTTTTGTTAAATAAGTAGATTTTAGCTACTCTTGTTACAGAAAGTAACTAGGTGGGATGATATGTTAATTTGCTTTATTATAGTAACCACCTTACTGCCCATATGTAGCCTGTATCCCAAATATACACAATAAAAATTAATTTTAAAAAAGTGGATACTGAAGACAATCTCGAGATCAAGTTGGGACTATGTATCAAAATCTTAAAAATGGGCACAGCACTTACACATCATAATTTACCCTTTGAAAGCAATTTTCATATCAGAGATAACATTTTAATAACTGTGAAAATCAAAACAAAGAAAACACCAGCATGAGCATATTCAATTACAGTACATCCCATCTGTTGAAAGAAATGATCTCTTGCCATTAAAAATAGAAGAGAGCCTAATGTTCACTGACATGAAAAGATAGCCACAATGTTTTGGTATATATGCGGGGGAGGGGAGGAAAGATTACAAGGCAGCAAAAATAATGTGCATGACAAAGATTACTGCCTACCCAGGTATGTTCATCCTGGCACACAGGCTATATTTCCATCTCAACCCTTCCCCACACACATGTACACAGTATGGTGTGGCTGTGTGACTATACTCTCTGTAACAGAATGTGAACAGGAGGCAGCCCTCGGAGCTACATGTTGAAGACAGCAGAGACATCCTGGTCCAAGTTCCCCAAGGATCACATTGGATAAACGTAGTCTTCATCCATCCCAGCCAGGAACATCCACCCTAGACTATTGCGGGAGCAAAAATAAACCTGTCTGGCATTTATGCCATTCCAGAAATTTAGCCAGCCCTAATACAGTAGGATAACGGCGGCACTGCTTTGTAAAGGAATCTACATGTGTACCCCAGTATCTTTGAAGTCTGAAAACATGCATCAAACCTTAGATTTACGACGCTTAATCACACTGTCGCATGCAGCTGCTTATTCCCATCGCTGTGCAGATTCTCATTACAAAAATATGCC
Organism: Oryctolagus cuniculus; assembly: GCF_964237555.1. Classification (NCBI taxonomy): domain Eukaryota; kingdom Metazoa; phylum Chordata; class Mammalia; order Lagomorpha; family Leporidae; genus Oryctolagus; species Oryctolagus cuniculus. The sequence continues at coordinate 116,823,073 of NC_091440.1, read as the reverse complement.
ACTGTTTATGGATTTACTATTGATGGGTACATGGGAAGTTTCCACTTTTTTGCTATTATTAATACACAGAGCTACCCAGTACACATGTCTTTTGGTGAACATGAGAGTGGTGTTACTGGGTCACAGGATACGTTTATGTTCAGCTTTAGATGCTCCCAAGCTAAGAGCTCAGGCTGCTTGACACCTTAGTCAACACTTGGCATCTTCCATCTTTACCTTTATAGCCATTCTGGTGAGGGAACACTACCCTTTTAATCCCTCTCATACCATAAAACACTGCAATACCTAAAATTAAGGACATTTCATAAATTACAATATATCCCTACAATAAAGTGTCATATAAAATGTAATCTCAATAATGTATATATAATATCTGGAAAACACTAAAAGAAAATGGCTGGAAATAGCTGTAGACATCTGCAATGTGATCTTTCATGGATTTAAGAAAAACTATTCTTCAATATCCTCACAACCACTTTTCCAATACCCTCACACATTTGGAAATATGGAGTGGCCTCAGGAATGCCTGGAGTGATGCATTGTGCAGCATGACCCCTGACCTCTCAGTCACGCCACTTCTAACCTCCCACCGCTTACAGGAATGCTCAAGGTCCAAACTGGCTGAGTTCAAACCCAGCTGTGCAACTGCATGACCTCTCTGGGCTTCCTTCTCACCTCTACACAGGCTGGAAAAACTTCCAACCTCACAAGCCTGTGTGAGAAATAAATGGATGAGATACACAGAGCACTGAGAACAGTGCCTGCCACTGTAAATACAGACTAGCTACTATCAGTACTGTCAGTACTCGTGCTGTGCTGACACCCCACCCTCACCCCCACCCCACTACCACTTCTCTGCTCAATCTAATGGATGAGAATGAAAAAGAGAGAGAGAACATACTAAAATCATCAGGATCCCAAATACAAGCCCAAAGATAACAACATCTAGACACCACTTTATATCTGAAATGTATTAAGCTGACATTTGTCATAAACTTCTAGCAGATTTTCTAAATCCATTCATGCCTTTCTCTAATTTCTTCTATGGGATGATCTGGGGGCACCCATCTATCCTTACAAACATAGCAAGGGCTACATGGTCCTGCTGACATGAGCCCATGCCTGCTTCTCACCTCTGCTTGTCCCAGGCTGCTCACACAGATCTTGGAATCTTCCTCCCTCTGCAGGCTTCCTGGCAAACTATCCCCATGCCTAGAATGACCTGCCTTTCCTTCTTTGCTGCGGGAAATTTCCTGTTTATCTTTTGATCTCAATCTATTCAACTCACTACAAAGTGTTATGACAATACACTCCCCTCCTCTGCTTAAGCTTATCACAGTTGTGATTTTACATGCATTTTTGTGACAACCGGTTTAATGACTGCGTCTCCCACTAAAATGAAGATTCCACGAGGACAGCAACCACACTAGTGTTTGCTCCCAACAGTAACTCCAGGAAAGAACACACCATCTAATGGAGAATAGAAGATGATCTTTGGTTGGCTGAATGAATGAAAGGAACAGAAGAAGTGAGATGAAAAACTGCGGAGCAACAAAGGTCAAATCAACAGCGAAGGGAAAGGATTTCACAACCTGAAAGCTGTCAGCATAGGTAAGAATCACAAACACAAAATTATCTCAGCATCAAGAATGAACCCGCCCACAGTACTCAGCAGACTTGCACAGTCTTATGCAAGCAGGAAGCTAACACTAAGACTAAGGCTTCTCTCTGCACAGGTTCCCGAAGCAATAAGCTGCTGCACCTGACACTGCTTTTACTCATCTTGTAAGCAGGTTACACTCAGATCACCCATTTTGGAAGACACCCCTTTTGGAAGCCACATTAGTTTTTAGCTCTCTGGCTCCACTCTTCTCAGCTCCCAGGACAATCAGCAATCAGATCATTGCTCTGAGGTTCCCCTGGGGACTGCTTTCATCACTGATACACACACAAAGTATGGACTGCAAAAAGGGAAACCTAAACAGAAACAACTGGACAGGCAGTGGGGATGAGAAAGGTGGGGCATGGGTGTGTGAACAGTATCAGTTTGTTAATGAAATGTTAGGTCTGCAGGGAGTAGTTACCTGCCTGGATAAATATATGCTCAGCAACTTCTTTCAGTTTTCAATTTTTGGTGCTGGAAAGGCTCGTTCTCTCTCTCTCTCTCTCTCTATATATATATATATATATACACACACACATATATATATACACATACACACACACACATATATATACACATACACACACACACACACACATATATATATATATGTGTGTGTATAAGTTTTTTACCCAATAATTGACTCAATAAATTTGATAAACCAACTTAAACAAAATATAAGGTAGATTGATCATCAACAGACAGGAATCACAGTAACCAAAGGTCCAAAGACTCACATAATTAGAAAAAAATAAAGTTAGGTTGTTACAGTCAGCACTACTTTCTCTCTTTTTTAAAAAGATTTATTTATTTATTTGAAAGTCAGAGTTACACAGAGAGAGAAGGAGAGGCAGAGAGAGAGAGGTCTTCCATCTGCTGGTTCACTCCCCATTTGGTCACAATGGCCGGAGCTGCGCTGATCCGAAGAAGGTGCCAGGAGCTTCTTCTAGGTCCCCGACATGGGTGCAGGGCCCAAGGAGATGGGCCATCTTCTACTGCTTTCCCAGGCCATAGCAGAGAGCTGGATCAGCAGCTGGGACTTGAACTGGTACCCACATGGGATGCCGGCACGGCAGGCTATGGCTTTACCTGCTATGCCGGAGCACCAGTCCCAGCACTACTTTCAAAAATATGCAAAGAAAATAGGAGTAGGCTTTCAACCTAGCAAGTAAAATGCTTGCATGCCACACTGGAGTGCCTGCGTTCAACTCCTGGATCCCACTTCTGACTCCAGCTTTCTGCCGATGCTGACCCTAGGAGGCAACTCTGCCGGCTCAAGTCACCCATGGGGGAAACTTGAACTGTGTTCCCGGCTCCTGGCTTCAGCACAACAGCTACTGTGGGCATCTGGGGAGTGAACCAGCAGGTGGAAGATCTCTGCCTCTCTGTGTCCCTCTAGCTCTCAAATTAAATAAATAAATAGAAAAATGTGAAATATGCAGGCTTAAAAAGAAGTTCCGTTAATCATTATCTGTATTTTAAAAATTTTTCCTTATTTACATTCATTTTTATTTGAAAAGGTAGAGAGACAGGCACACAGAGAGATTTTCCACTCCCCAAATACCTGCCAAAGGCAGGAGTCCAGAACTTCGGTCCAGGCACTTGAACTACACCCCTGCTGCCACCCAGGATGCGCATTAGCAGGAAGCTGGATTAGAAGTGGAGTAGTCAGGACATGAAACAGGCAACCAATAGGGTATGTGGGCATCCTAAGTAACAACTAATGCCCCCCCCCCCCATCTACATTATTAAGGCTATACATGTAGACAGGTGATACTTAACTAGCAAACTGCAGAAACCAGAGAAATAGTAATCTAGAACTTTTCCTAGACAGCTGGCAGCCTCCAGTTTTTGCCTGGAAGGAAAGTTCCTGGGTCCCAGCAACTAGTCAGCTAAGGTACAAAAGGGCACATCCGGGAGAGAGTAGGCCGTTAAGGGGTGATAATCAATCATGTGTGCAAGCTGAGTAGACATGGAGATCCCACCAGTGGTCACAGATGCAACCACATGCAAGTGCAAGGGGGACATAAAATGAGAAAACACTGTCATCTTCCACCATTTAGGTACAGTCTTGCCTTGCTGAACAACAGGGATCCATTCTGAAAAATGCCTGGGCAGGCGATTTCCTCATCCTAGAGTGACTCACACACACACCTAGAGGGTGCAGGCCAATCACTTGATGTGGCCTCTGGAGGCAATCAAGAGATGTGGTAAGCAAGAGACATGAGGCTGCTGTTATGTATCCAGACACTGCTTACAGTGAACTCTTTTTTTAAGGAGCAGTGCACTATAGGCTAATAATAAAAATATAGCCTAGTAAATACATAAGCCAGTAACACAGTCATTATCAAGTATTATGTACCATGCGCCATGGTATGTGCTAGGACTGTATACACCAACATCACCACAAGCACGTGCCAACAGGTTATGCTCTGACATTATGACAGCCATGACGAGTAGGATGGTACCAGGCAACAGCAATTTTTCAGCTCCATTTTAATCTCACGGGACCACACCTGTATCTGAGGCCCACTGTTGACCCAAACATCCTCACACAGTGCACGAGCGTATGTTACATTAGCCGCAAGACAGAACCCGATGTGTGTCTCCAACTGCCTCATGTTTCAGTGAGGTCACTATCACATGGAATAAGCAGAATAAATTGGTCAAGAGTTAAATTTAGGTTTAACTTTCTTCCTTTCTGCTCTAATTTGGGACACCACCTTCCCCTATTTACTTTAACAGTAGCAAAGAACTGTTACCAGGCACCCAATATGGGATATGGGCACACGCATTTTGAAAGCACACACACAATTTATTGAAAAAAGAACATTAAGAGAAGCAGCGATATGCAGCTCCAAAGCACAGACTCTGAAGCCAGATCCCAGCCCCACCACAAACTGCCTGTGTGACCTGGGGCAGTAACCGCCTTCTTGTTGCCTCCATTTCCTTCTATAAAGTGTCAAAAATAACCATATTTGCCACATCTACAAAGACTAAGTGAAGCCGAAGCCCTAGAATATGGAACACTTCAAGGAACTTCAATAAATACATGCGTTACTTGCATCTTTTTGGGTCCTTTAATAAACTTTCAAGTAGATTTATAGAACATCACCATGTCATAAAACACACAAAGAGTTGCAGCCTATCCTTCAAGAGATCTAACTGCTCACAGTTTCACGATGGGTTCTATTAAAACTCTTATTACTTTGATTCAACTCAAGCAGAGGAATGACTGTATCTGTCATGGAGTAGTTACCAGGCACTATACACTGGTGTAATCTAGCCCTTGGAACAGAGGTTCAGAGAGGGTAATTTGCCCAAGGGAACACTTAATTAGGTTAAAGCCAGAACTCTTGATTCCAAAATATCTTCTTAATCACAAAGTATCATGTTGACAAAAACATCTTTGTTATCTACTAAGTGCAGTGGTCTTTAACTCCAAAAAGTTGTATCATAAAAACAATCAGGTTTTTAAACAGTAAGCAGGCATTCAGTAAACATGTAGTAGTTTCATATGATATAAATACTTCCAAAAATCAATCAGCTAATCAACTGAAATGTCACTGTATTTAACTAACAAGTATCACAACAATAAGCTAAAAATGCTGGGCACCATTATTTTTGAAAAGGGTGTCCTGACTTAGATAAGCAGGACACAGTAATTGGTTTCCTCTCAATAGCTGAGTAAGAGGAGTCTTCTTGCCTGGGCTGAACATTATACAAAGCAAAATCTAGAATTAAAACACATAATTTCTGAATCAAAATTTTATGTTCAAATGGGCCATTTACAAAAGAAATTCTATTGCGGACATCACATGTGATACTCTGTGCCGCTTCTCAAGTTAAGGGAGAGACAGGAGGAATAAGGCCGAGGAAAGTGCCTGGGCACACCAGTGAGCTCTGGTACTATGGGGAGGGATGGGGCAGGCGTGCTCAGATGCTACCTGTTCAGGAAGCCACGCAGCATTTCTTAATGTGCCCTCCTAACTTTCCTTTCTTTGCTGCCATTCAAAAGTTGTTAAATCTTCCCCATGTCCGTGTATCTTACAAACTGAAACTAAAGTTCAATAATGGTACTTGGGGTCAATACTTAACTGCTTTCCTTTTTGGGAACTCACTACAAAACTGTTCACTGTGTAACTATAATGAACCACACCCCTGAAACGGCTGGATGGTTGACTACTTTGACCAAAATACACTGAGGTTTTGGAGGATAAAGGCTATTGCCAACTACTAGGTGTAGCAAGTTCCTGGAGTACGTCTTCCAGAGACTCTGCCCAGTCTCGGTTACAGCACAGGCTCAACAGGTAATACAGGTTTTCAGTTTAACTCTTTTCTAAACTTCAGACTTCATTGTTGAATGTCAAAGATTTCTCCCTTGGTTGCAAATTTAAAACCAACTGAAGTTGTGAGTGAATTAAATAAACACTCTCTAAAGACCTATAAAAACGATGTCTAAGATGCTAACATAAAAGGTTCCTGCCCAGCAGTAAGATTCTTTTGATCCGAGATTTACGACATAAATGGAAAGGAAACTAGAGTCAACCAAAAGGAAGTGAGGCACTCATGTCCTGGGTTTCTAAATGGGCACCAGGCCTGTACCATGAACGATGACACATGCACGCAAGTGTGGCCTAAGCAGTGCCATGTGCTGAGACGGGAGACACACTGCGCTCTGCACAAGCTGCTTACGGAGCATGATGTTAACAGAGCCCCACGTAGTCCTTAAGAGACGGCAAGACTCCTCCTATACCCATCACCTCCACCCCATCGAGAAAAGAAATCTGCACCAATTCCAACACTGTAACCCCTCAGGTGTGGCACAATCGGACAGGATGAGCATCCCAAAACTGGCATCTTCCGGAAGGACAGGGCAGAGTTTTTGTGTGTGTGTGTGTGTGGTTGTTACTGCTTTGTTTTGTTTTGTTTTGTTTGGAGCGGAGGTAGAAGTTGCGGGGTGGGCTGACTGGTTTGCAGCTTTGGCAGAGAAAAACAGAGAAGATGGAGAAATGGAGGAAGAAGAAGGGGGCTGAGAGAAAATGCATGTATCTTGGAACACCTGCAATTTACAGTGTTTGTGACACCCACAGGTATGGATGGATGGAAAAATGGCTTTGAAACTGGGGAGAAGACACCGCAGCTGCCAAGTCCAGGAAGCGCCAACTGTGGCTACGGATGTTAGAACGCTAGGACAAGACCATTCAGGGAGAACAGCTCCATCAAGAACAAACACATCTGGAGGAAACGAGCAAGGGAGGCCGCCGGCAATCAGAGTGGAATGTTGAGCTGGGGAGCAGACTGAGGCTCTGCGCTCAGAGAAGCAGCGGATGCCAGTGACAGCAGGGCTGAGCGGGGCAGCACGTAGATGAATCAGGGAATTTTCACAAATGGGCAATGGTGTCAAGAAAGAGAGTGTAACAGCCACAAAGGACGCAAAGAATCCCACCACTAAAAAGTGAGAAAGTGGGGAGTGTGAAGAACAGGAGAAGTTTGCTTGGGCAAGTTGTGATTTAAAGAAATGAAACGCAAGGTGAAAAGCAACATCTTAAGAGACTGATGTGTGGGGCAGGGGCATGGAGGCACTCAAAAGAAGGGGAAGAATTTCTCCCAGAAAAAGAAGAATGAGGGCTGACATGGTGGTGTAGTAGGCTAAGCCACCACCTGGGATGTCAGCATCCCATATGAGTGACAGTTCAAGTCCCAGCTGCTCTGCTTCCAATCCAGCTCTCTGCTAATGTGAGTGGGAAAGCAGCAGAACATGGCTCAAGTAGTTGGTTCCTGCACCTGTGTGGGAGATCCAGACGGAGTTCCATTCCAGGCTCCCGTCTTCAGCCTGGTCACTGCAGCCATCTGGGGAGTGAAGCAGCAGATGGAAGCTCTCTCTGCCTCTCCCTCTCTCTATAACTCTGACTTTCAAATAAAAAATCTTTGAGAGAGACAAATTGTCTCTCATACTGAATGGAAAGATTAGTGGTAAAGATAGATCAAACTCTGTCTAGAGTGTAGGCACCGGCAGGCAGCTCTGTCTTCTCCCTCAGGAAGCAGAGCCAAGAGGTTGGCTGAGTAACTTCTGCAGAGCAGACTAGAAACATGTAATGGTGCCCAGACGGCTATTTTACTTTTCCCCAAGACAACAGAAAACAAGTGCTTGGTGGGAAGCCCACACTGAAAAGCCTGCAATGAAGAACATAAACACCTGGTCAACCACCAGAGATGGACAGCACAGGTACCATCTGGAGGTGGAGCACCTCCACCTCAGACAGAGGAGACCCTCAGCCTGCCCAGCAAGGCAGAAAGACCAAATAGAAGTGGGTGTACATTCTGGAGGCCGGGTAACAGCTAGATGTCGTGGAAGAGACTTTCTGTGTCTTGGATTTCCCATCTGTTTACAAAAGGAGGGTGAAGGTTGTAATCCCTATTGTTGCCAAAGTATTCTAAGTATTACAGAAGACAATATATGAAAACACCCAGCATTGTTTCTGACACTTAACAGACACCAAATAAATAGTACTTTTTTTCCTCTGCACAAAGAGAGGACACTAAACCAGGCTACAGTCACGGCCCATCACAAAATCCTACCTTGAATTTTGTTGTGTTGGTCACGCCTTGCCCCCCTCTGAATTACCTCACTTTCTCCCACCAACATCGCCACTTATAATTATACCACCCTGTATTTTACTGTCATTATCTCATTAGCCCTGACAACAGCTCTGTGAGGTAGACAGATAGTTAACTGCCTGTGAGTATCAGGAAAGAGATGCAGGGAGATTAAATGACTTGCTCTAGATCAGTGTAATGTTCATTAGGTTATCTTTGTTCAGTGAAGTTACCGAAGTTCATTAAAAGGAAAAATGATCTATCCTGTAACAGATAACAGGCTCTCTTTGCCTTCTTCTTCTTCTTCTTTTTTTTTTTTTTTAAGAAAAGCTAACTTACTTTTGATTTCATTGTCTCTTAAAGCATTGTGCTTTGTCGATTACTTCACATGTCTTTTTTAAAGGGCACAAGGTAAATAGTGCCTATAAATAAGCAGATACCTTTAACAGACAATGTCTGTTAAAGCACTGAGATTGGTGACAGCAAAAAAAGCACTCAACAGATGTTTGCTGATGTACACAAAAATTTCTGACTGACATACCACAATCTACATTTTTTTAAGGTTTATTTATTTGAAAGAGACAAACAGTGTGTGTGTGTGTGTGTGTGTGTGTGTGTGTGAGAATCTTCCATCTGCGGGTTCACTCCCCAGATGGCTGCAATGGCCAGTGGTGGGCTGAGCCAGGAGCTTCTTCCAGGTCTCCCATATGGGTACCAGGGGCCTAAGCACTTGGGCCATCTTCCACTGCCTTTCCCAGGCCATCAGCAGGGAGCTGGATCAGGTGCCCATATGGGATGTCAGCATTGCAGGTAGCAGCTGTATTCGCTACGTCTTAACTCTGGCCCCATAATCCACCTGCTTTCTGTGTTCACAAGTATGAGTTACTTCACTGGGTAGGGGATATTATGTCAATATTGTCTTTGCTGTCCATTGAAGCGAATTTCTGTGAAGATAGCCCATAACTTACATAAAAATAGTAACCCAGGAAATCAAGGAACTAGGAACGGAGTTCAGAAATCCATTAAATTGGGTGGAAAAGAAATTATCTTCACTAATCTCTAACTGAAATCTGGCAGGTAGTTTGATCAGTAATACAGGCAATAAGCCACTCTGGTAACAGCAGCACCTCTGACTTTTGTCCCCAGTATAATTCAGAAATTTCATATCATATTATAGTCATTGTAAACACACTTAACTATAGTAGTTCCTCCTCCTTTTCTGCAGTTTTACTTCCCAGGGTTTCAGTTATATGTAGTGAGGCACAGTTCAAAAATAATACATGGAAAATTCCTGAAATAAACAGTTCATGATTGAAATTGTGTGCCATACTGCGTGATGTGATGGATTCTCTTCACAGTCCCACCCCATTATGCCCAAGACATAAAGCATCCTTTCACCCAGTGTATCCACTCTATCTGCACTACCCACCTGTTAGTGACTTAGTGGTCCTTCTCAGTTATCAGAGCAACTGTCTCCATGCAGTAGTACCCTTATTTCACTAAAAAGGCCCCAAAGCACACGAGCAGGGATGCTGGCAATTTGGATATGCCAAAAAGGAATCACACAGTGTTTCCTTTCAGTAAAAAGGTAAAAGTTCTTGACTTAATTAGGAAAAGGAAAATCTCTGCTATGGTTGCTAAGATCTACAGTGCAATAAGCTATTCTGAGAGAACGAGAGAGAAACCACATTCATGTAACTTTTATTGTTTATTTTTATAATTGTTTTTATATTAGATATTGTTGATGTTCTTACTGTGCCTACTCATAAGCTTATCACAGATATGCATGTGTAGGAAAAAACACACATGCACACGGTTTGGTTCAACCTGAAGTTTCAAGCATCCACTGAAAGACAATGAGTCATTTACACTCCTCACTGCTTCAAAATTACCATAGTTACCACACTCAGTTCTAGACTTGAATGTGTGTTGATAAGAAAGCAGGTATTACTTATTAGGAATATTTTCATATCTAGATTTCAATGTGATTGGGTCTCCTCTGCAAGTGTGTGTGTATACACGTGTTTGTGTTAAAGATGAAGAATTTCTACTTCAGATGAAGGCTAAAATCCCTGCAGGATCTCCCTAACTGGCATTCTCCTCCAAGAGATGCCTTACTAAGTTTTATTTACTTATGTTTGTTTATTTGAAAAGCAGAGGGAGGGGGCAAATATCTTCCATCTGCTACTTCATTTCACAAATGCCCACAACTGCAGAGGCTGCTGGACCAGGCTAAACCCAGGAGCCCAGAACTCAACCCAGGTATCCTATGTGGGTAGCAGAGACCCAAGGCTTTGAGAAAGCACCTTTTGCCTCCCAGGTGTGCATTAGCAGGAAGCTGGATTGGAAGTGGAGTCAAACCTGGCAGTGAAAAGGGATGCAGGTGTCCCAAGTGACAGCTGAATCCATGTGCCACACCTGTCACCTCCCCAACAGAAAGATTTTCTCCTTTTCTTTCCTCTTCCTCAGTCTGCCCATCCCACATCTGTTCTTCTCAGCACTCAAATCTGGGCCCACTGATTATTTTTTATATCCACAACTACTAAATGTGTTTCCTCTTGTTCTTTCACACTACACAGCAATCATCAGGGATAAAACAGCCAGTCTGCCCAGGGTGTCACTCAGCACAAACACAGCAGTGACTGAATACCTGAAGACCTGTAACCTGCACAATATGGGCTACAAAAAGAAGAGGGGGGCAATAAAGCAAAGTAAAAAGGGAGAAATGCCAGAATGGGAAAAGCTGGGGACTGGAGAGGATGTGTAACAAAGGGGAATGGACTTAGGGCCTACGTCTTTTCAACCTTCCTAACAATCAGGAGGAGAGGAGGGAGGAACAAAGGAAGACAAGTCTACACACACACACAAACTGCCACACATGCTATGATATTACTTACGGGATGATGATGTGCTCCTATCCCCAATGAAATGAGAAGAGATGCACTGAGTGAAACTGAGGGGACAGTGAGAAATAAAGACTTGGTGGTGAATTCTGGGTAGTAGAGGAGTTAGTCAAGCACCTAGTTCAAGAACAGGAAGTGCCAGGGGCAAAGCTCTGTGTTGCACTGGACTAAATTACTGCTGGGGATGCCTGCATCCCATATCAGAGAGCCTGTCCAAATTCTTCCCAGCTACTCCACTTCTGATGCAGCTCCCAGCTAATTTTCCTGGGAGGCATTAGATGATGGCTCAAGTACTTGAATTCCTGGCTCCTGGCTTTGCTTGGCCCAGATCTGGTTGTTGTAGCCATCTGGGGAGTATACCAGTGGATGGAAGTTATCTCTCTCTCTCGTTCAAATAAATAATTATTTTAAAGATTTATTTATTTATTTGAAAGGCATGGTTCACACACACACACACACACACACACACAGAGAGAGAGAGAGAGAGAGAGAGAGAGAGAGAGGTCTTCCATCCACCAGTTTTCTCCCCAAGTGGCTGCAACAGATGGAGCTGGGCTAATCTGAAGCCAGCAGCAAGGAGCTTCCTCCAGGTCTCTGATGTGGGTGCAGGAGCCCGAGCACTTGGGCCATCATCCACTGTTTTCCCAAGTACATTAGCAGGGAGCTGGGTTGAAAGTGGAGCAGCCGGGACTTGAACCGGTGCACAAATGGGATGGCAGCACTGCAGACAGCAGCTTAACTGGCTAAGCCACAGTGCCGGCCCCCAAATAAATCAATCTTAAAAAGAAAAAAGACTGTGGGAAATCGAATTGAAAGATGAGTTTATTAAAAAAAAAAAAAAGGAAGGAAGGAAGAAAGGAAGGAAGGTAGGAAGGAAGGAGGAGGAGGAGGAGAAGGAGGAGAAGGAGGAGAAGGAGGAGGAGAAGGAGGAGGAGAAGGAGGAGAAGGAGGAGAAGGAGGAGAAGGAGGAGAAGGAGGAGAAGGAGGAGAAGAAGGAGAAGAAGGAGAAGAAGAATCAAAATGAAAAGCCCAGGGGCCAGTGCTGTGGCATAGCTGGTAATGTCTGCAGCACTGGCATCCCATATGGATGCCGGTTTTTGTCCTGACTGTTCCATTTTTTATCCAGCTCTGCTGTGGCATGGGAAAGCAGAGGAAGACAGCCCAAGCCCTTGGGCCCCAGCAACCATGTGGGAGACCTGAAAGAAGCTCCTGGCTTCTGGTTCCGGATTGGCCCAGCTCCGGCCGCTGTGGCCCTTTGGGGAGCGAACCAGCGGATGGAGGAACTCTCATTGCCTCTGTAACTCTTTCAAATAAATAAAATAAAAATATTAAAAAAAAAAAAAAAGCACAGGGACAGGAGTTTGACCCAAGAGTTAAGCTGCTAACTGGCATGTCCATAACCTGCATGAGAGTGCCTGGCTCCTGATTCCAGTTTCCTGCTAACACACACCCTGGGAAGCTGCAGATGATGACTCAAGTAGGGTGTGGAAGACCGTGATGGAGTTCCTGACTCCTGGTTTTTGGACTGACCCAATCCTAACCATTACAGGCATTTGAGAAATGAGCTAGGAGATAGCAAAGGAACTCCCTTTGTCACTCTCAAATAAAAATTAAAAAAAAAAAAATTTAAGAGAAAGTCCAGGTTTCTTAATAGAACAAGACTTTCACTAATAGCCCCAACTCAAGTCGCAGAAACTATCTTCAGAGGGAGAGATGTCTCAATCACCGTTGCTTAAAAAGAAATTGTAATGGCCCAAGTGCTGGGCCCTTGCCACCCACACAGGAGACCTGGATGGGGTTCCCGGCTCCTGGCTTCAGCCTGGCCCAGCCCTGACAATAACAGTCATTTGGGAAGTGAACCAGTAAACAGAAGATCTTTTTCTTTTTGCCTTTCCCTCTCTGAGTGTGTTACTCTACCTTTCAAATAAATAAAATAAATCTTAAAAAAAAAAAAAAAAAAGGAAGGGAAGAAGGAAAGAGGGAAAGAAAAGGAAAGAGACAGACAGAGAGAGGCAAAGGCAAAAAAGATTACATGATTACAGCAGGGGCGATGGATGTACATAAAGAAGTATCACAAGTAGGAGCTGGCATTGTGGCACAGCGGGTAACGTCGCCACCTGCATCCAATATCACTGCCGGTTAAAGTCCCCACTGCTCCCTGCTAATTTCCTAGGAAAAAGCAGAGGGAGACAGGCCAAGCACTTGGACCCCTGCCACCCACACGGAGACCCGGATGAAGCTCTGGGCTCCTGGCTTCGGCCCTTGTGGTCATCTGGGGGAGTAAACCAATGGATAGAAAATCTTCTTCTCTCTCTTAAAAATGAAAATATCACAAATGAATTTAAGTGTTCCAATACTATACACCTGATGAGTGTATATATCTCAATATGAGCTGTATTGATGGTACAGTAAAAATACCATTCTGTCACAAGACAAAGCAAAAATTATTGTAAATTACAAGATACATGTAGAAAAATAAAACCACTTTTTGCTTTGAATTTATGAGTTAAAAACTAGCATTAAAGAAATGTAACATTTTATTTGTATAGTAATTAATGTTAACATAGGTTTATTTTAAACCCAAATTAAGAGCATCCTATGGGCCAGCACTGTGGTGTAGCAGGTTAAGCATCCACCTGCGGCAATGGCGTCCCATATGGGCACTCATTCAAGTCCTGGCTGCTCCTCTACCAATCTGGCTCCCTGTTGGTGGCCTGGGAAAGGAGCAGAAGATGGGTCAACTGTTTGTACCCCTGCACCCATGTGGGAGACCGGAGGAAGCTCCTGGTTCCTGGCTTCGGATCAGCTCAGCTCTGGCTGTTGCGGCCATTTGGGAGAGGGAACCAACGGATGGAAGACCTTGCTGTCTGTAACTCTGCCTCGCAAATAAATAAATAAAAATATTTTTTTAAAAAAAAGATTGATTTATTTACTTGAAGGTCAGAGTTACACAGAGAGAGAAGGAGAGGCAGAGAGAAAGAGAAAGGGGGGGGGTCTTCCATCTGCTGGTTCACTCCCCAGTTGTAATGGCTGGGGCTGCGGTGATCCAAAACCAGGAGCCAGGAGCTTCTTCCAGGACTCCCACGCAGGTGCAGGGGCCCAAGGACTTGGGCCATCTTCTACTGCTTTCCCAGGCCATAGCAGAAAGCTGGATTCAGCGCCAGAACCTAAAAATCTTAAAGAAGAGCATCCTATAGCTATTTGGAAACACTGGGATGAGATAGTATATTAATTATTAACATTTAAAGAAAATAAAAAAAGTGCACGTGTACAGCCACCTGGTATTCAAAAAATCAGAGCTTGTCCTGCACACAGCAGGAGCTCAATGAGTATCTGTCGAAAAATGAAAGTTGGAACAGCAATTTGCTCGCTCATTCAAATTACTTATCTCTGACAAATGTATAATTTATTTCTAATTAAAGCAAATTTGTATTTCAAAATAAGTACAAAGCAATTGCTTCTTTAAGCAACAAATCTAATCGTGAACTTCTGTATTTTCTCCAAAATTATTGCATCATAGTTCAATTCCTTCTCTGAAGTTAATTTTTTCCCTGCTTATTTACTTAAATGGGTGTGTGCAAATCTTTATAACAGGAATAAAAGCAGCGTGACTTTGTGAACCCAGAAAAAAGTCATCTGTTTTAAAAGGGACACTTAATTTGAATAATCAAGGTTATATTCCTTTCCTTAAAGGAAAGAAGATTCTCGGTTGGGTTTTGGATTTCGCAGCCACATACATGCCTGGTTAATTTCCAAAAGCACATGTGTTATAGTAAACCTTCTCCTTTCAACGCCAGAGAGTTTCTGCTCCTAGAACTGGTTACACTGGTAAATTACCCACATGTCTATCCATATTGCTAATCTTAGGCCAGCAGGACGCCCTTGTGAATCTACAAAAGGCTGACTTTCACTTTGAGTAAGATCTCATGTATTCACTCTGAGACTTTAAAACAGTGATTCCCAACCTTATCTGGCCACATACTGGAGCCACCAGGAACTGTAAACTAAATGAGATTCCGAGGCACTGGCTAAGCAACGGATATAATAAGAGGCAGTGAAAACTGCATTTTTCAGTAAGCAGCCAACTGATAAACCTACTACCTCTACAGCACACAAGGGCTTTCTTATAAATGAAGTATCAAAATTTCAGTTTTTGGAAAAATGGAGAAGCATATTTTAGACATTTCAAATAAGAATTTTACGACATTCACTGAAGTGTTTTTCCAATGAAGAACCAACAACGGACTCAAATAAGCTATTCTCTCTTGAGACTGCAAGCGAGCGAGCGAGACAGAGATTGTGCACTTGGGAGTGCAAGTAAGCACATGTGGCAAATTTCATTTTGTCTTTGAAATAGTGGGAGTGAAGATGAAGAGTGAAAAGAAATTCCATACCAACAGGTAACCTTTCCTACCTCCTTCCATTACACAGTTTTCCTATGCCCTTTCTTCAGCTAATGATCTGAATATTTCTAACTTAAAATATTAATGCATCCCTCCTAAGAAAGACTTGAACCTCTAAAAGCTTAGATTAAAAAAAAAATCAGAGTACCAGACATTTCGATAATAGATTAGTGTTTGCATAATAAATCCTATTCTATGTAGGTGGAAACAGAACCTTACTGCTTTGTTCTACACATGTGAGCTAATACTTTCACTAATATTACTATTAATTATTTTATTTCAGTATTTATACTTAACTCTCAAGCAGGAGTTATGTCTTAGGTCAAATTAGGTTATAAGTTTTTGTGTCTCCATTACTTAAACTTCAAAACAGCACTCATTATAAAGTGCTAAGAGTCTAAAATTCAGGGCCAGCACTGTGGTGTAGAGGGTTAAGTCTCCATCTGCAATGCCAGCATCTCATATAGGCACCTGTTCGAGTCCCGGTTGTTCCATCTCCATTTAGCTGCCTGCTTATGGCTTGGGAAAGCAGTGGAAGATGGCCCAGGTGCTTGGGGCCCTGAACCCGCAAGGGGAGAACCGGAAGAAGCTCCTGGCTCCTGACTTCTGATCAGCGCAGCTCTAGCCATTGTGGTCATTTGGGGAAGTGAACCAGTGGATGGATGACCTTTCTGTCTGTCTCTTCCTCTCTTTGTCTGTAATTCTACCTCTCAAATAAATACATTAAATCTTTTTTCTAAAAATGGCTTAAAAAACTATTTGGCTTAAAAAGACTAAAAGGAGTAATCTATGACTCAAGCTATAAAAAAAAATGATGATGATGACAATGATGATAGGAATGGGGACATGTTAACTGTCAGTTTCCTAAAAACAAGGACTTCAGAAAAATGGTAACACGAGAACTCTGCGTATTTTACAATACGTAAATTTAGGACAAATAACAGAAAAAACTACATCATTCAAAGTTGATTACTTAATACATACTAAAACATTAGATTTAATAGTGTGAATTCAGTCCACAAATGACCAATAAATAACAATATGAACTAAAATGACAGCTTTGTGAGGGTCCATCAGGAAACAAACCACAGAAGCCACTGGGCCCTACCATAATATCCCTTTAATTCCACACCAACCTGGCTGTAATAACTTGCTTATTATTGCTGATTATGTATGACTGGTTATGTATAAACACGCACAGGCCTCTGCTGCATCCCCTCAATCCCTGCCTGTTTATAAGAAGTACTTCCAGGCCGGCGCCGCGGCTCACTAGGCTAATCCTCCGCCTTGCGGTCCCGGCACACCGGGTTCTAGTCCCGGTCGGGGCGCCGGATTCTGTCCCGGTTGCCCCTCTTCCAGGCCAGCCCTCTGCTGTGGCCAGGGAGTGCAGTGGAGGATGGCCCAGGTGCTTGGGCTCTGCACCCCATGGGAGACCAGGAAAAGCACCTGGCTCCTGGCTCCTGCCATCGGATCAGCGCGGTGCGCCGGCCGCAGCGCGCCGGCCGCGGCGGCCATTGGAGGGTGAACCAACGGCAAAAGGAAGACCTTTCTCTCTGTCTCTCTCTCTCGCTGTCCACTCTGCCTGTCAAAAAAAAAAAAAAAAAAAAAAAAAAAAAAAAAAAAAAAAAAAAAGAGAAGTACTTCCAATACTTGGGTATTGATTTCAATTGTTCAAACTGAAAGTTTTTGTTTACCCATACCTGACGTTTTGAACTGAAACCTGCAGGCCTATGCGAATTTGCACAGTGTAAATGGCTTTAGGAGAATACTAACATATAATCTGTCCAGAAAAGCCAAGCCATTTTAAAGTAAAGTTTCTCATCACTGAAAGCATTATTATTTTGGAACTAAGTGAACTGTGCAGAATTTTAAATGCAACACTTAATGACAGATGCAGTGCAGAGGTTAAAATTGTAACTCTGTGGATATGTAAGAAAATGTTCTAGCAATCATCTGATGAAATAAGCAGACTACAGAATAGTTTGCACATTAAGGCTATGCCTACATGAAAGTTGTTACTGGAGATTGTGGGTGCCTACTTCAACAAATACTTTAATATTATACATCGTTGTTTCAACTGAAGGGGGTATTAAAAGTGAGACACGAGACACGAGACAATTTTTCTAAGCCTAAATGCCCAGTTTACTTCTTTTGGGATTCAAATTTTAAATGAAGAAGCAAAGAATACAACAATGTACAGCTGTTTGCTTCCATGAATATAAACAGAGGAAATCTACAGAGGGCAGCTAATGTCTGTGGGACTGAGCTAACTGCTTCATTCCCAGCTGTGTTTTAATGTGTCACACTAAACAGTAACAAACTCTTTTTTATGACAGTCAGAGGCTCAGCCTTTCCATTTGCGCCCAGAGAAAGTTAAAGGCTCACTAGAAAATATTTAGAAAATTAAATTCAGTAATTTGTCTGGTCTATGTTCTAAGCTGCATAAGATCAGCTGAATTATTTAAGAGTTAAACAATTCTAGTTTCAATCCAGAGATGATGATAGAGATGCCTGATTACTTTCAAGTAACTTAAAATATCAACATGGGAAAGATGGGCAAGTTAGAACCATACCCAATTTGCCGCAGTAATACAGAATTATGTCAGGAATAAAGCAAGCTGGTATATCCTGAGGTCACTGTATGCTACTGGATCTAAGCTGCGAATAGCTCTTATTCTCTACCATTCAAAAACTATCTGATGGGGCAGACACTTGTCCTAGTAGTTAAGACAGCTGTTAGGATATCCATATCACATATCAGAGTAGCTGGATACAAATCCTGGCTCTGGCTCCTGACTTCAGCTGTTGGTGCAAACCCTGGCAAACAGCAGTAACGGCTCAAGTAACTGGATTCCTGCTACCCATTTGGGAGACCTGGATTGTTTCTGGCTCTGGGCTTCACCTAGCCAACTCCTCACTATTGCAACCATTTGGGAAGTGAACAATGGATAGGAGCTCATGCGTGTCTCTCTCCTGTCCCCACCCGCCTTTACTCCCTTCCCAATGAATTTTAAAAACACAAAATTATGGTGAAAAAAAAAAAACATGCAGGATTTCTACTTATAGCCACAAAAATCAGAGAGACAGGAAGATGCTCAGATGGGAGTGAGGCAATACTAAAGCAAGCAAATGTCTGACCCTAGTTCCTTTCCTGCTCCCTTTCTAAATGGAAAAACCATGAAGTCAGTAGAAGCCCAGACCTCAAACAAAATAGAAAAGAGGACACCCACAGCATTTAATGAAAGCAGACACTCTTCAAACTACCAATGTCCAATGCCATCAGCAAAACATGGCCATCACATACAGCCCACCTGATTGTGTGAAACACACCAACTTTAACCTAAGTTATAGATTTTTATTTCTAAAACCCTTATTATAAACCTGATTCAGATTTATGGTAAAAGTTGGAATTAGCTAACTGGGTGGAAATTTAAAAAAATAAATTTTCATAATAAGTATGATATAGGTTACATAAAATAATCATCAGTTCCATAGTTGAGCATCATTTCAATCTTCCATTGCCTCTTGCATCTGGCGAATTTTTAATACAGCAGTCCCCCCTCATCCCTGGCTTCACTTTCTGCTGTTTCAGTTACTTGCAGTCAACTGTGATCTGAAAATATTAAATGGAAAAATTCAGATATAAACAATTCGTTGGTTTTAAAAGGTGCACCATTCCGAGGAGTGTGATGAAGTCTTATGCCATCCCACTCCATCCAACGGGGTGACGAATCCTCCCTTCGCCCATCATATCCATGCTCTATGCCCATCTCTTGGTATCCCCAGGGGACTGATTCTAGAAGTCCCCATAATACCAAAATCCATGCATGCTCACATCCCTTATGTAACTATGCACACCATCCCATAGACTATAATCATCCTTAGGTTACCTATAATACCAGAATACCTAATATAATGTAATTCTCCATAAACAGTTGTGATGCATGATTCAGGGACTAATGACAAGATAAAACGAGTTTGTATATGTACAGTACAGACTCAGTTTTTCCTTCTTGACTAATTTTGATTTGAGGTTCGTTGAATCCCTGGATGTAGAACTTCAGATACTACCCATCCTTCAGTCACTTAGTAGCTGCCTCGGTTAGCAGATTGACTGTAGCAGAATAAGTGCTTGTGTTCAAGTAACCCTTATTTAACTTAATGGCCCCAAAGCACAAGACTAGTACAAGAGTAGTGATGCTGGCACTTTTACTAAAGTATATTGCAATAATTGCTCTATTTTATTATAATCTCTTACCATGCCTAATTTACAAATTAAACATTATCACAGAGGTTCTGATTTGCATAATATTTGGAAATCACTCAAAGGCCCATGTTTTAGAGTTTGGTCCCCAAAGTCTAGTGTACATTGTTAATGGATTAATGCTAATGGTTAATGGACTGAGGAGAGACTTGATTCAATTGAGGTGGGCCCAGTGGGAGATCTGTAAGGGCGTGCCCCCCAGAAGGCTGTTCCTAGGAGAGGGTGGGCTGTTTTAGCCCAGTTGGGCCCAGCTGTTCTCCCTCTGCTGCCTGGCTCACCATGGGATTACCCTCCCCCAGCCTCCAGCCTCACCAGAAGCCTGAGCCAATGAGGCTACATGATTTTGGGACTGCAAACCTTCTTCTTCCTTCCAAACAGCTTCCCTCGAGTACTACAGTTCAAGTAATGATGACCTGACTAATACAGTAGGTATGTATATGTAAGATAAAGGCACTGTACACAGAGTTCAGCACTATCTGCAGCAAGTATCCACTGTGGTGGGAGAGTGTCTTAGAAAATACGCCATACAGTTAAGTGGCCTACTATAATCTGATGACCTCTTGTTTATAGTACTAATGAAAATTACACCATGAAGCACAGACCCAGGATTGCAGTCCTCCCCTTAAACTGGGATCCCAGTTCTGCCAGCTCTCTAAGGGCTAGACTTCTCATTAGTAAACTGAAATGCATATAGTGTAACTGCTAACTGGTGACTAGGTCCCTACAGTGTACATAACAAACGACATAGTGTATATAAAGCACCCAGCAGAATGCCTAGAATACAGTTATATGTTCCATAAACAGCAGTTATCATATAACACGTGGATACAAAGTTGCTTTCTTGAAATCTAAAGAAGCTCCATGTGCACTATTATTATCAAGTAATTTGTTATCCTTGGCATGCAGTGTCATGCGTAGCACCTAGAAGGTATTATGTAAGTTTTGTTACTAATAATGACTACAAAAATCAATTGTGAAGTTCTAACAATTTAAACACCCTGCTGATTTTATCTTTCTATCTCCAGCCCCTAGCAGATGATTTGATGTGGAGTAGTCATTTAATTGAATTTTCTCCATCAAAAAATGTATTTGTTTGAAGTTTTTAAACTTTTTCTTTACGGTTTTAAACTTCACTGGATTGAGAGGCATTTAGACTATCATATACACAAGGGTATGGGCCAGATCTAGCTTGTAAACGAACACATGCATGTTTCTCATGTTTTATCAACATCGAATTTCTCATCAGACTTCAGACCAAACAAATGGATGAGGAGGCCCTGTGAAGAAGCCGCTGCTGGGAGCTCTGTTCTAGGACAAAGCTCCAGAGTGACCAGCAGAAGCCGTAGCAAAATAAGCTGATCACAGCAAGGGTCTAACATCAGCATTCTTTTTTTTTTTTTTTTTTTTTTTTTGACAGGCAGAGTGGACAGTGAGAGAGAGAGACAGAGAGAAAGGTCTTCCTTTTTCCGTTGGTTCACCCTCCAATGGCCACTGCAGCCAGCCTGCTGCGGCCGGTGCACCGCGCTAATCTGAAGGCAGGAGCCAGGTGTCTCTCCTGGTCTCCCATGGGGTGCAGGGCCCAAGCACTTGGGCCATCCTCCACTGCACTCCCTGGCCACAGCAGAGAGCTGGCCTGGAAGAGGGACAACCAGGACAGAATCCGGCACCCCAACCGGGACTAGAAGCCCGTGTGCCGGGACCGCAAGGTGGAGGATTAGCCTAATGAGCCGTGGCACTGGCCTAGCATTCTTATCATTCTGAATTCTAGAAACAGCTACTCGAAATGGTGTAGGGAATTTTGTGAGCTTTCCTACCAAAAATAAAAAATTCATTATCATATATGTATATTTCACTAATAACACATGGGTTGCACCTAAGGAATCACACATTTTTTCAATAGTAAAAAGCCAATTGCTTACACTGCTCTATCAGAAAGTCTTAATTACTTCCTCTTGGGTTTCACAGAAGTTGTAATGACTGGCTTGTTCTATTCTCAAGGGGAAAAGCAAAACAAAACAAGGAAATGCTCTTGTTTAACCTTCTGGCCCTCCAGTCAATTAGGAGGTCCCTGCAAGAGTAACCTTAAGAGATAACTGATAGAGCAAACCTCAGAAACCATTATTACAGAATGGAATTCACTCTTTTTACAAACCGTCTCAAAAGGCAAACAGAAGTAACATTTTGCAACTACGGAAAATGATCTCCACTGTCCATTTGAGTCTGCCTATATAAACGATTAAAAAGAAAGGGACCACTTTTCAGGAATATCTCTGAAGATCAGCAACCAGAGATACCACCTTATTGTCAATCCTGTGAGTGGTCTCTGGGGGCAGTAGTATATTCAGGTCAGGAAGGTAGTAGGCTCACTTCTACAGAAGTCTGAAAGGGTCACTATTCTTCTCCATGTTCTCAATTCATGGAGGACACTGAGGAAGTCACTTGGCCCATGACAGACTCTTGTTCCCTGGCTGAAGGCCCTTGCAATCCTGAGTGCCAGACAGTAACACATTCAAGAGGAAGACTAATATCGCGTGTCCCAGAGCATGATTCACTCCTTTAAGCTGTCTGGCAGAAGAAAAGAGATTCCATCTGATCCTAAGTAGGTCACACTCAACGTTCTAATACCAGTGCTTATCTTAGGCTTACACAAAAATCTACTGGATCCCAAACTGCACTGAATGGCTGACAAAAAGACTAGTGGCAAAATGTACACGTACACAAATGGAACCTGGAAGAATATTAATGTCTGGGGACTTCGTAGGAAGAATCCGGCTTTCTGACATTTCAGCAGGGGCTCTCTTACTGACGGGAACTGATTCAGGAGCATTTTCATTTATTCTCATGATCCCAGCAGGCTTGGGATTGTGGATAGAGCAGCTGACGCTATAAAAATGCACTCCAGTTATTTTACACAGAGCTTACGAGGTCTTCTCAGTGACCTGAGTTTTCAGATAAGGACTTAGTTTCTGTGTAAATCTTTTAAATAATTTGTTTAAAGGCAGGCAACTGAAGGAAAAATAAATATAAGTTCATTAAAAAAAACAGTTCGCCAAACTGGAAAAAAGTCCATTGCATACTACGTAAAAGAGACACATTCTAACTACGTATGAATAAACAAAGGTTTTCAAAAGTAGAAGAGCAGAAGCCAGTCTTCCCAGCAGGCACACCCTTACCATCTTCCCCCTCCTGCCTTTCAGATTTCCTCGCTGCTTCTTGCCCCTTCCCTCCCCCCCCCCCCCCCACCGCCCCTCAACCACGCCAGTGTAAACCCGAAGGTGTGGCCCACACTGATTGGAAGTGGAAGCTTTCTCAGTCACGGACGACATTCATGGCACATCAGTAGATGATGCCGGGGCACGTGAACCCCTTCAAGACGATGCCTGTGACTTCTCTGTAAGAGATGTTAAACAGAAGACATTCAGCACTGGTTTAGCCAAAGATGACGTTTCATTCATTCATTCATTCATTTAGAGTGACCCAGAAGGAGAGAGAGACATAAATCAATCTTCCATCTACTGGTTCACTGTTCAGATGGCCGCAATGGCTGGAGTTGGGACATCAGATGCCAGCCTCAACATTAAATTTTTAGTCAAAAGGAAGTCAATATGAATATCAGACTGTTAACAGATTTTGGTTAATTCTAAAAAGCATAGCAAACATGTAGCTTCCATCAACAAACAGAAAAAAGTCAAAAGCATTTAACCAGCCTACTCAACCATTCCCTCTATGCAAAACATCAGTAATCTTTCCAAAATTATGAAGGTCTTTTATTGTGCATTTTGTTTAATAATTTATTAGTGAATCTGTGGTATACACCAAAATCTATGTTCCTTGTAAGTAAAATATTGAGGTGTAAATTTATTATTCATTGCTAAATATCTGGGTTCAAGACTATATAGATTATCCTCTAAAAAAATCCAAAGAGAAAAAAGAGAAGCATAAAAGAGGAAACAACTAAGAAGAAGGCATAAGTACATTTAAACCTATCATCAACCATAAGAAATAAACATTCATTTTTTTAAAAGAAAAGTTTGTCTAACTGGAAAATAGTCCAATATATCCTTTGTAAAAACAGAGACATTCAAGTAATACGTTTTTAAAATTAGAAGAGCAGAAGACAAACGGAAGAGAACAGAGAAGCCAGAAATAGGTCCACAAACATTCAGCAACTGATTTTCAACAAGGACACCAAAAACATACTGTAGACAAAAGATAATCTCTCAATAAATGGTGCTGGGAAAACTGGATAGCCACATGCAGGAAAATGAAACGAGAACTCTCTCGCCACAACTCAAAACCAGCTCAAAGTGAGTCAAGGACTGAAGTGTAAGATCTGAAACCACAAAACTACTCAAAGAAAACTTAGGGGAAGTGCTTCAGGACACTAAGATAGGCAAAGCTGGTGGGGTGGGAGGAATAAGACTCAAAAGCACAGACAACAAAAGCAGAAATAGACAAAGGGAATGATATCAAAATAAAAACCTATCCTTAAAGAGACAACCTATAGAATAGGAGGAAATATCTGCAAACTATTCATCTGATGGGATTAATGTCCAGAATACATAAAGGACCAAAACATCTCAAGACCAAAAGAACCCAAATAATCCAATTAAAGGATGGGCAAATCCTATGAATAGACATTTCTCAAAAGAAGGCATATAAATGGACAGCAAACATATGAAAAAATGTTCAATATCACCAATCTCAAAAAAATGCAAATTAAACACAGTGAGATACCATCTCACCCCAGTCAGATAAGCCATAATCAAAAGAGCAAAATCTCAAATGCTGTCAAGGATGAACACAAATGAGAACACTGATCCACCACTGGTGGGAACATAAACTAGTGCAGACACAATGGAAAACAGCATGGAAATCCTGAAAACACCGAAAATACAAACACATGATCCAGCTAACCTATTGCTAAACATACGCACAAAGGAACAGCATTCAGTATATTAGAGAAACCCGCACTCTTACATTTATCACTACAATATTCACAGCAGATATGCTAAGAAATCAACCTAGGTGGCCAGCAACAGATGAATAAATCCAGGAAATGTAATATATATAATGGAAAATTATTCTGCCATAAAATTGGATGACAATCTTGTCATTTGTGACATGTCTGAAACTACAGGATATTGTGCTAAGTCAATTAAGACAATCACCAAAAGATAAGTACTGTATGTTCTCATGTATGCAAGTTTAACAAATTGGTGTTACAGATATGGAATGACTATAATCAAATAATTTATCGTATATTTCAAATCAGCTATGAGAGAGGATTTTAGAAGTTCCCAACACAGAGAAATGATGATGGGTAGGCTAACTCCCCTGATTTGATCATTATACAGTGTATATACATGCATCAAACCATTATACCCCAACCCCATAAATATGTAAAATTATAATTTTTTTTGACAGGCAGAGTGGACAGTGAGAGAGAGAGACAGAGAGAAAGGTCTTCCTTCTGTTGGTTCACCCCCAAAATGGCCACTACGGCCAGTGCACTGCGCCAATCCAAAGCCAGGAGCCAGGTGCTTCCTCCTGGTCTCCCATGCAGGTGCAGGGCCCAAGCACTTGGGCCATCCTCCACTGCCTTCCTGGGCCACAGCAGAGAGCTGGACTGGAAGAGAAGCAAGCAGGACAGAATCTGGCGCCCCAACCGGGACTAGAACCCGGGGTACCAGCGCTGCAGGTGAAGGATTAGTCTAGTGAGCCACGGAGCTGGCCAAATATGTACAATTATTATGCATCAACCTTTTTTGTAGCTTTAAAATAACTCCAAACACTAACATAGTTTGGTACAAGATGCTTTGGTTTTGGAGCTCTGGAGTTTGGTTTAAGAATGGATACCTTTGGGCTAAAAGGCCTGCAAGAGCGTTTCAGGCAAGGAAAGCCAAGACTCTATGACAAAAAACATCCTACACAGAGGATCTCTGTGAGACCTCAGAGCAAAGAAAGGGTCATCAAAGAAGGATACACTCTTCTCCGAAGGCAGGAGAGAATATCCACTTTGCTAATGCCCGTATCCAAATACGGGTGGAGTCTATAGGCACAAAAAGGTTCCATAGCCTTGGCAGCCCATGGCAAGAGACTCGGATGATCACTGATGTCATAAAAAAGAGTGTTAATTGTTAAAGGAACAACAGTAGTCACTATGCACTTGCTCCCCACGTAGGACCTCTGTCCCTAATGGATTGTAATATGAGAATCGACTGCAAATTTTCTCCCCAAACTGTACACACTCTCTCTCTACTCTCTCTCTCTCTCTCTCTCTCTATATATATATATATATATTTGTGTGGGGGGGTACAAATTGTTGAAGTCTACTCTTAGCATGGAGTTGGTCCTCTGTATATAAAGTCAAACTAAAAATGAACCATAATGAAGAAGGAGATGGGAGAGGAAGAGGCAGGTGGGATGGGAGCTGGAGGGAGGTGGTAAGGGGAAAAAAATCACTATATTCCTAAAGTTGTATCTATGAAAAAATGCATTCATTAAATAAAAACTAAAAAAAAAAAAAAAGATTACAAATGGAAACCTTTTCATATCCCATATGTGAGAACTTACAGTGTGAAGAAGTCTCCCTCCCCTCAAAGGTGTAGATCAATCCTTTTGCGGCCCTCCATATGTGAGTCATTCATCTCAACTACTGGACTTCAAAATAACCACAAACTCAAAAGCGTGTGACCAACACCTGGACAGGTCAACTGTGGCAGGGTTACTGTGCTGGTTTATTATCTGAATACCAACAGCAGAGGCTGCAACAAGCCTTGTATTCTGGAAGCCTGGACCACCAACACCATCATTGCCCCCTCGCACTGAGGGACCTCCTGGGTCCTCGTGATATCTGCAGAGGTGGTCAAGTCAGGTGCCCCCAAGAACAGCTTGTATAAAGGTATACTCCAACTTGCATCAGGCTTCAACTTTCCAGAGGCCTGCTTCCACCATAACTGAGCAACTGGACTTGGGTTAATTTTGCAACTCATCCACTATATGGCTAACATCGTTAGAGTACCAAGGCTGTTCCCTGTAGTTTCTTTATGCTATTGTCTCTAAGCATCATGAACCTAAAAAAAATTCAATACACTGTGTGATCTGTGAAATCATACTTTGCATCATCATACGCAGCACAATTGCTATGGTTTAGATGGTGACTGTCCCCCAAAGGCCCAAGTGCTGAAGACTTGGGCTCCAAGGTGGTGCTATTAGGAGGTGGTATACCCTGTAGGAGGTCTTTAGGTCACTGGAATTTGCCCTTGAAATGTAGTTCTTGTGTGACTTCTTAAGTTCCTGCGAGGAGATTGTAATAAAAGCCTGAATGTGGGCCCAACCTGTCTCTGCCTCCTGGGTCCTCATGTGATTCTTCTTCCCTGTTTACACTCTGCCATTCAGCACAGGCACCCCTCATCACAATCAACACCTGAGCCATGCTGTTTGGCCTTGGAAACTCCAAAAATTAAGCTAATTAAACCTCTCCTTTCATAAGTTGCTTGTCTCAGGTATTTTATTACAGTAATGAAAAGCAGGCTGATCCAACAATTAAACTTTTTAAAAAAGTAAAAGAAGAGAAAAAGTTACAGTAGGTAAATGCTAAGGAAAAGAAAATCAAAGCAGACATGGCCATGAGTATCACTGAAGGCAGAGGTTTCTTCCTGATGATAAAATGTTGAAATAATTCAGATGACATATTCTACACTTAACAGAATGTGACAATTCTGGAGTTACATGCATATAACATCTTTTTTTTAAAAAGATAAAGCTGCACAGAGAAAACATGAAGTCACCACAATGGCTGAACATCTCAGTAGGTGCTTTCAACCTCACACAAACTCCTTTAGAGTACAAAGAAAGAACTGCCGCCAAGTCAATGTCTGAGGCTGGAAAAACTCTGGTATCAAAGTCTGACAGAGACAATTCAAGAGAGAGAAATTACAGGACAGTAGTTTCCACTTACGATCAGAAATAGCAATGCTATTTCTATGTTCTATTTCAATGTTCTAAACAAGCCAATACAGCAAAGCACAAAGGATTTTTAGGACAGTGAGATTAACTGTATGACACGAATGGTGCAGAACACAATCATTAGACACTGTCAAAAGCCGACTGAGCGCACAGCATCAAGAGTGAACCCTAATGTTAAGTATGGACTCGGGGTGATAATGTGCCAGTGTAGGACATCAACTGTGACAAATGTTCTACGGTGCGGCGGGATGCTAACGATGGAGGAGGCTGGCTCTGTAAGGAACAGAACCTCCTGGTCAATTTTGCAGACAGCCAAGAGTGCTTTTAAAAAATTCATTAATTAAAATTAAGGGTCCGACAATGGGGCATAGGAGGTTAAGCCACTGCCTGTGCCGCCAGCATCCAATATGGGTACCAGTTTGAGTTCCAGCTGCTTCACTCCTGATCCATCTCCTTGCTAATGTGCCTGGGAGAGCAGTGGAAGATGGACCAAGTGCTTGAGCCCCTGCCATCTACGTGAGAGACCCAAAAGAAGCCCCTGGCTCCTGGCTTCAGCCTGGCCCAGCCCTGGTCATTGCAGCCATTTGAACCAGCAGATGGAAGATTTCTCAGTCTCTTCCTCTCTGTAACTTTGACTTTCAAATAAATAAATCTTTAAAAAAATTAAAATCAAAAACAAAAACAAAAAACAGTACATCCAAACTGAGTTTATCCCACAATACAATGTTGGTTTACCATTAATGAATGCATCAACTGCAGTTCATGTAATTCACTGAGTTAACAAATGAAAAAAAATCATTTCAATGGACACAGAACAAATTTTTGAGAAAATTCAACACTCACTCATCATAAAAGTTATTTTCAAAAAAGGAATAACATGGAATTCTCTTAACCTAAAAAAAATTGCTTCCAAAAAAATCCACATCAAGTATTACTGCTAACAATAAAATTCAGAAGCATTCATTTCTAAGTCAGAGCTGTTGTTGCTTCTATTTATCACTGTGTTGGAGACACCAGCCACCAGCACAAGGAAATATCAGGACTAGGAAAAAAGGCCACAGGACTATGAAGCAATAATAATAATAATAATAACAGGACTATGAAACAATAATAATAATAATAAACACTGTGCTGATTTACAGAAGACTAATATGTAATTATATTAAAATAAACAATTGCTCACCAAAAGATTCTAAATAGTGAAGTAGGAGATCAGATTTGCCACACAGAGGCAAAGATACAATTTTTATCCTAAAAACAAGTAAATAAGAAACGTAAACAGGCTTCATGAAGGAAGAAACACAAAAAAACAAGGGTGCTTTGTTTCATTAATCTGAGGAATGCAAATTAAAATCCCAATGAGAAAACATCTGGCAACCACTAGATTGACAAAAATATAAAACATGGACAATATCAAGTGCTGGCAGAGATAAGGAAGTGCCGCTTTACAAGGAGGCCTCCATACAGTCACGGAAATTGGAATTAAGAGATAGGGTGAACCTTCCATAAATATTTTGAAGCTCCTCCTGTACTGTAAGAACAAGTGTAATCAGTAAATCCACCTGAGAAAAGAAATTAGATTTACTGGATACAGCTGAAATGCACATGCCTTACAACTCCAGTTACATTCCTAGTTATGTCTCCTCGAGGAGCTCTTCTACGCAGAAACAGGTTTTATATTTTAAGCTGAGTATCACATGCAGTGGTTAGTAACTATTTTTATTTATGTCTGAGAAGTGCTATATACATTTGATGTGGAATTCCATTTTCATGAAAGACATAAACATACCCAAAAGTCTTTCTTTTTTTTTTAAAAAAAAGATTTGTTTGTTAGAAAAACAGAGAAGAAGAAAAGGGAGAGAGGAAGATACTGAGACCTTCCATCTTCTGATTCACTTCTCAAATGGCCACAACTGCCAGGGCTGGGCCAGGCTGAAGCCAGGAGTCAGAAGCTCCATTCAGGTCTCCCACATGACACCCAAAGATTTTTACAGAAATTCCTACCAACATATATATATGTAGTATAGTAAAAATATTGCTCACAGTTCAGATTATTGCTAGTTACATAAAACAGACCTGTGTTGCATGAGCAGCCTGTTTAAATTACATAGATTATTTAAATCTTTCTCTTTTCAGGGAACAAGTCTGATAAAACAGTTAAAGGCAAGGAAATAATTGCTATTAATTATTTTTCATGTACAGAGTCCCTATCTACAAGCTTACAGTCAAATGCTTTTCCTCAAATTATTTCCAGGTGTTTCCCGGAATCTGTAAAATCTTCCACTCCAGTCATTACTACTTTGTTGCCCATTAGGCAATTTTGTGGTTTAAAGACTATGAAATTTTGCTCTGGTTCATCACACAGCTTGAACTTTTCAAGTACTAATACCAAAAAAAAAAAAAAAAAAAAAGATGAGAAAATATTTACATTAAAATATTCACTGTTAATGAAAAAACTCTATAATGAATTTTAGAAACTGAGAATCCTGATCCCTTAGGTTTTAGATCTGACTTAGCAATCAGTAAAGAGCATTACATAAATCAATCAGATCACTTTCCTTTACTATTTTTCTATTTTACTGTGTCACATCTTTAAATAGTCATTTCTAATAAGAAATACTCAAAATATTATGGAAAACACAATAAAAAACATAAAAGCTGGTACAGAGGTATACAGCAGGCCCTCTAAACCCACAGGCTTCACATCTACATATTCAACAAGCCACAGATCAAAAACATTTAAGAAAAAACAACTTCAGAAAAATTCCAAAAAGCCAGTCTCGATTCTGTGGCACTTGGAGCAGTACACAGAACCCACGCAAATGAAGTAGCACCCAGGTGCACGCTGCTGTAGCCTCTCATCCAGAGTCTAGATGGTGCACCGTGATATCGGGACTGTCAAGGCTGACTCTGCACTGGACTTGGACACACCCTCTTTGTCTTGTCATTTCCTAAATGATACAGTTAACAACTATTCACCTAGCGTTTACACTGTACTAGGTAGGTATCGTAAGTGCAATCATCCCTAAGTATCTTCCGGGGATTGGCTCTAGGACCTTTTGTGGATACAAAAATCCATGGATACTCAATTCCTTATATAAAATGACAAACATGCATATAACCCATGCACATCCTCCCATACAATTTAAAAAAAAATTTTTTTTTTGACAGGTAGAGTGGACAGTGAGAGAGAGAGACAGAGAGAGAGGTCTTCCTTTGCCGTTGGTTCACCCTCCAATGGCCGCTGCGACTGGCAAGCTGCGGCTGGCACACCGCACTGATCTGATGGCAGGAGCCATGTACTTATCCTGGTCTCCCATGGTTGCAGGGCCCAAGCACTTGGGCCATCCTCCACTGCACTCCCTGGCCACAGCAGAAAGCTGGACTGGAAGAGGGGCAACCGGGACAGAATCCAGCGCCCCGACCAGGACTAGAACCCAGTGTGCCAGCGCCGCAGGCAGAGGATTAGCCTATTGAGCTGCGGCGCCGGCCCCTCCCATACAATTTAAATCATTTCTAGATTATAGTCAGCCCTGTGTATTTGCCAGTTCTTTATCTGTGAATCCAACCAACCTCAGATTAAAAACATTTGGAAAAAAGCTGCATCTTTACTGAACTCATACAGACGTTTAAGTCAATATATAAAAATATAAAGTTTAGGGGCAGGTACTGTGGCAAAGAGGTTTAAGGCACCCCCTGGGACATCTGTATTCTATAGCGAGTGCCTGGTTCAAATACTGGCCCCTCTGTGCTTCCAATCCGGCTTCTCACTAATCTTCGCCCAGGGAAGCAGCAGATAATGGCTCAAATAGGTGGGTTCCTGACTTGAATCTGGCACAGGCCTGACTGTTGTGGGCACTTAGGGAGTGAACCAGCTGATGGAAAACTAAGGGAAGTGCACACCTGTGTATATGTGTCAATGCCTTTCAAATAAATATTTTTTAAAAAATACTGCTTGGGGCTGGTGCTGTGGCGTACCAGGTAAAGCTGCAGCCTGCAGTGCCAGCATTCCATATGGACGCTGGTTCCTGTCCTGGATGCTCCACTTCCAATCCAGCTCTCTGCTGTGCCTGGGAAAGTATGGAAGATGGCCCAAGTCCTTGGGACCCTGCACTCACTTGGGAGACCTGGAAGAAGCTCCTGGCTTCTGGCTTTGGACTGACGCAGCTCCAGTCGTTGCAGCCACCTGGGAAGAGAACCAAGGGATTGAAGACCTTTCTCTCTGCCTCTCAAATAAATAAATGAATCTTAAAGAAGAAAATACTGCTTTAAACATATTGTTTAGTACGTGAGCTCCTACTCAAACATCTTTTAAAGGAGCATAGGCAGGGGCTGATGCTGTGGCATAGTAGGTCAAGCCTCCACCTGCAGCGCTGGCATCCCCCATGGGCACCAGTTCCTGTCCTCACTGCTCCTCTTCTGATCCAGCTCTCTGCTTGTGGCCTGAGAAAGCAGAGGATGACGGCCCAAGTACTTGGGCCCCTACACCCACGTGGGAGACCAAGAAGAAGCTCCTGGTTCCTGGCTTCAGACTGGCCCAACTCTGGCCATTGTAGCCATTTGAAGAGTGAACCAGCAGATGGAAGACCTCTCTCTCTCTTCCTGTAGCTCTCCCTTTCAAATAAAAAAATAAATCTTTAAAGGAAAAAAACTAAATAAAATTAAGGAGCACAGGCAGAGCCTGGGTGGACCATCATGTAGGCCAAATAAGTCATGGTCTCTTCCTTAGTCCCAGGTCACCTTTCTCTAAGAGACTATGGAACCTAAATCCATTATGACTTTTCCATGTTCAAATTCCCATCATCTCCATTCTCTTTCCTAATCCATCTGCTAACCTGGCATTAGCATACAAGGCTCTGTCCTTTCTGTCCCTGATTTAGCCTCTATTCCAACCCTACCTTATAAACTAAAAACCTATGGAAACAGTGCTCCATAATTAGCAAATTCCCTATTTTCCCAGGCATCATCTCAGTATCTTTGCTAAGGATTACCCGAGAACACTGGTTGTACAACTGCAGTCTCTCAAACAGTAGGCATTGATCCCCTACTCCTCAAGATCCTTCAATTGCTTGAGCCATATCTGAAATGACTACTTCAATTATCACACTGCATCACTACCCCCGACCTTCCAGCACGTGTATGTGCCTACTGTCCTGACAGGGGTTCTCTGGCCGAGGGAAGCCCCATCCTGACCATCAGATTTCTTCTGGCTCCACTTCCTCCTTCCTGGCCTGAACTCCAACAGTCTCGCATTTCAGCAAATGTCTCACACCCTAAATGCTCCTGCTTATCTACCTTTCACTTTATTCATCTTCAAAAACCCTCTGTAGCTCTAACTACTCATTTTCTCTGTGCTCCCACTGCCCATGAATCTCCCAGTGCCTGCAGTGTGCCACAGGCTCAGCAATTAACACTCAGCATTTCAAAAAGTTGCTGACTTACTTTGTCACAAATCGTTTATTACAAATGTTCAACAAGTATTTACTGGGTGTCTCCTAGGAAGAGAGAAGGCACTGTTAGTTCTGAGCATTAACTACTGAACAGGGTCAGGAAGTCCCCAGTCTTGAAACCCAGATCACACAAAAGTAAATGAGGAAGGCCATACATAAGCCAGTGGTAATGCTACAGGGAATGAAGTGGGGTAGCATGACAGGTGTCCGGCATGAGTGCTGGTTGCAGCAGAAGAGGAGGGTAGGTGACCTGAAAGCCTCCGCTTCTCCACCAGCCTCCAGGATAGAAAACTAATACAGCCCCAAACTAACTAAACAGCATCAGAAGAAAAAAACTCAAACTATTCCACAGGAGGCAGGAATTAACTGCTGAAGTAAAGGAGAATCATCACAGGAGCACACTCAATTCTCTACAAAATCAAAGAAGTACACAATAAAGTAGCATGCCCAGCATCCAGCATAACACTGTATTTGAGCAAAACAATAATAAACTCCCAGCACCAGTGCTACATGGATTACAATAATGCCCAGTTGTTCCCCCCTCTTGGTGTCCACAACCTTTGCACTGTGTGTTTGCAACGCTTCCCAATGAAAGACGGAACCCATTTCTCCAGTCCTTGAGTCTGAGCTGGCCTTCAGACTATTTTTGGCCAACAGAAAGGGGTAGAAGTGATGCCATCTCAGTTCTGAGCCTTGAGGCCTCGAGTGCTTCTGTTTTTCTGTTGAGATGCCCACCTTCCTGGAGAAAGTAAGTGTACGCCAGCCTCCTGCAGGGTGAGACCATGTCAAAGAACCAGCTTATGCCAGCATCCCACGAGAAGAGACCATGACAGAGCTAGTCTACGCCAACCTCCCGCAGAGTGAGACCATATGAAAGACACCAAGTCATCCACACCAGTCAGATACAGCATAGAATTCGCCCTTCTATGGTGAATTCATTCCAACACCCTCCGTGAATGCTTGAAACCACAGACAGGCTCAAACCCTACATAACACTGTTTTTTCCTACTTGTACATGCTGCTATATATGTACTGTTATAGACAAAACAGATTTGGAACCTGATCAGAGGATTTCACTTCTCCTACCAGCAATATGCACTGTTACCAATTTAGAGATTTAATAGGGTTTAATTTACAAATTAGGAATGGCAAGACATTAACAACAATAACTAATAAATAGAACAATCATAACAACATACTTTAATAAAGGCTATATGAATGTCATCTCAAAAAATCTTATTTTACCATATTCACCCTTTTTGTGATATGAGATGAGGCAGTCAATGCACACATGATCAGATGAAGTGAGACAGGTGACTGACACATGCAGACAATGTGACATGGTATTGAGCTGCTATGTAAGGATTACTTGGAACCCAAGCACTGTAATAATACCCTGATGGTTGATCTAATAACCACAATGGCCACTGAGCAATCAAGTAGCATATACAGCATGGATACAGACAAGCGTATAATTCACATCCCAGGCATGAGATCTCACCACACCACTTGAAATGGTACAAATTTAACAACTTATAAATTGTTTCCTTATAGAACTTGCCATTTAATATTTGAAATCATGGATAACAGGGAACTACTCTGGGGTCAGCTGAGACTAGCCAACAACAGCAAAGCCTCTTACTGATCAGCCAATCTCAAGCAAATGTAGGCCCACGAGAAATCAGGAAAAATTGGGTTGGTGTTTGGCTTAGCAATTAAGACACCATTTAAGATGCCAGCATTCTATACTGAAATATCTGGGTTGAAATTCTGGCTCAAATTCTGATTCCAGCTTCCTGCTAATGTGCACCCTGGAAGTCAGGAGATGATAGCTTAAGTACTCGGGTCACTCCCACTGGCTGGTCTGTGTTCTAGGTTCTTGGCTTTGGCCTGGTTCAGGCTTGGCTGTTGGGGGGCATTTGGGAGAGTAAACAAGTGCATGGAATATCTCTGTTTATCTGTCTTTCTCTGTGTGTGTCTCTCTTCCTTTCAAATAAAAACTGAAAACAAATTTTAAAAAATTAGGAAAGCTGCCCAGCCAATCCGGGAACATACAGGCAAATACACACACAAAGTTTACTGTTTTAAGCCAACCGAGTTTTTTGGATGGCTTGTTATGTATCAATAACTGATACAGCCAGAGTATAATTATTCACATCATTTCAACTCTGATAATATGTTTCTTCACTCATGTTTTTGAGGAATTGAAGCCATAATTGTGAAATATTTTAATTTTGGGGTCTTCTTCTGCAATGAGGTTCAAATAGTAGCCTAGATAGAAACTATTAACACAGAAAGAATTGAGAACCTTACTAAAGGATTTTATTTCTCCTACTAGTAATACGCCCTGTTACCAACTTAGAGCTTCTTTTTGCATCCCTGCTAAGTATCACCAGCTGGATAAAACATCACTCCCAGGAATAAAGGAGGGGTGATTTGCTATTGCAAAAATCCAAATCATTAGGTCAGTGTTCAAAGGATCTGGGAGTCTTCTGTATAAGAATAAAGCAAGTAGTTTATTTTCTGGTCCTCTTTTCATTCTTTTCTGATACTCATAAATTTCCCAGTTTGAATGATTTCTAAGAAATTCATTTATCTTACCAAATTCACAAAGGAATTGTTTTTTGCCCAATCTTCTACCTCCTCCAAGAGTTCAATAGGTGTTTTAACGTAGATATAATAAGTATAATAAGCATACATGCTACCTCCCCTTCCCATTGATCTCGGTTAGCATAAAAGATTTATTGACTTGAACTGGACTAGGCCTGTCCTGATTTCTACCCTGTGGGGTTGTTCTGACAATCAAATGAGAGGGAAGAAGAGGAGAGGGTTCGGAAGGAATGTGACCCTGCTTGGCCCATCGCCCACGGCTCTTAGTCCCAGCCTACTCAAGCCACTACTGGTCATGGGCTCTGTCTGCACCAGCCGGCAGGGAATGCCTCAAAGCATCTAATTTCCAACACCTCTGCAGAGCCTGGGCATTCATTCACACACTGAAAACATCTCAAGCCTACATATTTAAACAGTTGCAATCTCAATTTTTGTATTCCCTTTCATTAATGATGAGAGGTTCAGTTCTTTTCTTTCCCCACCTTCCTTCTTTACTGATAATAATCATTTATCCCACAGTTATATTCATTCATTTTAGAAAAATTATTAAAATTTTTTTCAAATATCAGCAACACTTATATTCAAATCACCTTTCATAGTCTCTCCTTGGGTACACAATAACACACGCCAACTTCAGTCCTACCCACCTACAAAAGTTTCGCTAATGTTACAATACTTTGAATTCTTCACTCCTAGACAGTATTTTCAAGCTCTCTCCTGCCTCTTATTCACAGCTCTGCACAAGTTACTTTCCTCTTCCTTTAAACAAAGCTCTCCTTAGTATAACTGTCTGGGTATTTCACAAAGACACTGATTTCTAACTCCTAAATTACAAGACTTTCTTAACTAGGGAATATGGTTTTGAAAACCAAATACATATATTATTAAATTACAATTAAAAAGCCAAATAAGAGGAGCCAGTGCTGCGACGTAGCAGGTAGAAAGGCTGCCTGCACTGCCAGCAACTCATATGGGCGCCAGTTCAAGACTCGGCTGTCCCACTTCTGATCCAGCTCTCTGGTGTGGCCTGAGAAAAGCAGATGGCTCAAGTGCTTGGGTCCCTGCACCCACATGGGAGACCTGCAAGAAGCTCCTGGCTCCTGGTTTCGGATTGGCCCAGCTCTGGCCATTGTGGCTATTTGGGGAGTGAATCAGTAGATGGAAGATCTCTCTCTCTGCCTTTCAAAAAAAATAAATCTTAAAAAAAAAAAAAAAAAAAGCCAAATAAGGAATCAGACATTTGGCCTGGCAGTTAAGATGTTGGTTGGAAAGCCTCACTCTCATAAAACTTAATCCGAGCATTTAGTTGTACTACAAGTAACTGGATTGTGTGAGGTGGCTAAAAAGGTTAACAATTAAGCTTCTTTTTTCACTTGCTTTAGTAAGTGAAGCTATTTATTTATTTATTTGGGCTTGTTATATATGTAAAACCATGCTGTACATTATTTTGCTTAAGTTGTTCTAAAAAAATTTTCCCCCATCTGTCCAATCCAGAGCACTTATTGCAAATGTGAATAAGTGGGGACACTAATAGGCCCTCACATACTGCAAGTTGGCAACATAAATTGCTACAAATTTTTTAGAAGGAAATTTGGCAAAATGTTAACTAATGAACCTTAAAAAAAAAACACCTATTCTTTCCCAATATTTCCACTTCTAGACATCCATACAACAATGCTCACATAAAAATTTTTCTCATAGCAGGAAGTTGGAAACAGTATAGTGATTTAAAATAGAGGAATGATAATGTTTTCATAGAATATATAATAGTTATTAAAAATCTTCTATTGACGCTGGCACACCGGGTTCTAGTCCCGGTTGGGGGACTGGATTCTGTCCCGGTTGCCCCTCTTCCAGGCCAGCTCTCTGCTGTGGCCCGGGAAAGCAATGGAGGATGGCCCAAGTGCTTGGGCCCTGAACCTGCATGGTAGACCATGCAAAGCACCTGGTTCCTGGCTTCGGATCAGCGCGGTGTGCCGGCCACAGCGGCCATTGGAGGGTGAACCAACGGCAAAGGAAGACCTTTCTCCCTGTCTCTCTCTCTCTCACTGTCCACTCTGCCTGTCAAAAAAAAAAAATCTTCTATTGAGTAAATATATTGTGTTATGAGGACACACAACATAAGTTTAGGGAAAATGGGATCTGACATAGTAGCAGCATAAAGATCCTAATCTTTAAAATATATATGCATATAATGACACACACACACACAGTATGCACATACGCGAAGCAGAAATTCTCTCTACATGTGGACTGCGGGCGATTTTTATTTTCTTTGTCTTTATACTAAACTGTTTTTCAAATGTTCTATGATCAAAATATATTACTTCTATAATAAGAAAAATACACATTATAAAACAGATTGCAAGAGGAGTAAACTGACTA
Organism: Oryctolagus cuniculus; assembly: GCF_964237555.1. Taxonomy (NCBI): domain Eukaryota; kingdom Metazoa; phylum Chordata; class Mammalia; order Lagomorpha; family Leporidae; genus Oryctolagus; species Oryctolagus cuniculus. The sequence goes on along the minus strand of NC_091440.1, from coordinate 116,784,824 downwards.
AACATACACTCATTATGTTTTGAAATGATTTGAATCATTCTCTGATTTTTTTTTGTTCACTTTTTAAAAATGCCATGCCATCATCATAAGAAAAAAAAGAAAACAAGCACTGGTGAGGATGTGCAAAAAAGAGGACCTCGGCACACAGCTTGGAGGGATGTAAACTGGTATGGCCATCATGAGAAAAAGTACAGAGCTCCTGGATAAATGAAAAATGTGACTGCCATATGAACCAGCTAGCCCATGCCTTGGCCCCAAACAAAATGAAATTCACACCCTGCAGAGCTAGCTGTGCTCCCATTTTCCCTGCAGCATTATTAAAAACACGCAAGACATGAAAACGACCTGAGTGTCCACTAAAGGATGAATGGATAAAGCAAGTGGGATGCCCTGGGAGGCAACAGGTGACGCCTGTACTAGCTGAGTCCCAGCCTTCCATGTGGGAGACTTGGATGGAGTTCCTGGCTCTCAGTTTCTGCCTGGTCCAGCATTCAAGGACGGAACCAGCGGATGAAAGTTCTTTCTCTGTCTCTCAAATCAGTAAGAAATATTTTGTTTTACTTATTTTTTTAAAGATTTATTTATTTATTTGAAAGTCAGAGTTACACACAGAAAAATATTTTAATGTAATGGAATACTATTCAGCTTTTAAAAGGGAGATCCTGTCTTTTGTGACAATAAGAATGAATCTGGCAGACATTACAAGTAAAATGAGCTAGACACAGAAAGGAAAATACTGTAAAATCACTTACACATGGAAGCTTTTATTTAAAAAGTCGAATACATGGAGAGTAGAAGGGGGTATCACAGAGGTCAACAGTTCAAGGTAGCAGCAGGACCTGTTAAATCCAAGGAGCTGATACACTCGTGCAGCAGCAGGTCTACAGCTGATGATACTGTATGGTATGCTGCAACTTAGCTGACAGTAGATTTTAGGTGCTCTCACCACAAAACATGAGGGAGTAATGATGTGAAATGTTGGGTATGTTAGTTGGCTTGACTGTAATAACTATTTCCTTATGCATACACTTATTGAAACATTGTGTTTTATGTTGTAAATATGTACAATAAAAATCAATATTAGAACAAATCTATATTCAGCGATAGAACAGCTTTCTCAGAATAAATAAAGTATTAAGAGATTAATTTTCAACAAAGAAAAAAGTTTATACTAAATTTAACATGTTACTTTCACTGTATCATTTCTTTCTACTGTGCAGTGAGCAAGGAATTCCTCATTTCTTTTCAAAATTTTGTCATACTGCCCTATTTTACTGAGTGCAAGTTTTAGGTTGAACAGCTTTATAAGACTTAATAAAGGGGCTGGTGCTGTGGCATAGTGGGTAAAGTCACTGCCTGCAGTGCCCGTATCCTATATGGGCACTCACTTGAGTCCCGGCTGTGCCACTTCTGATCCAGCTCTCTACCATGGCCTGGGAAAGCAGTGGAAGATGGTCCAAGTCTTTGGGCCCCTGCGCCTGTGTGGGAGACCCAGAAGAAGCTCCAGGCTCCTGGCTTTGGATTGGCCCAACCCTGGCTGCTGAGGTCATTTGGGGAGTGAATCAGCAAATGGAAGACCTCTCTCTTTCTCTGCCTTTCAAATAAATAATCTTTAAGAAAAAAGACGATAAAATTAGTATTGTATACACCTTCAATCAACTTCAGCAGAGGCTGCTGGAATTAACTCAATATGAAGACCAAAACTATTTTCACCTCAAAGGCAAGTCTCCTCTTAGATCATGTCTATCAAAGAAATAGTATGTGTAAAAAATCCAAGGCATTTGGAAAGGAGATGAAAAACAAAAACCCACCTATACAGATCATATATAGCCAGCAAGCTGTGCCACTGTACTAAAGCCCTGGCACCACTCCTGTAACTGGAAGCATCCGAAGGAAACCCTGGCCTTACCACAGATGATTCTCCATCTATCACAGTGAGACTCCATCAGAAGTTTCCCTTCTCAGAAGTTCACAGTGCTCAGGTTCACTGTCCTCCTGGTCTTTAGGCATCTCGCATCACATTTCCAGGAAGGAGCAGCAGAGCACAGATCTTTCAGGCTTTCGCACTCTGCTGCCCTGTGCTGACTTGGGCTTTGCTGATCACATGCCCCAGAGAGCTTGCCAGGATCAGTATCTTGGCTCCAGCTAAGAACAATGGCTCAAGACTAGTAAGCCAGTCTGCTCCAGCAATGGACGCGTGACCCAAGGTGGACAAAGTCCTTGTCCACCAGTAAGATTTTTAGATTCAGAACTAGAACAGGAATCTTATCTTTTGGGCTAAAAAGCTAAAAGACTGTGATTTGAGGGCTGTGGGCAACTATTTTTCTGGTTAAGTGGAAAGAAGCTTTCTGCAGCAAAAAAGGAAAGGTGGGTGAGGAAGGGCCCCGCAGACAGAATCATCTGGCGTCACAGCCGAAACTGTAGTGAGAAAAATCACTTTGTCCTTTTCGCTTACATGAGCTGGTTTCGCGTCACTGGCACTTGCAGTGGTAAAGGTCCTGACCAGCAGACAGGTGTGAAGGCAAAAACACTCCGCAAGGTGCACACGTAGATAAAACAATCTCGTTTATCTGATGATCTGTTCCAGGTCTTCTTCATTGCCGTCACGAGCCACCACTGGGAATGCAGAGATGATTTCGAGACTGCCTCTGCATTCCTAGGGCTAACTGTCCAACCTGGTGCTTCCTGGGGCTAACTGTCCACTCTGGTGCTTCCTGGGGCTAACTGTCCAGGTACCCAGTGCTTCCAAAGCTCCTGGCCTCTTCAGAGAGCAACTCCCACATGGTCCGTGAGCTCCCAGGTGGCTGAGAAACGTCTGTCCCCTGGTTCTCGTGAGGACCACTTTCTGTTTCTCCCAGGTTTCTATGGGCCCCACTGATTTCAGTGTTTTTAAGATTGGGTCTATGCTGGTTTTTACCCACATTATTCATGATGGCACAAACCTCATTATCTCCTTGTGTTCCTGGATCCTCAGTAATTAATTCAGCTCAAGGTTGAACCACGATCTGGTTGAAAAGCCCACAGGAGCATTTGGGGCATGGAAAGCCAAGACACTGTTGCAAAAAAATTATCTACACGAAGGATCTGAGTGGGATCCCAGTGGAAAGAAGGGGCCATCAAAGAGGGATGGACTTTTCTCTGGGGGAGGGGGACTTCCACTTTGCTTATGGCCCTGTCTCAATACTGATGGAGTTTATGGACTCAAGGGACTTCCATGGCCTTGGCGGCTCATGACAGGAGCCTTGGGTCATCATGGACATCATAAATAAAGAGTGTCGATTGTTAAGTCAACAACAGGAGTTACTGTGCACTTGCTCCACATGTCAGAACTCTGTCCTCAATGAGCTGTACTATGAGAATTGACGGTATAACTTGTCTTCAAACAGTGCTTTATACTTTGTGTGTCTGTGTGGGTGCAAACTACTGAAGTGTTTACTTAGTACAGAGTTGACCTTCTGCATATAAAGATAATTGAAAATGAATCTTAGTGAAGAATGGATGAGAGAGGGAGTAGGAGGTGGGACAGTTTGGGGGTGGGAGGGCGGGTATGGGGGGAAAACTACTATATTCCAAAAGTTGTACCTATAAAATTTATATTTATTAAATAGAAGCTTTCTAAAAAAAAAAAGGGTTGAACCATGGATATTTTTAAATGGAAATACGATGGTCAGTAGCAAGGTGTGAAGGCCAGTTAACTCTCATGAGGACTCACAGGCTGCTGCATTCTCTAATTTATCATGGGTCAGGCTTCACAGTCAGGCCTCTGAGCAGCTCCCATCTGTCTCACATCAGTCTTGGGAAACAGCTGATTTATTAATTCATATTGAGATGGATCACGTCACATGAAAAGAATATTTAAATTTCACAATATGAGAGTAGGGTCCACGTCTGTTTTGTTCATAAAGCCTCAAGTGCCTGGCATACAGTAAGTACTCAAGAAGAATTTGTTGAAAGAGTATTTGGAGGAATGTGAAATTCCCAGCTTGGATCTCTAGATAGGCAGGTGATCACCTAAGTGGCTGAGGTGGGTTTTTCGGGAGAAGGGAGTTGGAATTGTTAGGTTTGCTTGTTGGTGAGGGAGGAATAGTAGATAATGTTGGGGGTCCTTTGTGAAGGCCAAATTTAGTCACCTAAAATATTCTATGTCCTCTTGAGAAGTGGCCAACAAGCCAAGTCACCACTAACATGTTTACCTAAGGCCCCCCAATCCCACACTCCCTTATGCTGGGCAAGCAGACCATCATTCTTGTAGCCACTCAGACACAAAAGCTTTGGGTAGTTTCTGACCTCCTCCTCTGTGTCAATCTCCTTGCTCAGCAAGATTCCAAAGGCCTGTCAACTCCTCTTTAATATCTGTGATCCATGGCCTCCTTACTTTCCATTCCTTCTGTCACCAACATAATTTAAGCAACTAACTCCCAGATAATGGCAACAGCCTTAGTACTGGTCTTCTGACCCCAGGTTTGCCTCATCTAATCCATGCTGCCTAAAAGCTTCCTTTTATGTTATTAACATTATACCAAAAAAAAAAAAAAAATACACAATGACTTGCCTAGCAAATAAAAATCCCAGGCTGGCATGAGAAGCCCAGATAAGTGCAGCTCCAAGCCGCGTCACTAACAAGTCTTTACACCTCTCATCATCCTAGCTTCTTCTCACTCACATCGTTACAGCAAAGTAGTCATCACTCCTGACTGAACACATCATATGAGCTCCCACTTCCATGAATTTGTCCTACTAGTCGTTTATATCAACCCATCTGAGTCACATCCATGGCCCCAGGTCTGGTTCAACTCCCACATTTTCCTTCAAGCCTTTCCACAACAGCCCACCTAAATCACTTCTTCCTCCTCTGAGTTCTTATGACACCAACTGACAGACAACTGGCACCACTTCTTCTTACCATTAACTCTTAACTTATACACACACACACACACACACACAGAGAACTTCTCAAAAAGGTCACAGAAGAGGAGCACCTGTCAACAGAGAGAAAGCCTTTCAGAGCACAAGGGTAGGTAGGCAGAGGCATGTGTATCAGGCTCATCTCTGGGGCCTCTGACTCTTCCAGGCCCTGTTGCCTCTTCCTCCTCTACGTTTCCTCCCCTTCCTCAACAGATACCAGCTTTGAATCTGAAAAGAGACAAAGGACCTACCCACATTAGGTGGGGGACAGGCAATCCAAAAGTGTTCTCAAAATCCAACAACTTGGGTGGTGAGACTCACCAGAGAAGAGAGCTTCCATCCACTGGTTCACTCCCCAAAATGGCTCCAACAGCCAGGGCTCGGCCAGGCTGAAGCCAGGAGCCAGAGAACTCCACCCAGGTCTCCCACATGGGCAACAGTGGCCCAAAGACTTGGGCCACCTTCCTCTGACTTCCCAGGAATATTATCAGGGGGGCAGATCCAAGAGGGAGCAGCCAGGACTCAAACAGGTGATATGATGTAAGATGCGGGCCTCAGAAGCTGCAGGCTACCCTGATGGCCCACAATGTCGGCCCCACCCTTGTCCTAACTTAAGTAACTCCTTAGAAGACTAGGAGCCTGCGGCATGGTCACAGATAACCACTAATTTAGAGGGTGACCAGATTCCAGGCATGCAGCTACCAGGGAACCATGATGAGGGGATACTGAGCAGGCCTGGTCCTGCACATTGGTCCTGGGGCTGAGAGAAGTGGAATTCTGAGTCCATAGCAAAGCTCACTGTGCCTGCAAGTCCTGGCACCCCAACCCTGAACCGCTAAACGCATTTTATGGTTCTGATAGTTATTAACGCTAACTTTCCTATCAGTCACGGCATGTTGTCTGTGCTTTTCCTTGATGAAGAATCAGTTTAAAATTACATGTTTGCAGGGCTGGCGCAGTGGCATAGCAGGGAAAGTCTTTGTATGGCGCTGGCTCCCCATATTGGTGCCGGTTCTAGTCCTGGCTACTCCACTTCTGATCCAGCTCTCTGTTATGGCCTAGAAAAGCAGCAGAAGATGGCCCAAGTGCTTGGGCTCCTGCACCAGCATGGGAGACCCAAAAGAGCCTCCTGGCTTCAGGCACTGGATTAGCCCAGCTCTGGCCATTGCAGCCATTTGGGGAGTGAACCAGCAGATGGAAGACATCTCTCTCTTTCTCTTTCTCTCTCTCTGCCTCTGCTTCTCTGTAGCTCTGTCTTTAAAATAAATAAATAAATCTTTTAAAAAAGGACACTGTTGGGACCTGCCAAGAGTCTAGGGGGGACGGTGGTTAAACCAGCTTTGGTCTGTGAGTTGGTCAGTACTAACCTAATTACAAAGCTTGTTTTATGAAATAGTGCACTTCTAGTCCCAAACAACTGACTTAAAGAGGGACATGCATTGTAGAACCTGCTTATGATCCCTACAGATACAGACACAGAGAAAGGTTAGTCTAGAGAGACCATGATCTGAATCGTATTAGTAAACTGAAGCTGTATGACCTAGGTCCTTATCTCTGTGAGCCTCAGTTTCATTTAAAAAGAGAGAAAGAAGAAAATAAATAGGTAACAAAAAGGCCATTAAGAGGATTATATGAGTTGAGTGGTATGCAGGAGTGCCTAGCACTAAGTCAGACCATGTTCCCCACACCATCTCCACATTTTAACATGCTGTATGTTTTTCTCTCTATAATAAACTCTCTGAAGTTTGAAACCAGAATTTCTAGCTGTGCTGGATGAATTAGAAGAGCTTTATATATGTAAGAAAATACATATTACAGACTAAAACTCTTCTTTCATGATTATGTAAAAGAAATATCATGTCCATGAGTTGTTCTAAAGCAATGTATTATTACTCTACTAATCAATTCTGGTTATAGGGACCGACGCTGTGGTATAGTAGGCTAAACCTCTGCCTGTGGAACCGGCACTCCATATGGGTGCTGGTTTGTGTTCTGGCTGTTCCTCTTCCGATCCAGCTGCCTGCTGGATGGCCCACGTGCTTCGGCCCCTGCACCCATGTGGGAGACTGGAAGAAGCTCCTGGCTCCTGGTTTCAGATCAGCCCAGCTCTGGCGTTGCGGCTATTTGGGGAGTGAATCAGCAGATGGAAGACCTTTCTGAGTCTCTCCCTGTCTCTCTCTGTAACTCTGCCTCTCAAATAAATAAATAAAAATTTTTAAAAATTCAATTATAATGTTAGAGTACAAAATAATTTTAAAATATCAAATACACAGTTCATGGATTCTAATATTCTATGGAAGTACATTAGACTGCCCATCTTCATTCATATTTCAAATTGTAGCATCTATGAAGAAATGTTTTTTCTCCCTCACAATCTTAAATGACTTTCCCACTAGGAGTTTGGAATTCTCAGTTTATATTCAATGCAACTGCCTCAGATATTGAAAGGAAGACTCATTAGCCACAAACACTGCTCTGTCTGCATTCTCTGAGAGGAAGTTCAATAATCAGGATTTAAAATTTAAGAATAAGGCAGGATAAAAATACTCGTATAACCTCACAAAATTTGCATGCTATTTTACTACTATGCAAGCGTTGTTTTGATCCTCAATCCTGCATAAGACAAGACAATGATCTTTAAATAATCAGAACAAAGTTTCTCACCATTCAGAGAGTACTCTTTAAGATCTACTTGGCACTTTAATTTAACCATCTTAAAGCTTTGATGCACAAAGGAACAGTCAATGACACATCCATTTTAAACTACCATGACCTGTCATTATAGACTCATTAAGGAAAGTTTTGAAGGTGTAAGCAAAAAGCTTCATAACTCAAATGTGTCAGATTATCTTCTGTACTTTATGGGCCACGTTGTTTAATTTCTAGTAAGAATATGACACATTCAAAGCTGCATTTCATAAATTATAAATCTGCTGATTGCTTTCAGCATTCTTCCTATGGATAAACAGCATGACTTCAGTTTTAAAAAGCAATATGGGGGCCAGCACTGTGGTGCAGTAGGCTAAGCCTCTACCTGTGGTGCTGGCATCCCATACAGGCACTGGTTCATGTCCTGGCTGCTCCCCTTCTGATCCAGCTCTCTGCTATGGTCTGGGAAAGCAGTAGAAGACAGCCCAAGCCCTTGGGCCCCTGCACCTGGAAGAAGAGACTGGCTCCTGGCTTCAGATTGGTGCAGCTCCGGCCATTGCGGCCAAGTGGGAAGTGAACCAGCGGATGGAAGACTGACCTCTCTCCCTCTTATTTTTTCTCTCTCTCTCTGTAACTCTGACTTTCAAGCAAAATAAAAAAATCTTTAAAAAAAAAAAGTCAAACTCAATCTCTGTGTATTTACATACATATACACCTCTAAATAATCTAGAAGCTAACTAGTTTAAGGTACACTGAAAAATTACTTTAGAAAAAATTTAAAATATTTAACATTTATCTTTAGGATCAATAGAGATAAATTACCATTATTTCTGGTCAGATGGATATAAAGTAAATACATTTTCTGGATTACAGATTTTGTTACCTAATTGTAAACTTGTATTTAAAAAAATCGATTTCAGAAAGTACATCAATTGGGGCAGGCACTATTCGAGTGCCAAGGATCAAGTCCCACCTCTGCTTCTGCTCCAACTTCCTGCTAACAGGCCTGGGAGGGAACAGCTGACAATTCAAGCAGCTGAGTCCCTGCAACACTTGTGGGAGATCCAGATGGGGTTCCTGGTTCCCAGGCTCAGATGTGGCAGATATCTGGAGAATGAACCAGTGGTTAGAAGATCTCTCTTTGTCCCTCCCTGTCATTCAGCCTTTCAAATAAGTAAATAAATAAACTTTTTAAAAAGTGTGTAAATTGACTATCCAACACAAATCTATACAACTCTAACTCTGACCAAGTCCTTTGCTGACATTAGCAAGATTACCTGTTTCCACAGGACTCCGCGGGAAGACACGTATACAAACACTTTACAAGGAAATAAGCATAGAAAGCAGCAACAAACACAGGAAACACGACTCTGGCACTATGCACTTCGCTACACAAAGCTTAAATAGAGAATACGAGTTCAGCAGGATAGGAAAGGTAAATAGTGCAAAATTCAAGAACAGTACAAAATTCAAAGAAATTCACAAGTGAGAAAGAATTTAGAAGTCACATTTTCTGGCTAGGCTAATCCAAAGATGTGAAGACTGAACTCCAAAGTCATGAAGTTCAACACTAGACTGCAGTTAAGAGTATGTTCTCTTCCTCCACCTACTGAGAGAATAACTGTCAATACCAAAATATTCTCCAAAGGTAAAATATTTTTTTAAAAATTCTATTTATTTATTTATTTATTTATTTATTGACAGGCAGAGTTAGACAGTGAGAGAGAGAGACAGAGAGAAAGGTCTTCCTTCCGTTGGTTCAGCCCCCAAATGGCCACTATGGCTGGCGCTGCGCCGATCCGGAGCCAGGAGCCAGGTGCTTCCTCCTGGTCTCCCATGCGGGTACAGGGCCCAAGCACTTGGGCCATCCTCCACTGCCTTCCCGGGCCACAGCAGAGAGCTGGACTGGAAGAGGAGCAACCGGGACAGAATCCGGCGCCCCAACCAGGACTAGAACCTGGGGTGCCAGCGTCGCAGGCGGAGGATTAGCCAAGTGAGGCGCAGCCAACCTGCCGCTGTGAACAAGCAGCATTCCTTCAGGAGAGGAGTAACGGGAGACGTAAATGTACTTGGGAGCCAAAGCAGAAACAACTCAAGCTCTGCAGGTCTCCCTCTGGCTACAGGAGCCTCCAGAGCACAGGACTAAGACAGCTAGAAGGATCATATATATATATATGTATATGTATATATATATTTTAGTTTGTTGACCATTTTAATTTCTTCTTCTTCTTCTTCTTTTAAAACAAAAGAATTGAAAGGCAGAGTTACAAAGAGAGAGGGACAGAGAGAGATCTTCCATCTGCTGGTTTACTCCCCAAATGACCATACTGTATGGGGCCAGGCAAAAGCCGGAACACCGCAATCCCACCTCGGTACCCTACAAGGGTGGCAGGCGCCCCAGCACTTGGAACATCACGTACCGCTTTCCCAGGAGCATTATCATCTATCACCTGCTTCTCTGATGAGATCAATAATCTTTCCTCATCTAAGAAAGCAACAAGAAATGAAAGCATATATCCACCAACACTTATCACTTGCCTACTGCAGACTCCTAAGCTTTTCTACTCTTGCCTGAATTCTAAATATAGTTCATGGTCCTGCTGTTTCTCACTGTGCTGTCTTTGCAGAGGATAAATTCCAAAGGCATGGTTCTGTTGTACTTTGTGGTGTGACAGTGGAAATGGTAACTCCCCTGACTATTTCCATAATTAAATGGAGATTCAGATTTGAGAATACATGAGAAAACATTCTGGACATTGCGAAGTATAAGATAAAAGTAGTGCGGGGCCAATGCTGTGGTGTAGTGTCTTAAGCCAAAATCCCATATGGGCACCGGCTCAAGTCCTGGCTGCTCCTCTTCCCATCCAGCTCTCTGATATGGCCTGGTAAAGCAGAGGAAGATGGCCCACGTGCATGGGCCCCAGCACCCACGTGGGAGACCTGGAGGAAGCTCCTGGCTCCTGGCTTTGGATAGGATCAGCTCGGGCCGTTGCGGCCAATTGGGGAGTGAACCAGCGGATGGAAGACCTTTTCTCTGCCTCTTCCTCTGTCTGTAACTCTACTTCTCAAATAAATAAATAAAATCTTTAAAAAAAAAGATATCTTTAAAAAAAGATAAAAGTAGTGCCCCTATTACTGAAATGATAAAGCATCCCTAATTTAATAATACAAGTAAGTCAAAGGTTTCCAGGAAATTATAGCCTGCATTTGAGATTTATCTTATCTTAAAAGAACTCAGTTTCAGACTAAAAACTCAGAGAGGAAGAGCTGTCCTACTCAGCATTCATTAAGTCATATATTTGTTAATGGTTAGTTTACTTGAAAGAAGTTTATTATGCTCAAGGTCACAAATTACTTTCATAATAAAAATTATTTATTGTTACTTCTGGACACAAATATTGTCCAGATGATTAAGACCCGCTAGCTTTAAAATATCTTCAAAGTTAAATTACTATAGCTTTCTGAATACTTCCTAATTTTCTTGAGAAACTTAGGCACAACCCTCAAGTAAGATTCTAAGTAGGGGACAGCACTGTGGTACAGTAGGTTAAAGCCCCAGCCTGCAGTGCTGGCATCCCATATAGGCGCCGTTTCAAGTCCCAGCTGCTCCACTTCCAATCTATCTCTCTGCTATGGCCTGGGAAAGAAGTGGAAGATGGCCCAAGCTTTTGGGCACTGTACCCACACGAAAGACCTGGAAGAAGCTCCTGGCTCCTGGCTTCTGGCTTCAGATCAGCACAGCTCTGGCCATTGTGGCCATTTGGGGAATGAACCAGCGAATGGAAGACCTCTCTCTCTCTCTCTCTCTCTCTCTCTCCCTCTTCTTCTCTGTAACTCCACCTTCCAAATAAATAAATTTAAAAAAAGATGTTTATAAGATTCTAATTTAAGTCAACATAAAATAAAATCCAATCAAAATGGTAAGACAAAAGCAAACTCAGACTTTCTAACAGTTCAGCTCCAAATTAAAGCATACACATTTAGCTCACATAGAATAACATTCTGTACTGCCAAATAAACAGTCATCTGAAAATGTACACATTCACAGAAATTAACATATTACTGAGAACTTAAGCTACCCACCCCTATTCTTATAAGTTAGTCTTCATGGACAGTAGCTGAAATTACACCAAATAAATGAACTCATAAAAAAACTCTTTATTCAGAATATGAATACTATGTCCAGAAATAGAAAGCATCCTTTTTCATGGCAATACAAACTCATTTGGTCACTTTAATGAAAATAACCCGGTGACTGAACCTTACTCCTCTTGTTAGGACATCCAGTAACAAACAGAGCAATCACCCAACAAAAGATTTAATAAAAAAAATCCAGAGAAGAACCATAGCATAAAAAACCTCTGCCCCTATATCTTCTGCACTGTGTATTTCTATATCGAAAAAGCAAGCACCCCTAACATCTCTTGGCATTTTATATAAATATTCTTCTAAAAACTTAAAGAACCATATAGTCATTGCAATTTAGTGAAAGAATGCCATCTTCCTAAAAATCTCATTTAGTAAAAATAACTTATTAGGCCAGATGAAATAAAGGTACATTTAGTCAGCTATGTGCTATTATTTAAAAAAAAAAAGTCTGAGTCAAATCCTATACTAAGCATTTTCTTTCAAGACCCACTTCCTTAATATTCAACAAATAATTTTAAACAACAAAAACAAAGCTCTTAAGTAAACAGATTTTAATATAAAACAAAGATTAAAACCAACTTTATCATTCCTCTAGGGGATTAAAATTTTTCCCACATAATTTTGATGCCCAGGACTATATCCATCTCCAAGCACTACCAACTTAAATTTGAATGGAAATTAGTTCCACATTATATAGAATTGGTTTTAAGGCTGGAATTGATTGGTCACCTCTCAAGCTCTACTGAAAGCCTTTTACACATATTCAAACAAACTGAATCAAAATCAAAAGTGTTCCAAAATATGCTTGTGAAACAGTCAGCATTTAATTCCATTGGTTTTTACTCCTGCTCTGTCATCGTTCATCAGGCTGTACCTAGCTTTACGTCACTTTTGTTACTGATTAACAGCTCTGGTCAAAATACACAAGAACAGAATTCAATGAAAAGGAAAAAATCAGATGGCGACGCAATGCAAAGATAGTTTTTTGTTTGATATTTCTTAGCACAGATAATCAAGGACTAAAACTTTTATGAACCACAGTTACATAAAAGACTAGAGTGTTCTATTACCCAAGAATACACAGAGAAGCACCAAAACATCTCATTGTAGCCATGAACAATCTCTTTCCCAAGTCAATAAATCAGTGAAAATCCAAGAAAATAATAAAACCAAGAATGCCATTTTTTTCTCCCCAAATTCCAATACTATATAAAATATAGATTCAGTCACCATTATTGGATAAATGTTACAAAATCATGATCACATCTGGATATACAATTCTTCATCTGAAGATGAATCACAGCATTCAAATTACCAAGGAAAAAGGCAAAATCAAAAAACTCACTTTATATAGTATCTGGCACCTTCAAAAGTATATGCTTCTTCCCAGCCAGTAGGCAAATCTAAAAAACACATACATATTACCATTAATATTTCTTAAACGGGATAGACAAATATTTTATTTTCATAATGTATTTGCATTTAAGAAGGTATGTGAATTTAAAAAGTATTAGATTGGCAATAAAATTAATGGTAGACATAACATCATGGTTGGAAAAATGGCAATTCAGATTTCAAGCCACCAGGAAAGCATCAGCAACATCAGAGATTATGTGATGTGACAAACACTTGGCACGATCGAGATGGAGAGGAACCATGGCACCCAAAAACATAAAGGCCAGCCTACTAACATCAGGTAAAATACCCATCACTGGCTGGCAAAAATCCAGACCGGGCTAACAGGCAGCACCCCTTAGATAACTGCCTTTATTTAAGACCCTATTTTTCACCTACATAAATGAATTCATCCAAGAAGTGTCACCAATGAGAAAAACTTCCTATGGACTTAATTAGTGCAAAGGAATCTGACCCCAATACTTCCACGTGTGTGTTTCTGAACACCTTAAGAGACATGAAGCCTCAAGTAATAAACTCAGGAATGATGCGGGCGAACGCAGCTCCTTCCGTGCTACATATTACTTTGCAATGACAAGTAGGTAGGATTTAGTCATAATACCTCTCAGAAATAAAAAAGCCATTGCTGTGTGTACAAAACCACAGGGTCCAAGCAAAGTAAACCAAACCGGGGGAAAATTAATGTAAAAATCACATAGAAGAATAACATTTTTCTAGTGATGTGAATGCTATCAAATCTTTGGGGGTTAATTAGGTCACATTGACATACAGCACGTAACCTATATAAGCAGGAAATGATTCCACAGGGTTATTAGGGTGAGCGATCTACACGTCATACTGTCTTGTGTGACCTAAGTTTCTGACTGTCCAAAATACACCCAAAAGGTACAGCAAAGGCAAGGAGGGTTAATTAAGAGAGGCAGGAAGGTGCTATTAGTCAGAAATGCCCTAAAATCGCAACCTCCTCATGCTGGCTACACCAGCCTTTCTGCAAATCGGGTGAGACATCAGTCACTTCGCTGAACTCCAGCGCGGAACAGCAAAGGCAGGCAGAGAGAGAAAAGTAGCCGGGAGGGCAGCTCGCTCTGCAAGACCGCTGGGCCCCGGCTCGCCTTCGACCCCGACCGCCCGGGCGCCTCTTCGCAGGGGCCGGCCAGGCAGCGAACACATGTTCCATTTCAGAGACAAACAAGTTCCGCGAATGTAAACAAAGACTGACAAAAGAAAGCCAGACCGGCCGGGGAACTGCAGAGCGCCCAACTCCTCGGAGGGAGCCCTCACGCCCGCCTGCCACCCAAGCAGCCCCAGGGGCGCGCGTTCCTGCCCCGCGCCGAGCCCCGCCAACGAGGGCCCGCCCGGACGCCCACCCCGCGGGCCGCCCCCTCGCACGCCCACCGCCTCCTGGCGGCCGCGGCAGCCGCCGGGGACTTTGAATCCGATCCCCAGCAAGCGCGGCTGCGAACGCCTCCTCCCTCCCGCGTCCCCCGAGCCGCCCCCTGTCACCAGGAGGACCGCGGCCCCCCAAGTCCTCTCCTCCACCACCCACCCACCCACCCACCCAGGAGAAAGGAGGAGAAGCAGCTGCGCGGTGGGAGGCGGTGGGCTCGCTGCCCCGGCGGCCGGGCGGCGGGGGTCCCGGGTGCAGGGGGCAGCGGGTGAGGACTTCCCACAGGCGGCCGCGGGGCAGGAGCGCGGCTCACGAGGAACACTCGTGATTCCGGGCACGGGGGGAGACGGCCACCCGAGACCCCTCAGGGTGTCCGGAGGAGAAAGAGGGCGCCCGGCCACTCCGGAGGAAGTGCCCCCGGCAGCCCCGCGCTACCTGCGGCCGCCCCCGCCCGGCCTCCGCCCCACCTCGCCGCCGCGCGGCGCCGCGGCTCGGGGCAGGTTGCCGGGAGCCGGGCGGCCCGGGCTCTGCCGCCTCCTCCCGGCGGAGCCCAACTCCGCTCGGGCCCGGCCGGGTCGGCGTTACCTGTGCTCTGCCGCCGGTGTCCGGTGACCACGGCCTCGCCGGTGACCGGGTGCAGCCAGGTGGTGCTTTTGGCCTCCTCGCTGCAGGGTGGGGGGAGAGAAGCGCCGGAGACCGAGCGTGAGTCGGGGGGTACGCGAGCGAGCCGAGGGGGCTGCGGGGGGCACAGACCCCGGCTCCCGCGCCCCGCTCACGCCAGCCGCCCGCCCGCCCTCCCTCCCTGCCGTCCCCTCAGGGCCCCCCGCGCCGACCCCGGCTCTTTACTTGATGAAGAAGACTCGGCCGCCCCTGGTGATCCCGTAAGTCCAGGACCGGGGCAGGGAGCAGATCCACTCCAGGTTCAGATCCGCCGCCATGTCTGATCCCCAGCCGCCGCCGCCGCCGCCTTCTCCTGCTGCCGCCGCGGCTGGCGAGGGAGGAGGGAGCGAGCAAACGAGCGGAGGGAGCGCGGAGCGAGCGCGGCCGGAGCGCGCCTCCCCGGCCCGGCGCGCCCCCGCGCGCGCCCTACCCCCTCGGGCGCCGCCCGCCCCGCCGCTCGGGCTGGGTCCGGCCCGCGTCGCCGCCCCTCCGCATCCTCCGCGACCGCCCCGGCCCGCCGCCCCGCCGCGCGCTCGGGGGGCTGGGCGAGCGGCGCCGCGCCCCTCCCGCGCCGCCGCCCCCGCGCTCCGGCCCGGGGTTCCGGGATCGATAAAGACGCGTCGTGCCCCCGGGGCTTTGCCCGCGGCTTCGCAGCCCGCGGGGCGCGACTGGCGGGGAGCGGAAAGATCCCCGCAGCCCCCCCGCCTCGAGTTGCTCGCTCGGTCTTTTAGAACAACAAAACGCAGCCTCTGAGCTTTGTTTTAGAAGAGCTGTTGGGCATCGTTTGGAAAGGGAAAGCTGTTTGCTCGGAAGCACGCGGAAGGCTTTTCCTGTTTGTGGGTTGCGTGCCAGGTATCAAAGGTTTGACTACTTAGCATAGACCCTGACACTCAGTGCATCAGACTTGACGAAACAAGTTCGCCTCTGTAGGCCCCTGAAGTCATACAGTGCTTGATAGAATAAAAACCCGACTTTCTCTCTCTCTCTCTTTTTTTTTTTTTTTGAAAGTCACGTTATCAGTGTGGACTTCTGCTTTTCCCTGTCTGCCATAAATTTCAGTAATCGCTTTTTACAGAGCCCTGGCGACACTGTACGTGTTTTAATCCCCACCCGCAGGAGCCCTGTTAGAAAACTCTTCTAATCCCCATTTTACAGATGGGGAGGGAAAAAAACCATCAAGTATGATTTGCTCACGGTCGAGGGAGTCAGTGGTAAAGCCCGGATTCAAACTGGCTATGAGATTTCAAGTCTTTGTGTAACCACGGTACTGTACGCTTTGAGCAAGGCAGAGCTGACCACTGCATAAGCACCTGCCTCCTCTGTGGTGCTCCACCAGCCTAGGAATGGCCCGTGCCTCTGAGCAGCAAGATGACTCATTCCAACAAGATTCACAGTTCAGTAATAATAGTCCTGCTTGCTATTCTCATAGCATCTTCTCCTGACCGGTTTTGGGTGATTCCAAAGCGTTATCTCATCTGCCTTCCAGTAACTCCAAGAGGCCAATCATCCTTTTTCAACATCCAGGGGAACCTAAGACACAGAAGGGTACGCAGACCTTGCCCCAAGGCCTGTCCAGCAAGTCTGGTAGGACCTGGATGAGAATGCAATTTCACTGGCCTCTTCTCCCTTCCTCCGCTGCCCCCCCACCCCCCCAGGCTGGTTCCCCCAAGGCCATTCTGTCGAGACAAGTCTGAAGTTGCTGCTATAATTTTCCTGTCCATCTGCATATACAGGGGAAAAAAATAACATCACTTTAATGTTTTGCCTTTTCGGTTCCTTTATATTCTCCTCTTTCATTTCACTACTTATTACTTCTTGACATCTTATCTCCTGCCCAGTCTCTGGAAAAAATGACCTTTTTTTAATCAATGAATAACTAGCAGGAAATGTTCCACATTAACATCAGTGGTCACTGAATGTAACACAGCAAGGAAATCAAGAGCTATTGACTTGATAGTGTGCTGTCACTGGAAATTTAGAAATCTGAAGTGGATCTTTTTAATTTCATAATAAGTTTAGAAATCTAGTGCCTGTTAGTTGATCATGTGCTACTGAGAAGTTTGTAAGAAGACCCTGTGCTATATTGGGATTCCTTGTAGTTTCTGAATCTTTAGATACTACAAGATTTGTTAGTGCAAGATACATTTCAAAAAGCTGTATTCACTTCATAAAAATATGTATCTTAAGAAATCACAGAGTGTTTAAATGGCAATCTAGAATCTTAAGTGCAGTTCCATAATCTGCCCTCAAATTTAGAAACAGCAGTAAACGGAATATTTGTAGACATATTTACAAAATGAGGCGTGCTTCTGATTTGGGGAGATAGAAGCATCCTGACTTCTGGGACCTGGTAAGAGAAGCCTTGAACAATTTTTACCCTTAGTGAATAAAATTGTATTTTTCTTAAAATTTTCCTAGAATAGCCTCTCTGTGTCACTATGTCTTTATCCAGGTCTGCTTCATCTTATAGCTGTGTGTATGTGTGCATCTTTTTTAGTGTAGTAGGGTAGGGAAGGAGTCATGCCTTTCCTATCAAAGAATCTCTACAACGTGACTCAGCATTGGAGTAGTTATTGAATTTAATTTTCTTCCCAGTGCCTCATCCTCCCAACAGAGTTATTTCCCAATAACAAAACCCCTTTTTATCATCTCTTACCCCTTCAATAACTGACTCAGGCCTAAATTCACATGCAATCTGTGCGTTTTATTGTATTTTTTTCATATTTGTATCTAATGAGCCTCCCAATCTCTTATATCCTGATGTGCCTTTTGGAGAGGAAATATTGTTCTATGACTATCACAACTGCTCCAAGAAAGAGAAGAGATTAGAAAAGTATTGAGGGAGCAGGGGTTGGGTACGGCAGTTAAGACGGGGCTTGGGATGCCTACATCTAGTATCAGAGCAACAAGGTTCAAGTCCTGGCTCTGCTTTTGATTCCAGCTTCCTGCTAATGTGCACTCTAAGAGGCAACTGGTTATGGCTCAAGTGATTGGATTTCTGCCACCTACCTGGGAGATCTTGGCTCCCGTGTTCTGCCTGGCCCACCCAGTCCTGGTTGTTGGAGGCATTTGAGGACTGAACCAGTGGATGGAGGAGCTCTCTCTCTCTCTGTGTCTCTACCTTTCATATAAATGAAAATTAAAAAAAAAAATTCAGTACTGAGCACTAAAAATAAACATCACTCATCCAGTGTGTAGAAGACAATCCTTATTCGAAAGACTTTACAGTTCAAATAAAGCAGAAAAATACATACGATGGCAAGAGAAAATCAGTTAAGTTTCCCAAAATATATGAAATGAAAGAGGACACGGTGAGAGCTTAGATAACAGCAATCAATCTGTTTCCACTTTTAAAGGGAATGAAAAAACGTGGGAATTCCAGAACGTAGAGCAAGAGCCTTGGAGAGAAAACAATTCCTTTTTCTATCAAGAAACAAATGTTTATTCATATATATTGCTTATTGAAATCTACCAACAAAGTTTTGTGACATTTATTAGATTTTGTAATGTAACTTACATGTTTTCTTACATAGTAAGTTCACAAAATAAAGGACATTATAAACAGTTCCTTTAACTTTTAACTACTCAACTTTAAGATGGTATAAACCATGAAAAGTCTGTAGTGATTAGTAAAATATTAACTTAGTGAAAATCTGGGCAGAAAGGATGGAGACTAGAGGTCAAAGGTAGGGAAGAAAATACTATTTGGAAGTCAATTTACTAGGGGTAATTTTCTGTTAAGTAAACTGAGAGTAACAGGTAAAATTATTTTATTCATTCATTCAGCAACCATATGTTGGATTCTTTCTGTGTGCTAGCCAGTCTTCTGGCTGGTAGGGATTAACAAATTTGGCCTGGTGCCACAGGTTAAGCCTCCACTTGGGACATTGTCATTGCAATGTCATTGCACATCGGAGTGCTGCCTCAAGTCCTGGCTGTCCTGCTTTTGATCCAGCTCCCTGCTGATGTGCCTGGGAAGGCAGTGTATGATGGCCCAAGTACTTGGGTTCCTGCCACGCATGTGAGAGTCCCAAGTGGAGTTCCAACCTTCAGGCTAGCCCAGCCCTAGCTGTTATTGCCATTTGGAGAGTGAACCAGAGGATGGAAGATCTCTCTGTTTCTCCTCTCCTTCGCCCTCCCTCCCTCCCTCTGTGTGTGTGTGTGTGTGTGTGCGTGTCCCTCTTTCTCTGTAACTCTGCCTTTCAAATAAATAAATCTTTAAAAATAAATTAGTAAAAGACTTGACCAGCTTTGGGTAGCTTAGAACCGGAGTGGAGACGTAAATATTTAAGTATGAGGGTACGATAGAAAGTTCATAGGAAAACAGAATTCGGATATAGGTTTAATTTGATGCAAAAAAAATTTCAAAATCCGTGCCTAAAAGAGTGTCTTCAAAAAGTTCATGAAGGAGAATGGCTCTGTGGTGCAGCAAGTTAAGTCGCCGTCTGCAGTTCTGGCATCCCTTATCGCCGCTGGTTCGAGTCTTGGCTGCTCTGCTTCCAGTACAGCTTCTTGTTAATGAGCCTGGGAAAGCAGCAGAGGATAGCCCAAGTGCTTGGGTCCCTGCACCCACTTGGGAGACCCAGAAGAAGCTTCTGGCCCCTGGCTGCTGTCTGGCCCAGCCCTGGTCATTGCAACCATTTGGGGAATGAACCAGTAGATGGAATATCTCCTCCCCCATCCCTGTCTCACCTCTCTCTCTCTCTCTCTCTCTCTCTCTCTCTGTAACCCTGACTTTCCAATAAATAAATCCTTTTTAAAAAGTGTATTTTACAAAAAAACTGTGTGGCTTTCAAAATTTTTTTTGCACCAAAGCTCATCTCTTATTTCGTTTTTTCATGAACTTTTTGAAGCTGTGTAGAAAGCAGCATCTCCACCCCTGTAATAAACTATAAACCTTCTAGAAACGGTTGTTTTCCAAAGATTTCCTGTGGACCAGGTCTATCTTGAACTCCAATCTGGAGAGCTCTCCAATTATGCAAGGGGTGAAATGAAAGAAATGTGCAGCAGCGGTCGTTACTCTGCGGCTCGCTCATCTCTCTACTACAAACAGGGTTCTGGATGAAGTTTAGGGCATCTGCCTGGAGGCACTGAGAATATGAAGGAAGAAGATACTTCAAAAAGGTCTTCAAGGAACTTACATCTGAACCCCTCACCTCGTTCAAATTAAGCTCTGCTTCCTTTACCCCAGTCAGAGAAGTGCCTTTATCTACAGTCTTTGCTGTAGAAGAGAAAGATCAAAATTGAGATGGCAGACAATTTTAAAGAGTAACGTAATGCAGCAGCAGAGTGTAGGATGAGATGCAGGAAGCGTTGAGTCAGGAGTCTGGCTGAATATTATAGTTAGTCCTGCCGTTAATGAGTTGTGTGACTTTGGACAAATCATTTAACCTCCACGTCCCACACACATCTCTAGATCCTCATCTGTAAAAGTCAGCTGCTGGTGCTATTTAAGATGTTGTATACAACTCCTTCTCCCTTTAAAGCCCTGTGCTTTCCTGGAGCGAGCCCTCCAAGGACTGCATTGGGGGATATGTAGTCCCCGAGGACAGACAGAAGCAGGATGCCTGCTCTATAGAATTATTTAGGATTTCCTCCTATTCAGAAAATGTATTAACTCTTCTTATTAAACTCTGTTTACTTGTTAATAGGAAAATTTAGAAGGACAATTTACAAAGTCTTCTCAAGTGTATTTAACTTGTATGAAGGGCTGCCTGTATCACCGACATTATTAGCATGTTATAAACAAGGAAATGGGCTCTGCAGAGTTGATATATAATATACCCATGAAGCAGTAGACCTAGGGCTCTTGCAGGTGACCAGTGGCCCCCGTAGCTGCCAAGCCTGGTAGATGTTTACAGTTCCAGGGTTTCTCCACTTCCCTGCTGTGTTCATATTGCTGTCACTCCTCCTGTGACCAACTCTCCATGTTTTGGTTTCGTGGCATCATTTCCTTGTAGTTCACCTGCTCTTGTGGCAGTATTTCTTGGAATGGGTTCAGTGGACCATCTACAGCAGTTACTAGGGAAGTGTCTGTAAATGCTGACACCTAGGCCTCTTCCCACCCACTCAGCCAGAGCCAGCATTTGACTAGCACTTTGGCGATTCTTACATACACTTATCCCTGAAAACCACTGCCCAGTGTGATAATAACTCCTAAGTCTGTATTTCCACTCTAGACTTTTCTCTCCTAAGTTCTAGACCCTACATCAGCTTTCCTTCTAGACTGGTTCCTTCTGGATTGTTCCTTCTTGAACTTCCTTCAGTACTTCAGAGTCAACGTGCCCAAACAAGTCACTTGTCCTCCAAATACTTATAGTACCCCATGTGTTACCCTCAAGATGAAGGGTCCTAGCGACCAGACACCCACATCAGAAACTTCAGAGTCAGTCCTCCCACATGTAGCTGCCTAATATGAGTTGTCCATTAATGTGTCACAAAGTTATCTCTACCTTATTTCCCTGCCCCAGTATGAATATTCCACACTTACACAAGAGTGATCTTTTTGAAAATGCAAATCTGGATATGTTCCTTTATGACTGAAAAACGCTCTCATGATTTAATTAACTTAGAAGATGTCATTCCAAGCCTGTGCCTTGTCATTCAAGCCCCTTACTGTTCTCAGCCCAGCAAGCCTACATGTTAGCCAGATGGAATGGCTTGCAATTCTCTGAACAAGCCAGCCTCTTTCAAGTCTCTGGACATGCAGCTCTCTCCCCCTTGAATGCCTTCTTCTCCTATCAGTGTTTAAAGTCCTAGCTCAAAAGTTACTTGCACTTTGAAACCATTCCTGATTCCTTTGGACCAACCTAGCAAGTGTCTCTATCACATTCCCATTTTTTCTCTACCGAATTGATATTAGAGTTTGCATCTCTCTCTCCTTCTTAAACTTCCTGAACAAAACATTGTAATCAGGCTTATCCCCTAGCATTAAATATGCATTATTTAAGTGAATGAATATGCTTCATTTCCACAGTGCTCTGTAGTTTATAAAACACTCTATATTTGATAGCTATTTCTGTTTGTAATACTGTGACCTGCTAGTGAGTCATGCTTCTATCCTTTCTTAGATTTAACACTCACTTTAGCTTTTTATAGATTATTCCATACAGGAAAGGAAAAAAAATATGGCATAGGGCCCAAGGCAGCATTGTCGTTTATGAAAGTAGCTGCTTTCTATACAGTTGTCTGCCTGCCTTAAACAATCCTATGGGGGCTGGCATTGTGGTGCAGTAATTAAGCCAACACCTGCAACTCTGACATCCCACATGAGCACTGGTTTGAGTCCCAGCTGTTCCACTTTTGATCCAGCCTCCTGCGAATGCTCTTGAGAAGGCAGTGGAAGATGGCCCAAGTGCCTGGGCCCCTGCCACCCACACAGGAGACCCTGAAAGGCTTTCAGGCTCCCGATTTCGGCCTGTCCCAGCCCTGGCCATTGCAGCTATTTGGTGAGTGAACTGGCAGATGGAAGAGCTCCCACTCTCTCTGTCCCTCCCTCTCTCTATAACTCTTCCTTTTAAATAAGTAAAGTAAATCTTAAAGAGAAGATGACGACAACTAAGGATGTTACCCAGAGGGAAACCCTGATGGACAGAAAGAATTCAGCATTATATTTAGTTCATTAAAGGGATTTATAGAGCTTTTCTTTGAATCTGTCTTCTTCCTAGAGAAAATAATATTGATTAAAATAATACTTGAGAATATCAAGTAGCATTGCTGACCGGACTGGGAAAAAATTATGTAAAACCACAGACACTAACAGCATAGGTAGCAGTGAGGGACAATGGTTATTAGCATTTGTGCCCTAAGTGCAAGGGATAGGTGAAAGAATGAATGGGATTCATTCTCCCCTCTCTGTTAATGTTTTACACAGTGCGTGAGAACTCTCTAAATTGACTACATTTTTTAACTCAAACACTTTAAAATTCTATGTATTTGTTTTTATTTTATTTGAAAGGCAGAAAGAGAGCAAGAGTGTAATACACACATACACACACACACACATACAGAGAGAGAGAGAGATCCTGTACCTGCTGGTTCACTCCACAAATGCCTGCAACAGCTGGAGCCTAAGAAACCTAAGTACTTGCACCATTACCTTTTGCCCCTGAGGGTGCACATTAGCAGGAAACGAACTGGAAGTGGAGGAGGAAGTGAACCAGACACTGCAATACACAATGTGGGCCTTGCAAGCAGCATCTTGACCATAGTGTCAAAACACCTGCCCCAAGATAATTTTCTGTAATGTTTTAGATCACTACTGAAAGAATTTCTTTCCAATCTGACAATTCATATTTTTATAGAAAATTGTGCACATTTCTATTTAATATATTTGAGTTTTAACCAGTTTTCCTGAAGCTCCAGTTTAATGTTTTAATTGTTTCATGTGGAATTACACAATTATCTCAAGCAGAATATAGTTAATTGTAATATGTCATATATCCCAAAATAAAGAAAATGTAACACAAA
The DNA here is from genome assembly GCF_964237555.1 of Oryctolagus cuniculus. Lineage (NCBI taxonomy): Eukaryota > Metazoa > Chordata > Mammalia > Lagomorpha > Leporidae > Oryctolagus > Oryctolagus cuniculus. The sequence goes on along the minus strand of NC_091440.1, from coordinate 116,761,189 downwards.
TGCAAATTTGTACATTATCATAGGCACTGCCTTGTGCATAGTTTATATTCAGCAAATGCTTACTAATTGAATGAATCATAAAATAACAGTGTACAGTACTGGAGGGTAGATAATGGAGGCTTTTTACAAAGCTCTTGTCTGCTAGATATGTATTTCCTGAAAGCAAGCTGTCATTAATTCAGAAATATTTCATCAACCAAATTTCTGATCTAAAGGAGGGACATGTTTGACCTGAGAAAATCAAGAAAAAGTTATGAATAATTACAATGGAAATTGTGAACAGGTTTAAAATGGGAAGGGCTGAGAAAATGAATTGCATAAGCTTAACTTTCTCTTTGTAATACAGTTCGGGGGGGGGGGAGCTAACAGAAGGAAGGAGAGAGACTGGATTGTGTGGAACTGATTTTGGTGAAATCCTTGGTACCCCCTTAAGAGCTGCCTGGCTAGAAGGATGTGAGGAGAGACCTAGAAAGAACTTTGGTCTGAGAATCAGGGAGGTATTCTTCTATATCCAGGTGTGCTGTTCAGAGCCTTGTTATAACTTTTGAATAGCATGGACAGAATTAGCTATTTGTGTTATTTACTTGAGTAACTTCAGAGTTTTTTGTGGGGGTAATCCTGATTAAACAATGACTTTAAGTTCCTTATGATTGTCATAGCATTCATTGTTGACAAAAGGCAGTTGATTCTAAGCTTGCCAGCAATATTTAGTGTGCTCAGGAGATCATATGATATTCTAAATATTGATTAAATAAATGACTCCTTTGTGTTGTAAGCAAAAGGTTTGGTGCTAAGTAATTTGATCGCTGGAGAACTCTACTCTTACTCTACAGTACCTCTATTACATTTGATTAAAGATCCTTTATTTGCAGTTTATTTATTCAACAAATTCAAGGAATAAATACTTAATTTTAAGATTTATTTAAGGGGCCAGTGCTGTGGCACCGATTCAAGTCCGGGTTGCTGCACTTCCTATCCAGCTCTCTGCTATGGCCTGGGAAAGGAGGCCCAAGTCATTGGACCCCTGCACCAGCATGGGAAACCTGGAAGAACTCCTAGCTCCTGGATTCGAATTGGCGCAGTTATGGCTGTTGCTATTTGGGGAGTGAACCAGCAGATGGAAGACCTCTTTCTCTCTCTCTCTTCCTCTGTCTCTCTTGTAACTCTGCCTTTCAAATAAATAAATCTTAGAAAAAAAGATTTATTTGGATTAACTTAGTGCAGCCCCAATAAAACTGCAGTGTTGGCATCCCATATAGGCGCAGGTTTGAGTCCTGGCTGCTCCACTTCCGATCAGCTCTCTGCCATGGCCTGGGAAAGCAGTGGAAGATGGCCCAACTCCTTGGTTCCTTGCTTTGGATCGGCTCAGCTCCTGCCATTGAGGCCAATTGGGGAAGTGAACCAGCGGATGGAAGACCTTTCTCTCTCTCTCTCTCTGCCTCTCCTTCTCTCTCTTTGTGTGTATAACTCTTTCAAATAAATCAATAAATCTTTAAAAAAAAAAAAAAAAAGCTGCCACCTGCAGTGTCAGCCTTCCATATGGGCGCTGGTTTGAGTCCCAGCTGCTCCACTTCCGGTCCAGCGTTCCACTGTTGCCTTGGGAACACAGAAGATGGCCCAAGTCTTTAAGAACTTGCACTGGTGTGGGAAACCCAGAAGAAGCTCCTGGCTTCGGATCGGCCCAGTTCTGGCCATTATTGCCATTTGAGCAGTGAACCAGCAGATGGAAGATCAATCGATCTCTCTCTCTGCTTCTCTGTAACTCTGCCTTTCAAAGAAATGCGTAAATCTTTTAAAAATGTATTTAAGAGCTACAGAGTGGGTGGAGGGTTGGGGCGGGGGAATAATTTCCATCTGCTGTTTCACTCTCCAAATGACTGCAACAGCCAGGGCTGGGCCAAGTTGAACTCAGGAGGCAGGAACTCCATCCGGGTCTCCCACATGGGTGGCCAGAGTCCCAGTCCTCGGGCCATCTTCTGCTGCCTTTCCAGATGCATTAGCAGGAAGCTGGATCAGAAGTGGATGCTAGCATTGCTAGTGGCAGCTTAACCTGCTGTGCCACAGCGTTGGACCCAAATAATAAATACTTTTCATGAATCTAATATATGTTGTATACCAGGCTAGGGATAGAAAGAAGTGTAAATTTAGGTTTTGGCTCTCAAGGCATACAGTCTAACTGAAGTGTGGAGTGGGAGAGCGAGAAAAACACACAATTATTGTATCAGCAATAAGTGGCATGATTGAAATTCCAAACATGGAAGGGAAAAGCTTGTAAAAAGGGCGTCCACCTTGCACGTGTAAGGAGAGACGGGGCGGGCAGCCTTCCTAAGGAAACTGGCCTTGTGTTGTTAGTTATTATTAATGCTAAGGTTAATTAGCATTATCTTTACAGGTATTTCTGGAACTTGATAAATTTCACCTTAAGCTAATTCCATGCTGCTTCCTTCCTCCTCCACCCCTGTTCCGAGGGCTGATACAAGGGGCCATGCGCAGGGTAAATTCCTATCTCTTTACCCCAAACTCACTTCTTCCCTATAATCCCCCACCTCTGATTTCAGTTGGACACACTGATGCTGGAACTCAAAACATGTTTCCCAGGACCCCTTGTAAGTAAATGTGAGCCTTAGGGCTGGGTTCTGGTAGATGAGAATAGAAAAATTTATTGCAGTTTATGGAAATTTCCTTAAAAGATAACTGGCAAATACTTGGTCCTGCTGCTTCCCTTCTTCCCCAAATTGCAGTCTGGAATGTGTTTGAGGCAGCTGTAGTTCCATCTTGGGTATGACAAGGGCCACACCCCAGGGGTGGGGGGAAGGGCGGACAACTGGAGACAGCCTGGGTCCCTAAGGACTTCAAGCAGCAGCGTGAACATAACAGCTCTGAACCGTTCCCTTTAGATTTCACAAAGGGAGGAGAAAGCAAATTCTGTCTTCATTAAGCTAGTGCTATTTTGGAGGTATTTGTTACTTTCAGAGGAACCTATTTTTTCTGATGTATCATATCTATGTTATTCACCAGCACTTAGCTCAATGTCTAGCATGTATCAGTTGCTTATTTTTTTTTTCTAAATGAATGAATGTATGAGAGGACTTCAAAAAGTTCATCGAAAAGATAGACTTAAAAGATAAGGGCAGGCCGGCGCCACGGCTCACTAGGCTAATCCTCCGCCTTGAGGCGCTGGCACACCTGGTTCTAGTCCCGGTTGGGGCGCCGGATTCTGTCCCGGTTGCCCCTCTTCCAGGCCAGCTCTCTGCTGCGGCCACAGAGTGCAGTGGAGGATGGCCCTGCACCCCATGGGAGACCAGGATAAGTACCTGGCTCCTGCCATCGGATCAACGCGGTGCACTGGCCGCAGCGGCCATTGGAGGGTGAACCAACGGCAAAGGAAGACCTTTCTCTCTGTCTCTCTCTCTCTCACTGTCCACTCTGCCTGTCAAAAAAAAAAAAAAAAAAGATAAGGGCATTTTAGCGGTCAGTGCTGTGGCATAGTAGGCTAAGCTTACCGCCTGCGGCGCTGGCACCATCCCATATGGGCGCCGGTTTGAGACCTGGCTGCTTCTCTTCTGATCCAGCTCTCTGCTTGAGACCTGGGAAAGCAGTGGAAAATGGTCCAATCCTTGGGCCCCTGCACCCTCATGGTGCAGACCCAGAAGAAGCTCCTGACTTCAGATTGGCTCAGCTCTGACAGTTGCGACCATTTGAGGCTTGAACCAGCAGATGGAAGACCTCTGTCTCTGTCTCTACCTTTCTCTGTAATTCTACCTCCCAAATAAATAAATTAAATATTTTCTTTTAAAGATAAGGTCATTTTGAGGTTGGGTGTTTTTGTGCGTCAGGTTAAGCTGCTGATTTTAACACCTGCATCCCATATTAGGGTACCAGTTTGAGTCCTGACTGCTTTCCTTCTGTTCCAGCTGCCTGCTAATAAACCTGGGAAAGCAGCAGAAGATGGCTTAAGTACTTGGCCTCATGCCACCCATGTGGGAAACCCAGATGAAGTTCCTGGCTCCTGGCTGCTGTGGCCATTTGGGAATGAACCAACAGATGGAAGTCCCCCGCCCCACCTTGTGTGTGTGTGTGTGTGTGTTTCTCCCTCTCTCTGTTGCTCTGCCTTTGAAGTAAATAAATGTTTTTTAAAAAAGAGGGAGTATTTTGGTGCAAAAAAACTTTTAAATCCATGCACAGTTTTTCATAGTACACATTTTTCATAGCCTCTGAGGATCCCTTGTATGCATGGATTTCAAAAAAAAAATTTTGCACTAAAATACACATATCCTTTGATTCCATTTCCACAGGCTTTTTGAGGTACCTTTGTGTGAATAACCCTAGCACACATTCAAAATCATACATAAAACTGACGAACAAAACTTCGGCAGCTGCTGATTAGTCTCATAGATGAACGAGATTTTCCTGTAACTAACCTTCAGAAGCTGCTTAAATTCATCCTTGTAGTTAGACAATTGACTTCTTTGATATTTTCATTTGAACTATAATAGTCACAAGTTACTTGACCTTCTGAACACCTGTACTACTTTACTCTCTTTATAGACTACATTATTGTAATTACGGAAAACAGAAAGCAGAATGAACAGAAAACATGAACTAAGATGCTTTTTGCCAACTGACGTACGTTGTGGGTTTGTTCTGCCAGCCCTACTCTTGGGAGGCCCAGAGCACAGTGTCACCGAAATTATCACTCTGTTGAAAGTCCTACTACTGATAATTATTAGGGTTAAGACAATGCCTGAAGAGTTATATCATTCAGGATTTTCAACATAGAAGTCTAAAGATCTGAGAGCAGATGTTTGGCCTGGCACTTACGACGTAGGTTAGGATGCCTGATGCCATGTCAGAGTGCTTAGTTCTGGCTCAGCCCCCGATTTCAGCTTCTTGTTAATGCACACCCTGGACACAGTACTTGGCTCCCTGCCAACCACATGGGAGACCTGGATTGAATTCCTGGCTCCTGGTTTCAGCCTGGCCCAGCTCAGCTGTTGCAAGCATTGGAGGAGTGAGCCAGCAGATGGTAGATCTCTCTCTCTCTCTCTCTCTCTCTCTCTCTCTCTCCCCTCCCCCTGTTTCCAATGAATTAAATAAATAATAATTTTTAAAAGAAGTAAACACATTAAAAATTGTTTCAGCTTATTACTTGGTGATGCATTTTTTTATTAAACATTTTGAGATGTAGCCAAATGCATTAGGCTCAGAGATCTAAGCCTGAACATCTTGAAATAGCATGAACTGCTCAGATGTAAATGTTTTAGAACAAGGATAGCATTTTTCTAGAGTAGAGGAGAAGGCAAGGTAATGTAAATTAGTAGTAATTTGCATGCTGTTCCGTCTCTGAGCAGCTTGCTGTGCTTTTTCCTCTATCGTCCATTACTTATTTTCATAATGATCACTCAAAAATAAACCTGGAGTAGCATTTGTTCCTCTCTGAAATAGTTACATATGAGAATTGTCCTCTATGAAATTATACTTAATTTGTGGATGGAGATAAGTTGTTTTCGAAAGGAGTTTAAAAGAAAAGTGAAAGCAAAAGTAATATTACCATACTATACCAAGATTCTGACTGACTATAAATTAATGCTTAGAAGCTCAAGATGATTTTTCAAAGTCTTTTTTCCTGCTCAGTACCCTGATGATAGGAAACTATTAAATAATTCTTTCTTTACAGAGCATAAGGAATTCTCATCAGAAGGAATTTGCTCTTTCCCAATCTCTTCATATTTATTGGTTGCAGTGACACAGAACTACAACCAGATGCATCTGTGAGGCAAACCGAGAAGGGCCAGGTTGAAGGATAGCCCTTGGTGGAAGAAGATTAGAGAAGAGGGTTGAGTGTATCCCTGTATGAACATTTTCATCAATTAGAACTGGTATCAGGGGCCAGCACTGTGGCATAGTGGGTAAAGCCGCTGCCTGCAGTGCTGGCATCCTATATGGGTGCCGGTTTGAGTCCCGGCTGCTCCACTTCTGATCTACCTCTCTGCTATGGCCTGGGAAAGCAGTAGAAGATGACCCAAGTCCTTGAGCCCCTGCACTCACGTGGGAGACCCGGAAGAAGCTCCTGGCTCCTGGCTTCAGATTGGCACAGCTCCAGCCTTTGCAGTCAATTGGGGAGTGAACCAGCAGATGGAAGACCTCTTTTTCTATGCCTCTCCTTCTCTCTCTGTGTAGCTCTGACTTTCATATAAATAAATAAATTAAAAAAAAGAACTGGTATCATTAGAATGGCTCTCAAAACTACATCGAGATATTTATGTACCTAAACTTTAACCTCTGTAGAATTCAAGAAAAACTCGAAGAACTGGATTTGCTATGGCTTGCATTGGCCTCATTTTGTGTATCATGTTTTATAGATTCTTCATCTGTAGAGGCAGGTCTGACAACAAAATTTGCATGGTGCGCTGCAATATGAAAATGTCGGGCTTCTTGCTCAAAAATTATTAAGCATTTCAAAATGGTGACGGCAAAATGTTCCATTGCTCACCAGGTACCTCTGAGCACAGAGCCCTATGTGACTGCCTGGGTTGCACGCCCAGTGAAATCTGTCCTAAGAAGAGGTCAGACAGGTTAAATTACTTGCTCAAGGTGATAAAACTGGTTGGGAGCAGAGCTAGCCTCCAACTCCTTGTTTAGTTTTTCTTTCTTTCTGTTTTTTTTTTTCCCCCTCTGCCTTCTATTATGTCTCATATTCACTTCATGTTTAGCTTAGAAGAGTATATATTGATCCACTTGTTCTTTAAATGGATGACTCTTGAACAGTCTATGTGACAGGTACTGTACTTGCCATTGGGGAAATAATCATAAGACAAAATTCCTTTCCGTAAGTACTGCTTAAGCACTGGCTACAGAAAAAAGACTTGGAGAAAGCTAATACCTGTTGTCTCAGAGCAGGTGGGGAAGGTGGAATTCTCTTCTCTTTCTACCAAGGTAGATGGGTATTCATTTTTGAGTATACTTTTTGGCCCAGAAATGACTTCTTAGTCCATAAATGACTTCTTGGAATTTGTCCCAAGGAAATGAAAAATGTGAGTAAAGTTGACTGTATGGAGTTCTTCCACGGTCATACAAATGCCCAAGATTTTGAGGTTTGTTATATGCATTTTTGTATTCTTGTGTTATTAAACATTGCACAGCCTTTTAAAAATATAATTTTAGACTATTAACATAGAAGGTTCATAGTTAACTTATAATTAGTTCATAATCACTTAAGCAACAAGGTTTAAAATAGTATGTAAGGTATTTTTGCTCTGAAAATGTATGTTTTGCTTAGAAAAAATATTTTTGGGGGTTTGTGTTGTAGTACACCAGGTTAAACTGCCTCTTGCATTGCATATTAGAGTCCCAGCTACTCTGCTTCTGATCCAGCTTCTTGCCTGGGAAAGCAGCAGAGGATGGCTTAAGTGTTTGGGCCCTTGACACTCATGTGGGAGACCAGAAAGGAGTTCTTGGCTCCTGGCTTCAGCCATCATGGCCATTTGGAGAGTGAACAGGTAGAGAGAAGATCTTTCTCTCTCTCTCTCTCTCTCTCTCTCTCTCTCTCTCTTTATCGCTCTTTCCCTCTCTTTCTGTTACTCACCTTTCAAATAAATAACACATCTTAAAAAAAAAGAAAAGGAAAATGTGTTTGTAACTAGAAATACAGTAAAAGTTATGTACCCAAATATAAGCTTTGATGAACTTCTTGTAATCAACTTTTCTCTTTGTAGTTAGTATATTTTCCCATATTTCTTTCTTTTTTTTTTTTTTTTTGACAGGCAGAGTTAGAGAGAGAGAGACAGACAGAGACAAAGGTCTTCCTTTTTCCATTGGTTCACTCCCCCAAATGGCCAATACAGCTGGCACTCTGTGGCTGGCGTGCCGCGCCGATCCGAAGCCAGGAGCCAGGTACTTCTCCTAGTCTCCCATGTGGGTGCAGGGCCCAAGTACTTGGGCCATCCTCCACAGCCCTCCCGGGCCACAGCAGAGAGCTGGACTGGGAGAGGAGCAACTGGGACAGAATCTGGTGCCCCGACTGGGACTAGAATCCAGTGTGCCAGTGCCGCAGGCGGAGGATTATCCAAGTGAGCTGCGGCTCCGGCCCCCATATTTCTTTATTGGGCATATTTTATTTTCAGAATTAAATAGCATTTTAAGTTATAGTTATATTTAAGTATGGAAATCTGTGCTTTCTTAAATGCCTGAGAGAAAGGCCAGCAATTCTACATTTTACCATTAGAAACATTTAATACTTAAGTTTCATGTTATAAAAACTCATGGAAACCACACCAAATGTCCAACATAAACTTGAATGAATGGAATATTACCTTATAGTTGAAATAATCCTTACAGATCATAATCTAATCTCCCAACTAAAGTATAAATTGGCTCTATAATATGCTAGATAAGTGAGCTAAGATTACTGAATTTAGAGATAAAGTCTTCTTATTCATGAAAAACTGGATCTTAACCAAATTGCAACGGGGAAGTCAACTGGAATCAGAACACCAATATTCTGTAAGTACACTATGGTTATTTAGACATAATTGTGTATAGTAAAAGCAAGAGTTGGTGTGTTACTCAATTTATGCTCTTTAAAAAATCCTTGCCAAATTGAATAGTTGGCTTTTGATGACTATGCTTTTTGGTGCCTATTTATTGTCATCATCTATCAGACAGTTTGTTGTTGAATACATGGATAGGAAAATTAAGAAGACTAAACCCAGATCATTCTTAAAAACTAAAAACAACAACAACAAAAATCTCATATTATCTAATTATTTAAAAGGCAGAAAGAGAGAGAGAAAAGAGAGAGAGAGAAAAGAAGGAAGGCAGGAAGGAAGGAAATAGAGGTCTTCCATCTGCTGGTTCACTCCCCAAATGCATGCAACAGCAGGGCTGGGTCAGGTCTAAGCCAGGAGCCAGGAACTCTCTCCACATCTCCCATGTACATGCTTGGCAGAAGTCCAAGTATTTGGGCTATCATCTGCTGCCTCCCTGGCAAGTTTGCAGGAAGCTGGATCCGAGATAGAGGAGGGAGTCATTCCCAGGCACTCCAGTTATGGGATGCAGGTGTCTCAAGCAACAGCTTACTCTGCTACACCACAATGCCTGCTCCCTAGAGCACTCTTAGGAAGCTCCTCCACCAGACCTTAAAAGTACCTGGGACAAGGTTGTAACTTAACTCAGTAACTTATTTTTATATTTGTAATTATATACATATAAAATTATTTGTATAATGATTATATTATATGATGTGAAAAATAAACTTTTAAAAATTAGTTTTGGACTGGGCATTTAGCCAAACAGTTGCGATGCCTCCATTCCACATTGCAGTACCTGGCTCCTGACTCCAGTGCAGACCTTTGGGAGGCAATGATAATGGCTCAGCTGATTGGGTTATTCTCATCCTTGCAAGAGACTTGGATGGCATTCCTGGCTCCCATCTCCAGCTCACCCCTGGAGTGAACTGGCAGGTGGGAGCTCTCTCTCTCTGTGTTTGTGTGTTAGTTTCCCTCTAATTAATAAGTAAAAAATAAATAAAAATATGAAGTTAAAGAAGCCAAATACACACACACACACACACATGAATAGTCTGGTGCCAATTCTTTTTTCTCAGATGCATGTAATAACTATGCTCCTTTAAAACACTGGCCATATTACTTTATATCCTTTTGGTGCACTTTCCCTTGTGTACTCTGGACCTGGACACATGGGAAATTTCAACATCTCTGAGAATGACCTGGCCAGCACCTTAACCTCAAGTCATGCCACTTTTTTAGTCCCAGTTTTATAAGGAAAAAAAAATGTTCAGAGTAAACTGGCAAGAAATATTTCAAGAAAATGTTACTGTTAATTATTTCTGAGGAAAAACTTAAAATGAAATTTCAGATAACAAAAAATTTTTTTTAATATCTACAGATGACAAATCTTTTTGAGTAATACTGAGTGCAACACTCTACTCTCAAGAAACTGGATAAACCTGAGGAGGAATGTCGCACATGAAAGAGGCTATTGGACTGGGCCTGGCTATTCTTTCACTCAGTTTCTATTCCACTATCTTTTTTTTTTTTTTTTTTTTTTTTGCCTGTAAATGCCACCTAAATATGCTGGTGGATCTCAACTTTAGAAAAATGTGTATTTATTTATTTTTAAATATTTATTTATTTATTTATTTGAAAGTCAGAGTTACACTGAGAGAGGAGAGGCAGAGAGAGAGAAAAAGAGAGGTCTTCCATTCACTGGTTCACTCCCCAGCTGGCTGCAACGACCAGAGCTGTGCTGATCCAAAGCTGGAAACTAGGAGATTCCTCTGGGTCTTCCCATGCGGGTGCAGGGGCCCAAGCACTTGGGTCATCTTCCACTGCTTTCCCAGGCCATAGTAGAGAGCTGGATCAGAAGTGGAGCAGCCAGGACTTGAACTGGTTCCCATATGGGATGCGGGCATTGCAGACAGCGGCTTTATTGACTACGCCACAACTCCGGCCCCTGTTTATTTGCATCTACTTGAAGGGGAGGGAGGGAAGGAGAGAAAGAGAAAGAAATATTACTTCTTCAAAATGTCCACTGTAGTAGGGTTGGGCCAGGAGGAAGCCAGGAGTTAGGAACTCAATTCAGGTCTCCAGTGTGGTGCAGAGACCCAAGTCCTTGAGCTGTAACCTGCTGCCTCCCAAGATGTGCATTAGCAGGGAGCTGAATTGGAAGTAGAGCTGTGACTCAAATTCAGGCACCTTGTTATGAAATGTGGATTTCCTAAGTGGCAACTGAGACCACTGTGCCATGCCTGTCCTTCAACTTTTAAATCTGAGTTCCAAAAGATGTCGTTGATGATTGTTAGCCTTGAAGTGTTCCTTGATTGAGGGGAAAAAATCATATATATATATGTAGATATACATATATATGTATATGGACCATTAGCTCCCTGGGGACCACACCTGCTCTGTGCCCCAGATTTCCAAGAATGGTTTACAAACTCCTATTCTGTATCTTTTAGTGCTTGATACAAAAAGTTGATTGAGTACACTGTGCAATGACATAGATTGTTTTCTTAAAAACAGCGACCACTGAAACAACTACAAAAACCTATGTTCTGTACCTGAGAATGGGCTTTACTCTAGAAAATATTCTGAAAATTTTGTTCACTACTAGTCTACTGCCAATTCCTTAAAACCCACACATTTCCTATGGCATCTGTAATAAACAACTACTTCACCAACTTTGTAATATCACAGTTAGGCTGAGTTATGAGTTAAGAATTAGGGGCTGGCGCTGTGGCGCAGTGGGTTAAAGCCCTGGCCTGAAGCACCAGCATCCCATATAGTCACCGGTTCTAGTCCCAGCTGCTCCACTTCCGATCCAGCTCTCTGCTATGGCCTGGGAAAGCAGTAGAAGATGGCCCAAGTGCTTCGGCCCCTGCACCCATGTGGGAGACTCAGAAAAAGCTCCTGGCTTCAGATCAGCACAGCTCCGGCCATTGCAGCTACCTGGGGAGTGAACCAGTGGATAGAAGACCTCTCCCCTGACACCCTGTCTTTCAAATAAATAAATCTTAAAAAAAAAGAATCACATATATGTTAGATTCTTCTCCCCCAGTTTTCCTTGCCTACCTGCCCAAAACCAAAATCATCATCACAGTTGGAGCTCATGGTCCTTTCTGCCTCTAGGTCATTTACCTCTTTTCCAAATTCTATTTTCTTTTTTATCATTTCTTCCACACAAATCCCATCCTGGGCCTGCTGATATATTTTACCAAGTTCCTCTTTTTAAAAATGTGGGTCTGGAGAATACAGAAGAAAAGATAATTGCTTTAAGGCTTGTAGCTGTTTTGTTTTGGAAGCTGCAGCTCAATGTGTGCTGATTAAAATTAATGTTATGTTTCAACTGAAGAACAATTAATCCAAGGAGATACTTTGCAGGGATAAGTAATGCTCACAAAGTGGAAGACGGTAAGCCAGACAGGGTCCTACCGAGGGATGAAACCTGTTCGATCATACAAAAAACTCCAGAACCCTGTGTATTTCACCTCCCATTACTAACAGTAAGCTTTTAACAACAGGTGGCCTACAATGTTAGCTGATTAGCAAAGTATAGACTATAACAACAAAAATGCGACACCGAGATATTAAAGATACAGATATTCAAAGAAATAATTTATTTTATTTTATTTATTTTTTTGACAGGCAGAGTGGACAGTGATAGAGACAGAGAGAAAGGTCTTCCTTTGCCGTTGGTTCACCTCCAATGGCCGCTGCGCACCACGGCCGACACACCGTGCCGATCCGATTGCAGGAGCCAGGTACCTCTCCTGGTCTCCCATGGGGTGCAGGGCCCAAGCACTTGGGCCATCCTCCACTGCACTCCCTGGCCACAACAGAGAGCTGGCCTGGAAGAGGGGCAACCGGGACAGAATCCGGCGCCCCGACCGGGACTAGAACCCGGTGTGCCAGCGCCGCAAGGCGGAGGATTAGCCTAGTGAGCCGCGGCGGCGGCGCCGGCCAGAAATAATTTTTAAACCCACCATCAAAAGGAGAAAGGGAGGTGACATCAGGGACATTTGACTCCATGAGAGACTGCTGACTTGAGAGAACCACACTTTGAGAGTGTGCCTTCACTCATAGCTGAAGTCTGGAGCCTGGGGAGCATGGGGCACAAATACATCTTTACCGCCTTGCTTGTCATTTGGATGGAAGCTGCTTGATTAACACAATTTTCTCCTGTCACATCCCAGGAATGTCCTTTAGCCCTAATATGCTGTGGGGAATCTGCCTTTTTCCTTTAAGATGATTAGGATTAACTAGAATTTGTGCTAAATTTTACATATTGATAGTATACACTCCTGCATAGCAAAGCAAAATTAAAAATCAAACTTTCTTAAGGTAGTAATGAAGAAAATGGCTCTGCAGTTTCTATAAAAAATAAAAATACTGGTTCCTCCAGAAATTACACACAGAATGACCACATGAGTCAGCAGTTCCACTTCTAGGTGTATAACCCAAGGAAACTGAAAGCAGGTAAACCAACAGACTTGTGCATCAATATTCACAGCAGTGTTATTCACTGTAGCCAAAGGGGAAGCAACCCAAGTGTCCGTGCATGAGTGAATGGATAGACGCATTGTGGTCTATGCATGCATACAACAGACTGTCATTCAGCCTGAAACAGAAATTGATTTCTGGTGTATCTACAGCTAAAGAAATCTTAAAAACATAATGCTAGGGGAAATGTACTAGGAATAAAAGGACACATATTGTAGGATTCTACTTATATGAGGTATCTTGCACAGGTACATTCCTAGGGATAGAAGATGTGATAGAGGTTACTAGGGCTAGAGGAAGAAGGGAATGTGGATTTACTATTTAATAGGCACAGAGTTTCTGTTTGGGATGATGAAACACTTCTGGAAATAAGGGCTGCCCTTGTTGTTAAGCTGCCACCTGCGACGCTTGTATCCCACATGAACGCCATTTCAGTCCCAGCTGCTCCTCTTCTGATCCAGTTCCCTGATAATGGGAGATGGCTCAAGGGCTTGGGCCTCTGCCTCACGCATCGTAGACCAGGATGGAGTTCCATGCTTCTGGCCTTGGCCTGACCCAGCCCTGGTTGTTGTAGTGGTTTGGGGAATGGACCAGTGGATAGAATATCTGTCTCTCTCTCTATAACTCTGCCTTCAAGTAAATACATAAATCTTTAAAAAAGAACTTTTGGAAATTAAGTGGTAATGGTTGCATAACAAAGAGAAGGTAGTTAATATCACTGAACTGTACACTTACAAATGATTAAAACAATAGGTTCTATGTTCTGTTTTTACCACATATGTATTAATAAATAAAAATGTTAGCAGTATTAAAATGCCATACAAATTTTTAATAGCTTCCTTTAAAAATACTCGTTATTAGTTTATTTGAATGGCAGAGAAAAAGAGAGAGACACAGAGAGAGAGAGATACTTGGTTCACTCTCCAGCTGTCCACGACAGCAGGGGCTGGGCCAGGCTGAAATTGGGAGCATGGGAACTCAATCTGGGTCTCCTACAGGGGTGGCAGGGACCCAAGTACTTCAGCCATCACCTGTTGTCTCCCAGGGTGCACTTTAGCAGGGAGCTGGATTGGGAGCAGGGGCAGGACTCTCAAACTCAGGCACTCTGATACGGAATGCAGGCATCCCTAGTGGTGGCTTAATCTCTGTGCCAAATCCCATTCCCACCCACCACAGAAACTTTGATACCTACCATAGCCTCATACTAGAAATGGCTCTTGTTTTTGAATATGCACTATATTTAATCTTTTTAAGCATATAATTCGATTTTAGCTTTGTTTGTTTTCCAAGCTTTGAGAATATCAGTTCTTGCAATATCGAAGTTATCAGAGCCAGACTCCCGAACACTCTGCAGGGGGAAAATGTTCCACTCTGGAAACCAAACAGAGCTAAACAGAGTTCTTCATAAGCCACTTAAAAAAAACAAGGCTCCACTGTAGAGCATACAACCTTTTTCAAATGTAAATGACTACATACATTTTAGCATCTCCCTGAGCCAGTGTTCTTCAAGACACAGTTGGGGGGATGTTGCTAACCAGACACCTTTGTGGTGTAGCATGAGAATTGACCTCCACAACTGACTGATTCATCCATTCACTTAACTCTACCCCCTGATCTGCAGCTTTGTATCATGCAGTTTTAGTTACCTGCAGTCAACCGCGGCCTGAAAATATTAGATGGAAAATGCCAGAAATAAGTCACAAGTTTTAAATTGTGTGCTATTCTGAGTAGCATGAGAAAGTCTTGCGCCGTCGCATCCTGTCTGGCAAGAGACATGAATCATCTTTTGTCTGTTGTGTCCACACTGTGGACACTACCTGCTTGTTAGTTGCTTGGTAGCTGTCTTGGTTATCAGACTGACCATTGTGATATCTCAGTGTGTGTGTTTAAATAACCCTTATATTTGTTAAATAACGGCCCTAGGTGCAAGAGTAGTGATACTGGCAAATCAAGTTCATTCAACAGAAGTAAAAAGGTACTTCCTTTAGGTGAAAAGTGGAGACTGGCATTGTGGTATAGCAGGTAAAGCCTTCCCTGCGATGCTGGTGTTCCAAATGGGCCTTGCTTTGAGTTTTGGCTGCTCCACTTGCAATCTAGCTCCCTGCTAATGCGCCTGATAAAGCAGCAGAAGATGGCCTAAGTGCTTAGGCCCCTGCACCCACATGGGAGACCTGGAAGAAGCTCCTGGTTTAGGACCCGTCCAGCTCTGGCCATTGTGGTCATCTGGGGGCTGAATCAGCAGATGGAAGATTTCTCTCTGTCTCTTTTTCTCTCTCTGTCTCTGTAGCTCTGTCTTTCAAATACATAAATAAATAAATCTTTTTTAAAAATGAAAAGGTGAAAGTTTTCAATAAAAAAAAAAGTAGTATTAGTATGCTAAGGTTGCTAATGTATACTGCAAGAACAAACAGGAAAAGCAATTGTACACATACAAGGGTTGCTGTTCTCTGAGGTTTCAGGCATCCATTGGAGAGTGTGGATGTATCCCCCACCAAAAAAGGGGACTGCAGTGTTCCCTGGTCACTCATTCATCATCTTACTTTTCCCATCATTTATGGATCAATCTAACTAACACATATTTATTGCGTAGTAACACCATGCAAATCGCTGTGCTAGGTGCCAGTTAATGTCCCTGGTGAGCTTCCTACTCTGGATGTGGTTATCTGAAATACCTTCTGTGGATGATTTTTTAAAAATATTTATTTACTTATTTGAAAGTCTGAATTACAGAGAGAGAGAGAGAGAGAGAGAGAGAGAGAGATATCTTCCATCCACTGTTCCACTTGATAGTCACAACAGCTGGGGGCCAAAGCCGGGAGCCAGGAGCTTCATCCAGGTCTCCCTCATGCATGCAGGGGCCCCAACACCATGGGCCATCTTTCACTGCTTTCCCAGGCCATCGGCAGGGAGCTGGATTGGAAGTGGAGCAGCTAGGACTCGAACTGGTGCTTGTACGGGATGCCAGCATCACAGGCAGCAGCTTTAGCTGCTACACCACAGTGCTGTCCCTGTGGATGGTTTATAATTAAAGACATACCCAGTGCCGTGTAGACCAGGTTGTTTTATTTTGTGTAGGAGATGGGAGCAGAGAAGCTTCTCAATTGGTCAGAATGTAGAATGTGGAAGGAGGATCTTTTCTTTACCTACTGTTTCAAGAACCTTTTGTCCTTTGTTGTCAAACAATGGGGAGGTTGCTTTCTCTGCCAGGACCGCAGGTTTGTCTCTAATTTTGCATCTCCACTTCTCACTGTAGTGTATCTGGAGCTTCTAGGCCAGAAGTGTGCGGTCTGCTGTATCGGGGGATTCTTCTCCCTCTAGAATCCTATTTTCACAAAAGAATAATCTTGGCCTCTTTATCCTGGAGGCTTATTCATTTATTCATCAAAAATATACTGAAGGGCCGGTGCTGTGGCATAGCAGGTAAAGCCAGCATCTGCAGTGCCAGCATCCCATATGGGTGCTGGTTTGAGTCCCGGCTGTTCCACCTTCGATCCAGCTCTCTGCTATGGCCTGGGAAAGCAGTAGAAGATGGCCCAAATGTTTGGGCCCCTGCATCCACATGGAAGAGTATCTTATAGTGCTTGTAATTTTTATACCAAGCACGATGGACACAAAAATAAATAAAATGTTTTCATTGACTAGAAAAACCAGACAAATATAAACCTAATAAAAGTGCATTGGAATCATGATATACTATCAACATCAGTTCAGTTACAACAATTTCAAATACCTATTGATATTTATGCTATATGTTATGTGCCAAATATTTTTCTAAGTGTATAGCATGCATTAACATGCTATCTATCTGTAACAAACTTCTGACTTCATTACTTATGTCATTTATTTTTAAAAAAGTTATTTCATTTATTTGAAGATCAGAGAAAGAGACAGAAAGATACAGAGAAACAGATCTCCCATCTGCTGATTCACTCCCCAAATGCCTGCAAAAGCTAGAGCTGGACCAGGCCAAAGCCAGGACTCAAAAACTCAGTCCAGGTATCCAGGTTGGTAGGAACCCAACCATGTGAGCCATTGCTTGCTAGGATCTGTTAGCATGAAGCTGTAATCAGAAATGGAATCAGGACTGCAACCCAGGCATTCCCACAAGGCAGGTGGGCACAATAAGCAGCATCTCAACTGGGGTGCCAAGTGCCCACCCCTACATTATCTACATTGCCCCATCTTATAGATAAACGAATATCTTCTTACAGGTACATTGCTAATAAATGCAGAGTTGGGATTTGAACTCAGGCAATCTTATTCCCAAGTCAGTACTATTAGCTACTGTCCTAGGATGCTGTGCAGTATTACCACGAGGCATTGGAGGAGAGATCTCTTTTGTGAAAATCACACTGCAAGTACTATTTTAGGTGGGACTTGATGGTTGAGTCATGTTTCGAAAAGCACCAAGTACATATGTGTATGGGGCGGGCGGGTCGGGGAGGGATTGCTACAGATAGGATTTTGTAAGTTGTACACAAGGTTGCTCAGCTAGAAAAGTGGAGTGGGAGGGAGAGACACTGGACTCTCTTGCTCTACTGCTCACTGAGCTACATATCCTAGAGTGGATTTTCACCCACCGGAGAGAAAGGGTGCAATTTGTATAGAGGTTTTGCATGAAGGTACTTCCTAAACTTCATGGAAAATGAAATTAAGGGTAAGAGTTTGTTATAGGGCAAAACTGTTTCATAATATGTGAAAATGTATATTATGAAAAAACTGCATGTATTTAGAAATCTTCTTGTTTCAAATTAAATGCATGAGGCAAATGTCGTTGTACAATGGGTTAAGCTGCTGTTTGTGATGCTGGCATCCCTTTTGAGAGTACTGGTTCAAGTCCTGACTAGTCTGCTTCCAGTGCAGCTCCCTGCTACCGTGCCTGGGAAGGAAACAGAAGATGGGTCAAGTACTTGGGCCCCTGAACCCATGTGGAAGACCCAGAGTTCCTGGCTCCTGGCTTCAGCTTGGTCCAAACTAGTTATTGGTGGCTATTTGGGGAGTGAACCAGCAAATGGAAGACCTTTCTCTTTCTCTCTCTGTGTATGTCTCCCTCTCACTGTGTCACTCTGCTTTTCAAACAGATGAATCTTAAAAAGGAAAGAAAAAACAAACTAATACTTCAATTCCATTTTTCTTTCTTTTTAAATGTTTATGTGTTTTTATTTATTTGAAAGACAGAGAGACAGACATATCTTCTGCTGGTTTACTCCCCAGATACTTACAAAAGAGTTGGATGAGGCCATAGCCAGGAGCCTGGAACTCCATCTGAGTCTTGCATGTGGGTGGCAGGAACTCCCGTATCTGAGCCATCACATGCTGCCTCCCAGGAGATACATTAGCAGAAAGCTTGATTGGAAACAGAATAGCTGGGACTTTGAACAAGGCATTCTCATACAGAATGTGAGCCTCCCGAATGATGGCTTAACTAGTTGCACTACAAAGCTTGCCTCCAATTCCAGTTTTTCCTGTGAGCTGCCATCTGGTTTCTGGGAGTAGCCTTATGGAATGGATGAACTATAGATTAAAATTTAAACTAGAAAACTTGATATGAAAAGCTCTTTCTGTGCTTTCTTTCCAACTCTTGTCTCATAATTCTAGCATATCAGATAGGAACTGTCATCAATACTAACTTCCTGTCATAATGGGGCCCGCCTATTCTTGAAAATATCCTTTACTCCAAAATTAATTCTCCCTTCTCCCCAAACACAACAACATTTAAATATTTTTTACATACAGCTGAGGGGGCGGTGCTTTGGTACAGAGGGTTAAGCCACAGCCTGCAGCATTGGCATCCTATGTGGGCACTGGTTTGAGTCCCAGCTGCTCCACTTCTGATCCAGCTCCCTGCTAATGCACCTGGGAAAGCACTGGAGGATGGCCCAAGTGCTTGGGCCAGTGGGAGACCCAGATGAGGCTCCTGGCTCCTGGCTTCAACCTGGCCCAGCCCTGGCTATTATGGCCATTTGAGGAGTGAAGCAGCAGATGGAAGATTTTCTCTCTCTCTCTCTCTCTCTCTCTCTACCTTTCAAATAAATAATAAATAGATCTTTTAAAAAATTCTGACTAGTTTCTTCCTAGTTCATGTTAAGGTATGAATGACTGATAATTTTTCTGAAACCCCTAAGAAGAGATTGTTTATTAATCAAAAACATAAAATTAATGAAGTTTCAAGAAGGATGAAGATGCTTCTGAATAAAGCAAACAATTTGACAGCTTGTGGGAGAAATTAACATGTGTAGCCATTTAAACCTTTTTAGTTTAAAAAATTTTTAACTTTTGTATTTTATTCCATTTAAAAGGCAGAGAGAAAGAAAGTTTCCATCTACTGGTTCATTCCCTAAATGCACACAATAACAAGGACTGGACTAAGCCAAAGCCAAGAGCCTGGAACTCCATCCACATATCCCACATGGGTGACCCAAGTACTAGAGCCGTCATCTGCTGCCTCCCTTGGGTGCACATTAGCAGGAGGTGAGTTGGAAACAGAATAGTCAAGAATGGAAATCAGGCATTGTGATTTGGGATACAAGTGTTCCAAGTAGTGACTTAATTGCTGCCCCACACACCCAATTCCTCTGTTTAGACTTAAGAATCTTACAGTTGTAGTTCTCCTTACTGGCCTCTCCCTTACAGCTAACCCTAGAAATATGAGTATGGGTTGGGTGTTCAACCTAGCAGTTAAATCATCCATATCCCGCATCTGACTACTGAGGTTTAACTCCTGGCTTTGGTTCCTGGCTCCAGCTTCCTGCCAGTGCAGACTCTGGGAGGTAGCAATATTGGATCAAGTAATTGGGTCCCTGCCACCTATGCGGAAGATCTAGAATGAGTTCATGGCCCTTGGCTCCAGCTGGCCCAGTGCTAGCCACTGAGAGCATTTTGGGCATGAACCAGCAGATGGGTGATTGGCTATCTCTGTCTTTGCCTATCAAGTAAATTAATTCAGAGAAATATGAATATATGAGAGTATTTCAAAAAGTTCATGGTGGGGCAGGCATTTGGCCTAGAGCTTAAGATACTCTTTCTGTCCCTCAAGTAAATGTATAAACAATTTTCAATAATTTAATTTTAATTTTTCATTAGTTTTTAACAGATTCAGTGTGATTTGTAGATGCAATTCTAAGAACACAACAATATTCCCACCTCCTTCCTTTTCTACCTCCAGCTCTTTCCCTCCCAGCCTCCTTCCTTCTCTCTTTTTTTTTTTTTTTTGGTTTTTGAGATAACATATTTTAACTGTACATTACAGTAAAAAGGCTTAATACTTCACCAAATAAGAAGTTTAACAAGTAAAGAGCAAAAAGACCCTAGTTTAGTGGGAATGTAAGCAATGGATAAAAATAATAATTGAATGGAAAACTGGCCATTTCACCCATATCCAGTAAATTTTAAGGTAATCGCATGTTAAAACTATAGTAGTATAACATTCTTAACCATTGGTTTGACAAAGATATAAAACAAAGTTTTACAAAACTATGTTTACAACAATAGTCATTCACAGACATTTCTTTTTTTCTTTTTGTTTATTTTTTAAATTTTGGTCCCACATATAAGGGAGAACATGTGGTATTTGTCTTTCTGGGTCTGGCTTATTTCACCCAACATGATGTCCTCTAGTTGTGTCCATTTTGCTGCAAATGATAGGATTTCATTCTTTATTGTAGCTGAATAATATTCCACTGTGTATGTAAACACCAGATTTTCTTTATTCATTCCTCTGATGTTGGACACTTTTGTTGATTCCAAATTTTGGCCATTGTGAACAGTGCTGCTATAAACATGGTAGTGCAGGTATCTCTTTGATACATTGTGTTCAGGTTTTTGGGTATGTACGCAGAAGTGGGCTTACTAGATCACATGGCAAGTCTATTTCTAGTTTTTAAAGAGATTTCCACACTGTTTTTTCACTGTGGCTGCAGTAATTTACATTCCCACCAACAGTGTAGAAGTGTTCCTTTTATCCACGTCCTCGCCAGCATTTGTTACTCTATGTGTTTTGGGTTATCACCATTCTTATAGGGTTGAGTTGATATCTCATTATGGATTTGATTTGCATTTCCCTGATGGCTAGTGATGTTGAGTGTTTTTTCATATATTTGTTGGATATTTATAATTTTTTGAGAACTGTCTATTGAAGTCCTTTACTCATTTCTCAACTGGATTGGTTGTGCTTTTGTTGTTGAGTTTTTTTAAGTTGCTGATATGTTCAAGATATTAATCCTTTGATAGATGATTTGCAAATATTTTTTCCCATTCTGTTGGATATCTCTTGACTCTATTGATCATTTCCTTTGCTGTGCAAAAGCTTCTGAGTTTGATATAGTCCCATTTGTTCAGTTTTTCTTTTGTTGCCTGTGCTTTGGGAGTCTTGTCCAAGAAGTCGTCCCCTACACCAGTGTCTTGGAATATTTCCCATACATTTTATTCCAGCAACTTCATAGTGTCAGGTCTTAAATTTAGGTCTTTGATCCACCTTGAGTTGATTTCTTTAAAGATTTATTTGAAAGAGTTACACACACAGAGAGAAGGAGAGGCAGAGAGAGAGAGAGAGAAAGAGAGAGAGATTGTCCATCTGCGGGTTCACTCCCCAGTTGGCTGCAATGACCAGAGTTGCACTGATCTGAAGCCAGGAGCCAGGAACCAGGAGCTTCTTCTGGGTCTCCCATATGGGTGCAGGGTACCAAGGACTTAGGCCATCTTCTACTGCCTTCCCAGGCCATAGCAGAGAGGTAGATCAGAAGTGGAGCAGTCAGGACTCGAACTGGCACCCATATGGGATGTCAGCACTGCAGGCGGCGGCTTTACCTGTTGTGCCACAGTGCCAGCCCCTTGAGTTGATTTATGTATATGGTGAAAGGTACGGATTTAATTTCATTCTTTTTTTTAATAAATTTTTTTTAAATTTTTTATTTGTTTATTTTTTGACACAGAGTCAGAGAGAGAGAGAGAAAGGTCTTCCTTTTCCATTGGTTCACTCCCCAAATGGCCGCTGTGGTCGGCACGCTGCACGGATCCGAAGCCAGGAGCCAGGTGCTTCCTTCTGGTCTCCCATGGGGTGCAGGGCTCAAGCACTTGGGCCATCCTCCACTGCCCTCCTGGGCCACAGCAGAGAGCTGGACTGGAAGAGGAGCAACCGGGACAGAATCTGGTGCCCCGACCGGGACTAGAACCCGGTGTGCCAGTGCCGCAGGCAGAGGATTAGCCTAGAGATCCACAGCGCTGGCCCAGGACAGCTTTTGGGAGAGGGGTGAGCTCTGAAATAGCTGGATGAAAACTGAGGATGAAGCCCAGGACAGGGAGGAGGACAGAGCAGGTGAGAGACCCAGGAGGAGACAGCGGTGCACCTGGGACCTTCTGTGGGGACTTCGGAAAATTGTGGCACGGGTAGGGTGAACAATGCAAAGTGAAAGCTGTCAACAGTGGGAAGACCGGGAGGAAGCACCCGGCTCCTGGCTTCGGATCAGCGTGGAGCACTGGCTGTGGCAGCCATTAGGGGAGTGAACCAACAGAAGGAAGACCTTTGTCTCTGTCTCTTTCTCACTGTCTATAACTCTCTCTCTGTCTCTTTCTCACTGTTTAACTCTGCCTGTCAAAAAAAAAAAATTAAAACAAAAATTTAATTGCTATAGCTTTGTAGTATGCTCTGAAGTCAGGTATTGTGATGCCTCCAGCTTGGTCTTTCTTTTTCAGGGCTGATTTGGCTATTCTGGGCCTTTTATCATTGGTGTCTAATTCTGGAGGACTGTTGTGATCTTTTGGAGATGTCATGCTACCTTGCTTCTTCGTGTCTCCTCTGTCCCTATGTGGATGTGTCTCCATCTGGTATACTCGTCCCTTCTTCTTTATGGTGTAGGTTTTATTGTAAAATAGTTTATAGTTTAACTGAAATGCAGGGTATCACTTGGCTTGTCGCTTTGGCTTGGGCTCTAGGTGATCCCAGGAGTGCAGTCTCAGTGATTTCCTTTGTCTATAAGTGACACAGTAGACTGGTCTGCTGCACTAGTTGTAGGGGTAGAAGTGTGGCTTTGAGATGAATAAGGGTTTCCTTGGGTGTGTATCTTTGGTCTACACAGAGTTCAGTGTCGGTGTCCCTGGTGAATGGAATAGCAAGGGTCTTGTTCTTGGTGCTGAGAGAAACAAGGGTGGCTGCCCCCTTATCCTACTGGCAACCTGGGTGATTCTTGGGCTGTGGCAACACTTGCTGTGGCTCTAGGACTGTGTGATATGGATGGACCCTTCCTCAGGTCCTGCTAGGAGATTCCAACTGGTGTTGTGGCTTTTAGTGCCAACCACCATAGTCCAAGGGTTAGGGGATGTGAACTGAACCCTGTTCCGGTCCTACAGGGTAACTAGAAGGTATACAGGAGATTTTACTCTGAGGGTATGAGTCCAGAGAGGTGGAAAGCAGGTAGATTCTTCCCTATGTTCACTGGGTAGATAGATTCCAGTCACATCAAGAAAATTAGAAAGAATTATTACAGTCCTGGTGTTGCAGGCATAGTGGGATCATTACCCAGATCTCCCAGGGTAAGAGTGTTTTTTTTTTTTTTTTTTTTAATGGGCTGCTTCTGGTGTTAGCTCCCAGAAGCTCAGGTGAATCCCCTTGGCTCATGTAGAGTGGCTCATGTAGCATAGCTCTGGGGCTAATACCCAAAAACTCACACAGTTGCAGGGTACAGGGGATCTGTCCTTCGCCCCACACATTGCCCTGACTCTTACTATGATGCTGGTAGAGAACAGAGGTGCACTGCATGATTTTTTTTAAAATTTGCATTTAATTATTTGAAAGGCAGAGTTGCTGATGTCATAAATAAGGGTGTCAATTGTTAAATCAACAACAGGAGTCACTGTGCACTTGCTTCCCATGTAGGACCTCTGTCCTTAATGAGCTGTACTGAGAATTAATGATAAAAACCAATCTTCAAACAGTACTTAATACTTTGTGTGTCTGTGTGGGTGCAAACTGTTGAAATCTTTACTTAGTATAGATTTGATTTTCTGTATATAAAGATAATTAAAAATGAATCTTAATGAAGAATGGGATGGGAGAGGGAGTAGGAGGTGGGATGGTTTGGGGGTGGGAGGGCGGGTATGGGGGGAAGAACAGCTATATTCCATAAGTTGTACCTATGAAATTTATATTTATTAAATAAAAGTTTTCTATAACAAAAAAAGAAAGGCAGATTTACACACAGAGAGAAGGGAGAGACAGAGGAAGACAGAGAGAGAGGGAAAGAGAGACAGCTTCCTTCTCCCGGCTCATTCCCCAAATGGCCTCAATGGCCAGAGCTGGACCGGTTTGAAGCCAGGGTCTCCCATGTGATACTGGGCGCAAGCACTTGGACCATCTTTTCTTTTTTTCCCAGGTGTATTAGCAGGGAGCTGGATCAGAAATGGAGCAGGCAGGATTGAAACTGGTGCCCATATGGGATGCCAGCACCCCAGGTGGTGGCGTTACCTGCTATGCCACAGCACTGGCTCCACCAATCCTGCTGTGCGGCTTTTTGATACCGAGTATGGCGCTCTGTGGGCGTAAGAAAAGGGAAGGAAGCGAGGGGGCATCCTTGCTCCAAGCCCGACAGTTGCTCAGACCCCAGCCAGCCCTCTAGGCTGAAATAAAAGTCAGTGGGTGACTGTGGACTTCTCTCTCGGCTAAAACTGCAAGCAATGGGGCAGGAGGCAATGTCTCCCTTCTGGGACGTGGTAAGATGGCAGCTCACAGCCGGCAGCTGGCTGTGCCACGTGGCTGGCTACAGCAGTGTCTCTCCTCTTGTTCCCTGGAATTTTTTTTTTTTTTTCACTTCTTTGCCAAAGATTTCTGTCAGTCAGATCCTTGGAAACATAGTTTTTCCTTCATTCTTTTATATCCCAGAGCAGCTTATGTTAGTGTGGCTATCCCCTATTCAGCCATCTTGATCCATATATAAATATATTATATTTGACAGGCATAGTTAGACAGTGAGACAGAGAGAGATAGAGAGAAAGGTCTTCCTTTTTCTGTTGGTTCACCCCACAAGTGGCGGCTCCGGCCAGTGCACCGTGCTGATCCAAAGCCAGGAGCCAGGTGCTTCTCCTGGTCTCCTATGCGGGTGCAGGGCCCAAGCACCTGGGCCATCCTCCACTGCACTCCCGGGCCACAGCAGAGAGCTGGACTGGAAGAGGAGCAACCAGGACAGAATCCGGTGCCCCAACCGGGACTAGAACCCGGTGTTCCGGCGCCACAGTTGGAGGATTAGCCTAGTGAGCCTCAGCGCCGGCCAAAAATGTATTTATATTTATATATATAAATTATCTTTAAAGACTTATAGAAAATGGAATTAAAAGACAGGTCTACTTTGGTGTCAAGCAATCCATGTGTGTGAGCTGCCTTTAATACATTCATGAGAGGCAGGCATCTGGTCTACTGGTTAAGACATCAGTTAAGGTGTCCACGTTCCACAGCAGAAGGCCTGGATTCAGCTCTCAGCTCCAGCTCCTGACTCCAGGTTCCTGCTAATGCAGACTCCGGGAGCAAGCACGTGATGGGTTAAGTAGTTGGGTCCCTGTCACCCACATGAGAGTCCTGAAATGATTCCATTCCAGATTCCTGGCTTCAGCCCTTGGCAGCTGCAGGCACCAGGGAGTGAACCAGCAAATAGGAGCTCTCTTTGTGTGTCTGCCTTTCCTTTCTCTGCATCCCGAATAAATAAATTTTTAAAGATTTAAGTTTATGATAAATAAATAAATCTTTAAAAAAGATTTAAGTTTATGAAAAGAATGAATATTATAAAAAAACTATGCATGGATTCTAAGTTTTTTTAAAAAAAGATTTATTTATTTTATTTGAAAGTCAGAGTTACAAAGAGAGAGAGAGAGAGAGGGCGAGAAAGATCTTCTATCTGCTGGTTCACTGCCCGGACGGCTGCAATGGCCAGGGCTTGGCCAGGCTGAAGGAAGCTTCTTCCAGGTCTCCCATGTGTGGGGCAGAGGCCCAAACGCTTGGGCCATTTTCTGCTGCTTTTCCAAGGCCTTTAGCAGGGAGCTAGATCAGAGGTAGAGCAGCCGGGACTCGAACCGGCACTGCTATGGGATACCAGCATCGTAGGTGGCAGCTTTACCTGCTATGCCACACCAGCCCCTGGATTTTTAAGTTTTGACACCGAAATAAACTTATGCTTTAATTTGACTTTTCCATGGACATTTACAAGTACACTCCTACTTCCAAGGGAATATTTCAGTTCATCTCTTGCCTCTCCTGGAGTCTGCTGCCAGTGCTGTGCCTTTGTTCTTGGGGAACTGGACTGCTGCTCGGTGGACTCCTGGGCCTACTTAGCATGCTCAAGGAAGCTTTGCCAGTTCCACTCCAGCCCTAGCCACAGTCCCAGCTTGGGAAGATGGATGTGCTTGAACATTCAGCACAGTTATCTGTCCTGGATCTGTTATCTAATATTAATGTAATACAAACACCACATTGTACTGTATAGGATTGTTGTTCATAGCAAGCCCTGAAATGTTCTGTGACTTCCCTCTCTTAAGACCGCCTTCTACAAAGGCAAATATTCCAAGCGTGAATAGCACGTTCAACTAATTTACACCCAGGTGTTAGTGATTTTTTTCTGATTGTCTTTTTTCCTATGGGGGAACTTAGAGAGGTTAGCAAACAGAGGGAGGGTGGAAAGAGAAAGGGAGAAGGCAATAGGCAACAAAAAGGAAGAGGATGAATCTAAATAACTGAAAGTGATGGAGGCGCATGTTTGGCACAGCGACTTTGGAGCCCATATCGGAGTGTTTAGGTGGAGTCCCGGCTCCTCTGCTTCTGATCCAGCATCCTGACTGTGCAAATCCTGGGAAGAAGCATGTGATGGCCCCAGTACTTGGGTCCTTGCCTCCCATACAGGAGACCTGAAGTGAGTTCTAGGCTCCTAGCTTCAGTATGGCCCAGATCTGGCTGTTGTGGGCATTTGGGAAGTGAACCAATGGATGGAGGATCTCTGTATATCTGTCTGTCTCTCTGCCTTTCAAATAAAATAAAAGTAACTAAAGTGTTTATCTCTAACAGCTAATGTTATGTTAATAATTTTTACTTTGGGAGAATCTCTTTAGAATAACACCTGGGAATAATACCTTAATTGAGTTTACTTGGTGACCTGTGTACATACTTCTAAGGAAACCAAAGAGACCTGTTGTCAATCCCAGATTTCCAAACACACACTTTTAGAAGTACTAGGGCAGGCATTTCATTGTATTTATTATAGAGAGGCAAGCTTTCATACTCTTGATAAGTTAGGAACAAATTTTCCTTTCACCTCTCTCATGGGCCCTGCAAATTCTTTAAAGTTTGTGAAACAATAAAATCTTTTTCTCAAAGTATGACAGCAGTAATATACATGCTTTGGGCGTATGTTTGATATAAGAAATGTTTCCTTTAACTGTCTAAAGGAAAATCAATCCCTAGATCTCAGGGTGGGTGTTAACCCTAGTGGTTGAGCTACTGCTTAGAATACTGGCATCCCATGTTGGAGTGGCTGGGTTTAAGTCCTGGCTCCACTTGCATTTCCAGATTACTGATAATGCAGACCCTGGAAGGCTGCCCGTGATCCCACAAGTAGTTGGGTCACTGCCACCCACTTGAGAGACCTGGATTCAATCCAGGTGCCTAGTTTTGGCCTGGCCCAGCCCTGGCTGTTGTGGGCATTTGGGGAGTGAACCCCCAGATAGGAGATCTTCTATAAGTCTCTATCTTTTTGCCTTTAAGATAAATAAAATAGGCTTAAAACCCTGATCTGAATTGTCAGAATCCCATATGGGCGCCGGTTCTAGTCCCGGCTACTCCTCTTCCGATCCAGCTCTCTGCTGTGGCCTGGGATAGCAGTGGAAGATGGCCCAAGTCCTTGGGCTCCTGCACCCGCATGGGAAACCCGGAGGAGGTTCCTGGCTCCTGGCTTTGGATTGGCACTGCTCTGGCTGTTGCGGCCAATTGGGGAGTGAACCAGTGGATGGAAGACCAACCTCTCTCTCTCTCTCTTTCTGCCTCTCCTCTCTCTGTGTAACTCTGACTTTCAAATAAATAAATAAATAAATAAATCTTTAAAAAAATAAAATAAATTTTAAATTTTTTTAGAGGACTGGCGCTGTGGTGTAGCTAGCTGGTAAAGCTGCCACCTGCAGTGCCGTCATCCCTCCCTTATGGGCGCTGGTTCAAGTCCTGGCTGCTCCACTTACAATCCAGCTCTTTGCTATGGCCTGGGAAAGCAGTGGAAGATGACCCAAGTCCTTGGGTCCCTGCATCCGTGTGGGAGACCCAAAGGAAGCTCCTGGCCCCTGGCTTCAGATCGGCTTAGCTCTGGTTGTTGAGGCCACCTGAGGAGTAAACCAGTGGATCTAAGACTCTCTCTCTCTCTCTCCCTCTCTCTCTGCCTCTCTATAGCGCTGCCTTTCAAATAAATAAGTCTTTTTAAAAATTTTTTTTTTTTTAAAGAAAGAAAAGGAATAACTCTTACAAAGTGACAGAATACTCAAGATCAAGAAGTACAGCCAGATCTTCCAAGGGATTGGAGTTGAGGACTGAAATGCTACAGGTGACCAAGATAATACTTGGGATAATTTCCCTTTTCCTCAATCTTGTACGCTGCCTCACTACCATTTGCTAATCACTGTATTTTTTTTTTTTAAGAATTATTCATTTGTTTGAAAGTTAGGGTTACAGAGAGGCAGAGGCAGAGAGAAAAGTCTTCCATCTGCTGGTTCTCTCCCCAAATGGCTGCCAAGGGTGGAGCTAGGCCCTTCCGAAGTCAGTAGCTAGGAGATTCTTCTGGGTCTCCCACGTAGGTGCAGGGGTCCAAGGACTTGGGCTATCTTCTACTGCCTTCCCAAGCCATAGCAGAGAGGTAGATCAGAAGTGGAGCAGCCAGGACTCGAACTGGCACCCATATGGGATGCTGGCACTGCAGGCGGCGGCTTTACCTGTTGTGCCACAGTGCTGGCCCCTATTCACCATAGTTTTTAATTTTCCTTTTCTCTATGTTTCTATTCATTTTGCAGGGAAATGCAGAATAAGAGAGAGAGAGAGAGAGAGAGAGAGAGAGAGAGGCTGGCGCCATGGCTCACTTAATCCTCCACCTGCAGTGCCGGCATCCCAGATGGGTACTGGGTTCTAGTCCCGGTTGCTCCTCTTCCAGTCCAGCTCTCTGCTGTGGCCCAGGAAGGCAGTGGAGGATGGCCCAAGTGCTTGGGCCCTGCACCCACATGGGAGACCAGGAAGAAGCACCTGGCTCTTGGCTTCGGATTAGCGCAGCGCCGGCCTTAGCAGCCATTTGGGGGGTGAACCAACAGAAGGAAGACCTTTCTCTCTGTCTCTTTCTCTCACTGTCTAATTCTATCTGTCAAATGAAAAAGAGAGAAAGAGAGAAAGAGAGAGAAACATCTTCTATTTGTTGGTTCACTCTCTAGATGCCTCCAACAGCCAGGCCAAGGCTAGGTCTAGGCTTGAAACTCCCATGTGAGTGGCAGGAACCCGAACACTTGTGCCATCCTCTTCTGTCTCCCACGTACACTAGCAAGAAGCTGGATTAGAAATGGAGTGGCCAGAACACAAACTGGCACTCCTATATGGGATGTGAGTGTTCCAAGAGGTGGCTTAACCCATTCCACCACAATGCCTACTCTCAGACAAGCTTTTATTTATTCCATTTTTATGTGGCACATCATGTAGGTTTGCTAGATTCAGCAAGTAAAAATAAGAATGCCTGTATTTTTCTGACAACCCTGAAATCATGCCTAGCCCATCCAATGTCCCCAATTTTCCAAGTCTGCCTGACCTTTAGCCCAGTGCTTATTTACAAGAATTTCTGTTTCTGCATTCAGAAGTCAAGAGGGACAATTTATTTTGTCTAGCTTGGGACTCTGTCCAATCCTGATCACATTGCAGGGACCATCTATGTGGGTGAGAAGTGTTGTCAGGAAACGGAAAAGTGCTGCCAAGTCAGACCCCAGACATACCTATTAGATAGCAAATCAGGCACTCAAAGACATTGCTATATGTAGAGGTTGCTCTTGTTCCTTTGTTGAGTTCACAGATCAGGTTTGATTGGTCTTTGTATTTCCTGGTGCCTGGCATCTGGTGCTCCACATAAGTTGGTGAATTGAGTTAAACAGGAAAACTATTATTAAAAATGCTGTTCATTTGAATATCTGAAAATGTGGATAGAGAACAAAGTGACTCACCCTGTTGCTTTTCATGGACAGTACAATGAGAGTTCAAATGGGAACCCACAATGACCTAGCATAGGCAGGTGTCATTGAAAAGCCTCAGTGACTTAAAAATAGCCTAAATACTTTCTCTTAAGCACATTTTACCGGAGAGGTATCTTTTAAAAAATAAAAAAAATTATTTCAAATAAAAAAATTACTCCAGCATTCACTAATCACTAACAGAATAAATTTAATGCTTTTCTCCAGTAAGCATTAAAAAATAAGCCTCTGACATTTTCTTCTCTTTTGGCCATTTGTAATATTCTTCATATGATGACTTAATCTTTTTGTTTGTTTGTTTCTTTGCACACAGTAGTAGCTAGTGACTTTTTATTTATTACTGTTGCTTACATGGTGCCAACTAAATATAGGATAAAACCATCTATCTTGTCAACATCTGCAGTACTGACGGCTAAAAGTCACGGCCTCATCGATCCACTTGGGATGGCAGCATTATCAGAGGCAGGGCACAGAGGGAAGGAGAGGGAGCTTGGATCTTGTCCTGGGCTTGACAACAGAGGCTTTGCATTTACATCCTGGCTCTACCTGCTGCTGCCTGCGATGCCTCAGGTGTTCTATCACCTCTCAATACTAGCCTGTGTGCTCTGGCCACCTGCCAGGGCCATTAATCAAATGCAATAATGTATGGAAAGGGGTTTTGTAAATTACAGAACAGCTCAAAATATAAGATACTTTTTCTTCCTGTCCAATAAGAGATGCTTACAAATCATATTAATTTCTAAGAGAAAAATAGTGTTACTATATTGATGGGTTAGTATGAGCCAGAGGTACAAATATAAAGATAAAGTTATTCAAAGAAAAAAATAAAGCTCTTGAAATGAATATTACCATGCCATCTTTAAGGACAAAACTCTTCTTACTGTTAATTATTACTTTTTAAATGTGTCATTTAAGATGAGCGGAAAGCACAGTAGCCTTGGGAGAAACACAAAACTCCAACAATAACCAAAAAATGTGGATAGCAAAGCCCTCATGGATTTGGTCTTTAACAAAGGTGTGCATTGTTAAATGTAGCAATCTTTGAAGCCTCCTCTTTCATTTCCATGCTTGTAACTCTGTCTTGTCTCTGATCTCCATTTTGTTGGAATCCCCAGAAGGAAGGTAAAACAACTATTAGTACATCCTTGCCCTACATCAGGGATAACAGATAATAGCAGTAACTACTCTCTTATTTCATTTTTTCTGCAGGATCCTAAGCCCTCTCTTTTAGGGCAAATGAGAACTAGCTTCCCTTCCCCAAATGGTAGGAGACCTTTGGAAATGTAGAGGTTCCTCTGGGGCTGTAAGCTCCCTTATTGTAGTAAGTGTGCAGTGTATTAGGCCTGTCTGGTGACTTTCAGTCCTAAGTGCAACTTGATAGGCATAAGCACCCAATACTGAATATATAAATTGATTGACCATAGCTTGGCAGAATTATTATATGCTTAAGAAGACAGATCAATTTTTTTGTTAATTAATTCATTTAACTATACAAAAGATGACACTACAAGGACTTTGACCTTGAAATTGTCTATGGATGCAGTTCCTCAATATAAAGTAGTTGTGGACAGAATAATGTCATTAAACATTTGTGACTTGCTTTATTTGGGGGAACATTTATAAATATCTTTTTTTTTATTAGTAAAGTAACGTCTATATATTCTTTTTGTGACTATTATTTTTTATTATTTAAAATGTTAAAGTCAGTTGAATTCATGTCTAACCAAACAGAATTGAATTTCATTCTGGGCTGTGAAGATTGAAATGATTAACATTTACAAAGGAAAAACAAGCAGGCTAATTCCAGATGAGTTTTATGTTTACAAGTTGTGGAAAGATTGCTTACTTTAACCAGTGAAATAGATCTTGGGAATGATGAACTTTTAAAACAAGATGGATTGTGGCCAATTAGATCTAGAGACACAGAAAATGGGTTATTTAAAAAAAGAAAGCCCAGGAAGGATAGACTTGCACTGAGAGGCTATTTTGAATATGAATATTATGGAGCTTTTTTTTTGTTGTTGTTAGATTCTCAGATCTATAGTTGCAGCGTTTGAATTAGTTGATATATCAGGTTTGCTCATCTACTTACTGCGGTCTATAGCTGTGTCATTACAGGATGCGTTGTCTCCTACATTGCTCACCATTACCATCCAGATTTATAGAATTCTGATCTTGTTCAGTGTGTCAGTTTTCTTTCCTTACGCCTGAAAAAAGTGTCTATACTTTGTTGCTTCCCTTTGTGACTTGTTTCTTGCTTAGGCCCCAAGTTTCTGCCTAACTGGTTGGAGGAATACTGCTGGGTTTGCCACTGTAATTTGTTTAATCAGGTCCAGGTCATGGGAACAGAGCATTGACTCTGAGAATGATTTGCTCTCAGCTGAGGTCTGGCCACCCCAGAGATTAGACTTCACATAACAGGAGCCACAGCATCCTGTCTCAAAGCCCGGGACAGGCAGTCCTGAGAGATCATTCTGGGAAAAAAAACTGGAAATTAACCTGAAAATGGAGGAAGCTGGTGGGTAGACTGGAACAAAGTACGTGACATACTTGAATGGCAATTGCAACAGGCACGTACCTTACCTCAACTGTTTTGCTTTAGTTGAAATGAATTGAAAAATATTTGTATTGCTTCTACTTCATAAAAAATCATACTCGCATACCAGTCTAATCCTTCCCTTTGGACATTACTAAAACTTTGACTGTAAAATTTTACTAACTTGAGGTTTAGATTATAATTATTAAATCTATTTATTGAAATCCAGTTTCTGTAATAGGAAAATAAACACAACCTTTAAAAGAATCTTACTTCATAATAAAGGGAACATTTTTATATTCTCCAAAGATATCTCTTGATATTGAAAAAGAGGCAGACCGTTGGAATAATGGGCTAGTAACATAAATCTACCCCTTCCTGTTTGCTCAAACAGATGATTGACTTAGTATTTGTATAAATATCTTTTGTCTCCCGTATTCAACATGCCACTGAGGTTTCATAAAATTATATGTAAGAGGCACTTTGGTCCCATTTGATGCAGAAAAAAAAATATCCCATAGAGAGTAATTAAAGTCCCTCACTCCCAACTTTTCTTAAAAAATAGTTTGGGCCGGCGCCGCGGCTCACTAGGCTAATCCTCCGCCTAGCGGCGCCGGCACACTGGGTTCTAGTCCCGGTTGGGGCGCTGGATTCTGTCCCGGTTGCCCCTCTTCCAGGCCAGCTCTCTGCTGTGGCCAGGGAGTGCAGTGGAGGATGGCCCAGGTGCTTGGGCCCTGCACCCCATGGGAGACCAGGAAAAGCACCTGGCTCCTGGCTCCTGCCATCGGATCAGCGCGGTGCGCCGGCCGCAGCGCGCTGGCCGCGGCGGCCATTGGAGGGTGAACCAACGGCAAAGGAAGACCTTTCTCTCTGTCTCTCTCTCTCACTGTCCACTCTGCCTGTCAAAAAAAAAAAAAAAAAAAAAAAAAAATAGTTTGTTGACCTCCAAAAGACTTGGTGTACAGTCAAGGATAAGCATGCAAATAAAACCAAACTATTGAACCATGATAATATTCTTTGGGTATTATAATTTTAAGTGTGCTTGCATATATTCAATTCAAAGTACTATAGGATTAAGATAAATCTTGCCATGTGCAACAGGATTGTGGGGAGCAAACCGGACTAGACTGAGTTACTGGAATTAAGACTTATTCTATGCATCTGCTCTCCCACTGTGGGGAGCAACTCGGACTATATTGTTACTGGAATTAAGACTTATTCTATGCATCTGCTCTCCCACAATATGGCGCTGGGAGAGGAGAAAACAGCTTCTACGCAGCTGCCTCCAGTTCAACCAATAAACTGTAGGACTTGCTCCTGATTGGAGAGCAGCGTGCTCGGCGTGTGGGCAGCCGAGTTGGGATTGGCGGAGGAGGACTATAAAGGAGGAGAGAGACAACATGCACCAGGAACATCTAAGGGGAACATCTAGCTGAAGGAACACCTGTGCAGCCCCCCGAGAGAGCCGGCCGGCGGGAAGTGGGGAATGTGGCCAGGGGGAACTGCCCTTCCACGGAGGTGGAAGGGATAGTAGCCAACCCGGGAAGAACCAGCAGCAAACCCGGGAAGGGCCGAGCAGACGAAAGAACAACGCAGGGTCCTGTGTCGTTCCTCCACGAAGACGGGGAGCGACATAATGGTGCCGTGACTCGGATATGAAGCCTAGGCAGGGTTTTGTGTCGTTCCTCCACGAAGAGGGGGAGCGACAAGGATTCCTAGCGACTGACTTAGAGTTGTTGCAAATTCAGTTAGAAAACAACATTTGGGAAATCTGGTGTTTACTGGGTAACACAGTCTAGGGTGGGGGTTGGTGTAGTAAGAAATGAGGTTCTCATAACATTCTCATGAAAGTTCTGTGGCCAGATGGAAAAAAATAAGTCTTTGTGTCCTTATCATGTTTGTGTAATAATAATAAAAAGTTACTGCACAAAAGAATTGTGCAACAGAAAGTAGTCTTAGAGCTTTCAAAGACTGCAATACACAGGACATGCATGTCATTTAATTGTGTGCTGATTTACCTGTTCAGACATGTCTTTGCTGTCCCTGGGTGTTTATCAGATGTTCAAGTACAATTACAATAAAGATCTCAAGTGCTTAGCAAAATACATATATGTATTTTGTATAATATATAGTAGGTGAAGATAAAGCAGTAAGGTTTGTTTTAGAGAGATACATGCATAAGAAATAAATGGCATTTTCTAAACTTATGCTTTCAACTGTTAAATTTTAACTAAAAAAAATTAACTTTGCTATTAAAAATCTGTTTTGCTCTACCAGTGTTGAAATTTAAAGCATGTTAAATGATCAAGTTTTATCAGAATATGTGCATTTCAACTGTTGGTTACCTTGGAGGTTGCCTACACACTTTTAGGCAGGTTGAAAATATGATAAGCTTATTGAAACAGTAACTAAATCTTTTTACCTTCACCTGGCAATCTTTCAAGGAATATAAATATATATATTTTTAATCCTCTTCTCTCCTTCAACTCTTACCATATTGATAATGGTTCCCAAATATTAGAGCATTTATAGTACAAAAAAAAGCATACCAAATAATTAAATACTATCTATGTGTTGCAGGAACAACCAGAAATCAAAACAAGAATGAACTTCCAGAGACTCCTTCCTTTCTGACTAACCCAACCACACCCATTACAAGAGGACAAGGTTCAAGCTTCCCTTAAGCAGTGGCTCAGATTTTTTTTTTCAGTGTTTTTTTTTTTCCCCCAAAAATACCACATATTCCATTCCCTTCTTTCCTGTAATAAGTGCTTTACTGATGGGTACTTTTGAGAGTTCATAAGCCAATCCCTCACTAATTTAATACCCCTCAAAACTAACAGCAGTTAGTGTATTAGGAGTACAAACATGGTGGTAGGCATTGTGGCACAGTGGGTTTAGTCACCACTTGAGATGCCTGCATCCCATGTAAATCAAGTCCAGTCTCTGCTTCAGATTCAGCTTCCTGCCAATGTGTCTGGTGAGATAGCCGATGATGGCCCAAGTATTTGGGTACCAACCACGCATATGGGAAACCCAGGTAGAGATCCTGACTCCTGGCTCCCGTGTGGCCCAGTCCCAGCTGCTGGAGGTATTTGGGAAGTGAACCACTGGATGGAAGATAACTCTCTTTCTGTCTCTTCCTCTCCATCACTCTGCCTTTCAAAAAATTTAAATATATATATATATATATTTGGAAAAACAAAACAGTGTAACAAAAGGACAAAATTATTGAAATAAAACAAGCATACAAACCTCAAGGAACTTATGGATTATCTAGTAAGTTTCACTGTGAGATGATGGAGCTTGAATGCAGGAAAGTGGGTCCAAGTGAAGGGACATACCATATAGAAATAGCTATGCTTTATAAAAGTGAATGATGATACTGTGGAGTAACCTAGGGCCAAGGATTCCCATAGCTGCAAATACTCAGGGGCTGGAAAAGGGCATACAATACTTTTTTTTTTTTTTTTTTTGACAGGCAGAGTGGACAGTGAGAGAGAGAGAGAGACAGAGAGAAAGGTCTTCCTTTGCCGTTGGTTCACCCTCCAATGGCCGCCGCGGCCGGCGCACCACGCTGATCTGATGGCAGGAGCCAGGAGCCAGGTGCTTTTCCTGGTCTCCCATGGAGATGGGGTGCAGGGCCCAAGCACTTGGGCCATCCTCCACTGCACTCCCTGGCCACAGCAGAGAGCTGGCCTGGGAGAGGGGCAACAGGGACAGAATCCGGCGCCCCGACCGGGACTAGAACCCAGTGTGCCGGCGCCGCTAGGCGGAGGATTAGCCTAGTGAGCCGCGGCGCCGGCCCGGGCATACAATACTTTCATCCACCAAGCATTCCTCCTTCAATGGCTTCACAAAAGGAGAAAGTGAATTTGTCTTGGGGTGCCATCCTCCTTTGTTTCAGAAGGATTCACATTTCCTGAGTTAAGTAGTTGGAAACTAAGTTCTTTTTTTAACTGTATATTTTAAAAGTTAAATATCCACTATTACCCTCAGGAAAGTCCATTGATAAAGTCATTCTTTTTTTTTTTTTTTTTAAGGTTTACTTATTTATTTATTTGAGAGGTTGAGTTACAGAGAGAGAGAGACAGAAAGGTCTTCCATCCTATGGTTCACTCCCCAAATGGCTGCAACAACTGGAGCTGGGTGATCCGAAGCCAGGAGCCAGGAGCTTCCTCCTGGTCTTCCATGTGGGTGCAGGGACCCAAACATTTGGGCCATCTTCCTCTGCTTTCCCAGGCCACAAGCAGAGAGCTGGATTGGAAGAGGTGTAGCTGGGACACGAATCAGTGGCCATACGGGATGCTGGCACCGCAGGTAAAGAGTTAGTCTACTATGCCACAGCACTGCCCCAGTAAAGTCATTAAAAAATAGATTCCTCAGTCTGCCAAATTCTTTGGGGGCTACATGCTTCTTGGAGGAGATTTTGGTTACTTGACCTGGCTCTGCTTCGTCTAGCTGAGCCTCAGACAGGGGCTAGGAATATGGTATTCATGAGCGAGAAGAGATAGAAGAGGGGAACTTGGATCTAGAGAAGACGTGCTTTGTGTGTTTCCACCTAGGTTTAGCTGAGGCCTATGTGATGATTCTGGATAACTGGTTGCTGCCTACTATGGATTCATTTTGGGGACAGGCCTTTGGCATGGATGCCTATATCCCATATTGGAGTGGCTGGGTTTGGGTCCTAGCTCTGCAGCTTCCTGCTCATGTGTGCCTTAGGAGGCAGCAGGTGATGGATCAAGTGGTTGGGTTTCTGACACCCATGCGGAAGACCTGGATTAAGTTCTCTATTCTTGGCGTAGGCCTGGCCTAGTCCTGGCTGTTGCTGGTATTTGGGGAGTGAGTCAGTGGGTGGAAGATCTCTGTCTCTGATGGATGAATCACTAAAGAGATGGCAATTTGCTTTGAATATTTCCATCCAGACTTAGATGGAGTCTTATGTGATGATTCTGGATGATGACTGGTTTCTGCATACTCTGGATTCATTCTTGACTTAGAAATTATCTTGGTTAAGGGCAATGGAGTTATGCCAAGGCAGCTTCCTTCCCCTTTCCTTGAGGTTAGGTATATATCATTCTAGATCTAGAATACAGATGGGTGGAGTGGGCATTTCTAGGTTAATTGGCTGAAATGTTATAGACCAATGGTACCATTAAGAGTTTCTGTATTACCTTTGCAGTCTCACAGAGTGAAGGATGAAATGATCAAAGAAGAGCCTATGGGTATTTCTGTACTGGCAAGCTTCAGACAGAAACTATGCTTTCTGGTTATTAGTGTAATATTACTAATATACTAATAGCAAAACCAACTTTTTACTGTTTAAAACTAAATGGCTTATTTTTAGAATGGCTCTAAACATGTTATTAAAATTTACTACATTTATAATACATTTAATTCCCCCCCCGCTTTTTTTTAGAAAGAAAGGGTGTTATGGTGGTAAAATTGATCTCTGCCACACTAACTTTGTCTAACAATAGGCAATTTTTCAGTAACACAGTATTTTTCTGAGCTGATACTACAATGTGATGGGTGCTGTGGGCCAGTGGGTTAAGTCACTGGTTGGGATGCCCGTATCCCAGGGTGGAGTGCTGTTACAGCGCCAGCTCCTCTAATTCTGATCTAGTTTCCTGCTAATGTGTAGTCAGAGAGGCAGCAAGTGATAGCTCAAGCGCTTCGATTCCTGCCAAGAGACCTAGCTGGCCCAGCCCTGGCTGTTGCCATATTGGGAGAGTGAGCTGCCATTGGAAGTCTCATCTCATTCTCTCTCTCTCTCTGCTTTTCAAATAATTAAAAATAAATAAATATATTTTTTAAAATGTGAAATAAAGTGCAGAAAAAGAAAACTAGGTGAAAAGGGGATACTAAAACAGTTGAATATAATCTATGCAGGAAAGGGCTACAAATTGAAATGTGCTCCACATGCTTTTTATTTTTAAGTTATTTTCTTAAAAGATTTATTTATTTGAAAGAGTTACAGAGAAAGGGAGAGACAGAGAGAGGTCTTCCATCTGCTGGTTCACTCCCAAGGTGGCTGCAATGGCCAGGGTGGAGCTAGGCCAAAGCCAGGGACCAAGAGCTTCACACAAGTCTTCCTGTGGGTAAGAGGAGCACAAACACTTGGATCATTTTTTTGCGGCCTTTTCTGGGCCATTGGCAGGTAACTGGATTGGAAGTGAGAACAGCAGAGTTACGAACCCATGTCTCTAAGGGATGCTGGCATCTCGGGCAGCAGCGTTACCTGCTATGCCACAATGCTGGCCCCTGAATATACTTTTTATATAGTGTATTTCTTATACTTGGAATATTTCAGGTTAGATTTCCAGAAACTAAGCTAATATTCAGCCTGCCATTGTTCTAATTTTGTTGATGATGCTGACTAGCCTTCATCTTAGAGATGGGCAGTATCAACTAAGGATTAAAAACAGACCATTGCGCCGCGGCTCAACAGGCTAATCCTCCACCTAGCGGCGCCAGCACACCGGGTTCTAGTCCCAGTCAGGGCGCCGGATTCTTTCCCGGTTGTCCCTCTTCCAGGCCAGCTCTCTGCTGTGGCCCGGGAGTGCAGTGGAGGATGGCCCAAGTGCTTGGGCCCTGCACCCCATGGGAGACCAGGAGAAGCACCTGGCTCCTGCCGGCCGCAGCGCTCTGGCCGCGGCGGCCATTGGAGGGTGAACCAACGGCAAAGGAAGACCTTTCTCTCTGTCTCTCTCTCTCACTATCTACTCTGCCTGTCAAACAAAACAAAAACAAACAAAAAAACACAGATCACTGCAAGGAAAGAAGCCAGGGCTCCTGACTCCTGGTTCCTGTTTTCAATATACAGTCTTGTCTCTGAAAATCTTCCAGCTGCTTGGAGTCTTCTCTTCGGAATTTTAATTGTGAGAAACCTCCCAGAAAGAAGTTACCTTCAACATTATGTGTTTGCCACCATGAGGGTGAAAAACTGTATTTGCATTCTGCCACTTTTGAGATTGGTATATAAGACATTGCAAAATTCAGAGAAGCAGTTAGCTGGTCCCATTTAAATTGTCTCTCAGGACAGCTTCGGTGCAGCAGTTAAATCTCTGCTTGGAACACCTGCATTCCATATTGTGCCTGATTCAAGGCCCAGTTACTCTGCTTCCAATCTAGCCTCCTGCTAATGCACACCCTGGGAGGCAGTAGTTTTGGCTCAAATATTTGGGTCCCTGCCACCCAAGTGGGAGACCTGGATTGAGTTCTGGGCTCCTGGCTTCTTCCTGGTCAGGTATTGTAGGCATTTGAAGAGTGAAGCGGGGGATGGGAGATTGCTCTATCTTTGTCTGTTTCTGTCTGCCTTTCAAAGAAAATTCAAATATTTTTCTTTCTTTCCCATATACCAAATGCAAAACCTCTTACTTTTAATTTCTTTGAGTCCCTTAGAGCTCAGAAGCTTGTTTGCTGAGAAATTTCTCCCTCATATGTAATTACCACGTCCAGAACCATCCCCATGTTGTTGGTGATGGCCTGAACCCAAGCATACGCCACGTGATGTGAAGATTAGCACCCGCGGGGCCTCCAGTTCACTTCCCACTCAACCCAAATGCTGAATGGATTTGGGAACAGCAGATTTATTTAGCAGCAGCTCGTTTGTAGTTAGAATCACCTTAGTGACTTTTGGATATAAAACACTCATTTGCCTAATTTAAATACCCAGGCTTGGCTGAGAAACAGTAAAAACAGCATATTTTGTTATGCCTGTTAATATTTCTGAGATCTGTACCCTGAGGCTCTTTCTACTTGGTTGAATGTGTAAGGAAACTATGTCTATGCAGTGAATCGCAGCAGCAGTCTGCATCTTGTGGCTACCCTTACCTTACCAAGGGTCCCCTGGCTGGCACACTTGTCAACAACACGTTTGTTTACAAGACTGGCATTGGTGAGTCCTGCACACCTTTGCAAGGCTCATTTGGTCCCTGCACTTCTGCTGAGGGTTCCCAGTAGTGCTAGAGGTGTTTCCTAGAAGCTACGTACAGGTACACATGCTCAAGTAGCCCCCTGCCTCTGAACAGGTGCTCAGCTCTGGACAAAGCTGTCGTTATTCTACACAACCAAAACCCAGAGCTTCAATCCCAGGCTGTAGCAGGCAAAAGCCATCTGCCCATCTGTTAAATCAGCTTGACTAATAGAAGCGTCTACAAACCACTGAAGTCAAGATGCTTTGCCAAGTAGTAAAGTCTACAGTTCTGCCACCTGTCCTGATCCCACCAAAAGCTGTTGTGGTGGATCTGTTATTTTCTTCCTCTAATTCTACCTCTTTTATTTTATTTCTCAATGTTGGTAGCCAATTCATCAAATTGTGGGGTCTCTATGGAGGCCCCCATATAATATCATTCATTACCTTCTGGATTTTTAGTGTTCTTTGAGGGACAGAAATTAAGAGAGGGCGAGGGAGAGAAGGGAAAAGCGGAGAGAGGGGGAAATAAAGAGGGAAAATAGAGAGAGGAAGGGAGAGAGGGAGGGGAGAGTTGGGGGGAAGGGAGAGAAGAAGGGAGGCAGAGAGGGAGTGCTCTCATCTGCTGGTTCACTCCTCAATTGCCCGCAATATCTAGGGCTGGGCTGAAGCAGGTGCTAGCAACCTGGAGCACAATCCAGGTCTCCCACATAGAGGGAAGGAACCCAGTTGCTTGAGCCATCACTGCTGCCTCTTGTTAGCAGGAAGCTGGAGTCAGGAGCCAGAGTCGTCATCAAACTGCGACACGCTGATGAGAGTGGTGGGCGTCTTAACTGCTGAACTAAACTCTTGCTTCCTAGCCTCATCTGCATTTTGAACAAATTGAGAAATAAGGTGAGCGGCTAAGATCAGATGTCCACATATAGTCATTGCTACCCATAAAGCCTTTATTTAAGAACCATATGGACCTCTTACAGAATTCTACGGTGAAAGAGCAGCACTGGCTTGGAGTCCATATGGAGTATTTCAATTTCCCACCTTTATGGAGGTGAAGAAGGCAGAGGTCCTAGCTCTTTTCAGAAGTACCAGGTTAACCCTATCATGTTGTACTGTTTTGTAACTCAAAAGTCATTTTGCTCAGTAGTTTGGGATTCAACAGTACTGCTTGTCTATAATAAACTAGATGTCAATGGAATCAGAACTTACCTTTTCCTATGGTGTTTAGGGTAAAACAAGTACTTTGCTAATTACAGAAGATTTTTGTTTTTCCAGAAACACTGGTCAAGTGTGTTAAATCAGTGGCCAATCAGTCAAGCTCCCAGTGGTAAAACAAGAGCTATGTTCTACCTTGGTTGGACTTCCAAAGGCAGCTGAGTGGCATTTCAGCTTATTGCTATTATGTTTGCTGTGGTGTTTGGTGGTGTTGCTGACATTAGTGTGTATGTATGGATGCCTGTAGCAGTGAGGAGGGAAGTTGATGACAAATATCCTCTTTTAGCAGTTAGAGCACAGTTCCTGTGAAGGAAATTTGTCCTTGACTAGAACGCATGTGAGGTAAAATTCAAGGCACTGGCTAAAGCCTTAATTGGGAAACAAGGAAAGAGTATGAATATGGGAGGAAAATAATACTCTGAAATAGAACTCGTATTCAAAAAAATAATCCCCAAAAAACTGGCCAATACTGAAAAAAATGTAATTTGCTTAGAAATTGTAAACTAGTCTTCTAAAAATACTTATTTATTTGAAAGGCAGAGTGACAGGGAAAGACAAACAGAGGTCTTCTACCCACTGGATCACACTCCCCAAATGCTGGGGTTAGGCCAGGCTGAAGCCAGGAAGCACAAACTCCATTCAGGTTTCTAAGGTGGCAGGAACTCAAGTATTTGGGCTATCATCTGCTGCCTCTGAGGCACAGTAGCTGGAAACCTGATCCAAAGCATAGAGTAGCCAGTACGCGAACCTGACACTCTGCTATAGGATGCAGGTGTTCCAAGAAGGGGCTTAAACTGCTGGGCCACAACACCTGCCCAACTAGTCTTTTTCAATACAAAAGAAACTAAGAGCAGAGATTTAGAAGTATCATATTTAAGAAAAAGGTCTACAAAATATAGTACAATGCAAGCAGTGTTCATCTTACATAGATGCTGGATTCGTTCTTTTTTTTTTTTTTTAACCACATTGAATGGGCCAAAGGATTTTGTACTATTATTAATTAAACTTTATTTGCAAAAAATTACAGTAGAGCTTTAAAAACTTATCACTATTTTTATTTTTAGTGAGTAAAAACTGTTTTGTCCCAATGTAAGACTTTATCTTAAGTGAGATCACATGCATTCACAATCAATAATTTTGCCTAATAATAGAAAAACATATGGGTAAACCTAAATAATAAAAAACCATATGGGTAAACCTAAATTCAGTTAATTTGTAACACGTTTCTATGGAAAGTTATCCTTTGGAGTTGATTTTAGAATTAAAATAAGATTATGAAGGAAAGTAAAGGCAAGAAAGAAATACATTTTCAAGTTGAAACTTCATCTCCATCGATAACACTTCTACAAAGAACTACTTTAGATAATTTAAATTACTATTTGAATTTGTGAGAATTCATTCATTATGCAATTAAACAGTTTTGACTTTTCAAAAACTATGATCACTGTAAGGCTGACTTATCTGTTAAAAACAAATGGTATGTTATTGAAATTCATAGATTTTTAAAAGCAATAATTTTAGTTTTTGTTCATATGAAATCCCTTTTAGAGTCAAATCAAAAACTCAATTTTAGTACTTTATTTCTTGCTTTATAGGGTTGCAATAAAATTAAGAAATGATCTAATATCTACCCAAGTGTTTCCTGTCATTTACATGGGAGACCTGGATTGTGTTCCTGGCTCCCAACTTCATCCTGACCCAGTCCCAGCTATTGTGGGTATTCGGGGAGTGAACCAGTGGATAAGAGATGGTTTGCACACGCTCGCGCTCTCTCTCTCTCTCTCTCTCTGTGGTCTCCAAAATAAAAAAAAAATGAAAACAAAACATTGCAAAGGTTTTAAAATATTAATAAAAATTACATGACTCTCCAGGAGGAAATGCTGTTCCACTTGGTTTTATTTGGTTATGGAATATTTATTCTCAGAGTATCTCTCAGGCCCAGCAGCATGAAAATACAATATGTAGCTGTGATACAATTTTTTTTCTTTTTAGATATTTGTGAACAAGAAACAAGGAACCTATACAACCTGCAAGCTAAATACTCATTGTATAGAGTGGTGGTCCTCCCTGCCACTTACCAATTTCCACTTCTCCTCTCCCCAGTCCATCAATACTGAATTTCCTAGTCAATTCTGAGTAGAGTGATATGAGTTGCTTGTAGGCTGGAACATGTTCCTACATAAACAGACTCCTTAGAGCACCCTTCCCCTTGACCACCACTCTTGGTGATATTCCAGATGGCAGGAAGTTGTCAGCTTTGGCCTTGGAGTGAGAGGAGCAGGGAGCAGAACCCCCAGCTGACTCTTGACTGGCATGTAGCATCCACCAGAAAAAAAACAATCTTGGCTGTTTGAAGCTATGAGATTTGGGATTGTTTGTTACCATATGACAACTTAATTTATACTTCCTGCTATGCCAGAAGATCAAGAATAAATTATCATTTTAAGACTGGAAAATAAAATCTTCACAATGGGTAGAAAAAAAAGTAGATCAGAACCAGAGTTTAGTCAGTGATTAGACAGGTCACAGCAGAGAGGGCAGAGATCCAGGGACGGGGCAGACCCATCAGGTTGGTGCAGATGGTCAGTGAAGGTGCCAGCTAGGCAGTGAGCCACAGGAAAGTCATGAGACAGTCTCAGTGCGGGAGACTCATAGCAGCCACGGAGGTGCAATGTGACCTAGCGTTTGGGTCAGGCCCAAAAAGCTGTGGGTTTAGTCAGAAAGAATCAAAGGAGAGCCCATTTACTACAACAATACTTGGTCATTGTCCAAGTAGATTTGTTGATTGGCCCACTAGAATTAAGCTTAATAACTACTCTGTGACCGGGAATGTCTTAAATTTTGAAGCTTGGGGTGGCACTGAATCATCAGATGACAAATAAACGTCTCCAG
Organism: Oryctolagus cuniculus; assembly: GCF_964237555.1. Taxonomy (NCBI): domain Eukaryota; kingdom Metazoa; phylum Chordata; class Mammalia; order Lagomorpha; family Leporidae; genus Oryctolagus; species Oryctolagus cuniculus. Next base: position 116,716,386 of record NC_091440.1, on the reverse strand, counting down.
ATTAGAAGAGTATCAGAAGGGAGTCAAGTGAATCATCACATATTGAAGATTTTGTGAATGGAAGATTAGGGTTTTAAATTAGATATGAGAAAAACGAGTTTCTGTTTGGTTTCTCTACCTGTTACCTCTAAGACAGAAGCTATTTGGCTTTGACATGGTCATGACTCTTTCCTAAGCTTGAGAGTGTTTGGTATTGTATTCTGGCTTCAGGCCCCTTCATAGACTTCCATTTAAACTCCTGGACAAAACAAGTCCATTTATGGTGCAGATGTGAAGGCTTGTGTTAGTTTGCTGGGGCTGCCGTTACTGAGTATGACAAACTGGGTGATGCAGATGAGAAATCTTTATTGTTTCACAGCTCTGGAGGCTACCAGTACAAGAGTATTTCACCTGTCACAAGTCAGGGTAGTCTTGTCTCTCCTGAAATAGTGACTGCAACAGCTTTCTGATTTCTCTCTGCTTCCTCCTTTGGTTTAAACATTGTGAATCATCCTGAACAAAGCGGCTCCCTCTTTAATGCCCTTCACCAAGTGTTTGCCTGGTAAACTGTCATTCACCCTTTAAAATCAGATCAAGTGCTACTGTCTCCAGGGCCTTTCCTTGACAACCTGAATCACATTGAGGCAGCCAGTTTCTTTCTGCTTCCATACAGCATTATGTATACCCGTGGCAATCATCGGGCGCTCAATAAATGTTTAAATGAATATTTGAATTATTTATAAGAAAAATCCTATAAAGTAGTTTCTCTTCTAAAAGTTTTAGGGAATTTCCTATTTCTGTATGCTCTGCTGAATTAAATGGGTCTTTCTTTAGAATAATCTCCTTATATCTGTGCCATTTATAACTCCAAAGAACTACCCGGACTTTTTTTTAGAAATGTAATTCATAAACAACATGGCATGAATACACAATTTACAACTGTCTGTCAAACCAGGTAGAAATCTATAGGGTCCTTATATCTTCTTAAAAGATTAGAGAGCAGGTATTTGGCCTAGCAGTTAAGATGCCAGTTGAGATACCCATGTCTTGGGTTTGGCGTTGTGGCCTAGCAGGTTAAGCCTTTGCCTGCAACACTGGCATCCCATGTAGTACCAGTTCAAGACTCAGCTGTTCCACTTCTGATCCAGCTCCCTCCTAATGCTTCTGGGAAAGCAGCCGAAGATGGCCCAAGTGCTTGGGCCTCTGTGCCCATGTGGGAGACCTTAAAGAAGCTCCTAGCTTAGGCCTGGCCTGGCCCAGTGCTGGCCATTGCAGTCATTTGGGGAATGGAAGATCTCTCTCTCCTCCTTTCTCTGTAACTTTGCCTTTCAAATAAGTAAAAAATAAATCTTAAAAAACAAAACAAACAAAAAGATTAAAAATACCCACATCTCAGATCAGAGAACCTGGGTGTGATGCTTAGCTCTAACTTCTTGCCAATGTAGATTCTGGGAGGCAGCTGTGAGGCTCACCTAGTTGGAACTCTGCTCCCCATGTGGGAGAACAAGATTGAATTCCGGCCTTTGAGCGTTGGCCAGAGTCTAATTCTGGCCATGGTCGGCATTTCGTGAGTGAATGAGTTGGTAGGAGCTCTCTGTCTCTCTGGCTCTAAAATGAATGAATGACTAAATGAAGAATGTTCTACCATCCTTATCAATATAACTACCTAGAACTGCTATGAGCATCTCTTGACAAGTCGGAGAACCTCACCTCCAATGCAAGACCCTGGAATGTAACCACACCTTAGCAATCTAGGCCATGGGGATGAGGCATCCGCCCTGGGTTAGACACGTGACAGCAGGTGAATGACAATCAGAGTGGACTGAGACCTGGAGTGGAGCAATTCAAGAATGTGGCAAAAACAATTGGCAAGGCCCCACGACAGCATCAATAGGGTCATGGAGGAAGCTTCAGCTGCTCGCAGAGCCAACGTGCCTGTCTTAGGTAGGGATTAACTGTTGCAAAGTGGGTTGATTACCTTCCCTGTAAGAAAGCACTGACAGCAAAGCCCAACAGCAGGCAGCCGAGCCGTCCACCCTCTACCTGCCTCCGACGCTCACGCCATCGCTTCTCTGGCACCCTTCTCCAAAAGGTCATCCCGTTTACTTTGCTGCAGGCTACTTCATTCTGGCTTCCATCACATAATGGAGTGCAGCCTTTGTTCAGGTCACCAGTGACCTCTTTTTTTTTTTTTTTTTTTTATTTTTGACAGGCAGAGTGGACAGTGAGATAGAGAGACAGAGAGAGAAAGGTCTTCCTTTTGCCGTTGGTTCACCCTCCAATGGCCGCCGCTGCAGCCGGCGCACCGCGCTGATCCGATGGCAGGAGCCAGGAGCCAGGTGCTTTTCCTGGTCTCCCATGGGGTGCAGGGCCCAAGCACCTGGGCCATCCTCCACTGCACTCCCTGGCCATAGCAGAGAGCTGGCCTGGAAGAGGGGCAACCGGGACAGAATCCGGCGCCCTGACCGGGACTAGAACCCGGTGTGCCGGCGCCGCAAGGTGGAGGATTAGCCTATTGAGCCACGGCGCCGGCCCACCAGTGACCTCTTAACTGTCAAAGCTGTGATGCTTGTGTGTCTTTATCTCACTCAGACTTCTGCATTTCACGCTGCTGATGAAGATGGTCTCCCTAGCTCTCAGTTTTCCACCTGTTCCTTTACCATTCTCCATTCCACCCAGGCTTCTGCCCTCCCACCCTGTACATGTTGATGGCCTCACTGTCACTCCCTCATCCCCTCCGGGGTGCCTGTGTCACACACCAGTTTCTGTCTTGTGCACGCTCAACAATTTTCAGAGCTTCATAGTTTTACATCCTGAGGGTCATCATTGCCTGAGATCCCATGGGCATTTGAGGTTCAACCCATGTAGAACTCATTTCCAGGTTCTCACCCACACGTTTCTTCAGGTGGTGACATAATGGTCTTCCAGTCACTCATGGGAATCATCTTGGTCTACTCCTTGCTTCCCATTCTCTCCTATCTGAGCCATCACTTATCCTACTGATTTTTACTTCTAACTTTTCCTTGCATTTGTCTCCACCTCTCCCTCTCTCTACTGCCCCTGAATTAGTTCAGGCCTTTCAAGTCTTTAGTCTATAAAGCCTTCTAACCCATCTCCTTATTTCTAGTTTCTTATTTCTTGAACCAGTGCTCCACAGATCAGCCAGTTATCTAACTAGAACCCAAGTCCAAGTACGTTGTCTCCTGCTTCGTGCCCACAGGTGGCTTAAATAGCACCTAGGGATCCTTGAGACTTGAGCAACTAGACCATCTGAAGAAGACTTGACTTAGAGGCTAAGGAATGACTATGAGTAGTTTAAATATTTTAGAAATCTGTGCAGCTCTACTGGTGTGTACCTAGTGCACGCTGTGTAATGTTTTCTACTTGTGCCTTAACTCCTATCCTGTCTCTGACCACCACCTGCTACCTTCTATGCATCCTTCAAAGTGAGCTCAGATGTCTCTTCCTCCAGGAAGTCTTCTTGTCACCTCCCTCAAATACCTTGTTTCTATGTCTTCTTTTACATCATGGATAAAAATATCTCTGCATTTTCCACATTAGTTTTATAAAGACCAAAGGCTGTAGATTCCTCATGGAAGGTGGCTGTTCAAAAAACTGTGTTACGGAGAGCTGGTACCGAAATGCGTGGCAGGGGTATGGTGAAGGTTATTGTGAAGGGAGTAGTTGGGTGCCAGGGAGGATCCGGAACCTAAATAAGTAATTCTCTTTTTTTTTTCTTTTAAAAAGATTTATTTATTTGTTTGAACAGTAGAGTTACAGAGAGAGAGAGAGAGAGAGAGAGAGAGAGAGAGAGAGATGTCTTCTGTCCGCTGGTTCACTCCCCAGATGGCCGCAATGGCCGAAGCCAGGAGCCTCCTCCAGGTCCCCCACGTGGGTGCAGGGGCCCATGGACTTAGACCATTTTCTACTACTTTCCCAGGCTGTAGCAGAGAGCCGGAATAGAAGTGGAGCAGCTGGGACTCGAACCGGCGCCCATATGAGATGTCAGTACTGCAGGTGGTGGCTTTATTCACTACGCCAAAGCGCCAGCCCCTAATAATTCTTTATTTTCATTCTGGCGCTTTCATTATAATTTTTACAAAGTGAAACTGGGTCAAAATGTCAATATATAGAATGAGACACAACTAGCAACCTGAGGCATATGGTTGTGAAAGGTTGAAGGGCAAACCTATTCCTTTATTTTGTGAGGCTGAGAGCCAGTGTAAACGGGCCTTTAAAATGTGCCTAAGCTTGCCAGGGTCACCTCTTTCCTCCCGTTAAATTACATCATATTGACTGTCTTCTGGGAGCACCGTGGGTGAACATCCAGGTGCCCTCAAGGACTGCTCCATTTCTAAGAAGTGTGGGACCCTGTCCTGGTATTAAGGGTATGCAACAGATAATTGTTAATTGATTTACTTATTTCCCAAGTCATTCTGCAAAATATTGGAAACTGATTACAATAAGGATATATATAATAATGATGAAAGATAGGCTGTAAGAGAAGAATGAAGAAAAATAATGCAACTAAGAAAAGTCTAAGAGCACTATAGTTGGGAACTTGGTCATTCCATTGTTTATCCTTTTATTCATCACCACATGTCTAGCGGGCCTCTCCTATGACTAGCCGTACACTGGGCTCAAACTGGCTTTGAGGTTCTTGGGATGCCGAATCAGCAGGGAAACGTGATCAGTCAGGGAACGTAACATCAGATACGAGGAAACACAGTTTCCTCTGGAAAAGGAAGCTTTCTTGGACATTAAACTAAAAAAAGGGGAAAAGCTTACAGGGCATTGCATGTATAATACACAATGTGTCCGAGGCCAATGCCCTCAACAGCGTACAGTCATAAATATAAAAGCCAATTTTATATGTTTTCATGTGTGACTAAATAAATATGGCTCATTGGTCAGGTTCTAGACAAATCAGAGTATGATACACATATGACATTCATAGATGTGTATGTAACACATTTAATGGGACTTTAGTGAGAGTAGAAAACTGGAAATAAGGATATTTGGGTCTGTCCCAGTCTTACCAGTAATTAAATACATTATTGATGCCTCTATGTCTTTTTTTTAATTTTTTTTTTTTGACAGGCAGAGTTAGACAGTGAGAGAGAGAGAGAGAGACAGAGAGAAAGGTCTTCCTTTTTCCGTTGTTTCACCCCCCAAGTGGCCACTATGGCCAGTGCACTGCGCCAATCTGAAGGCAGGAGCCAGGTGCTTCCTCCTGGTCTCCCATGCGGGTGCAGGGCCCAAGCACTTGGGCCATCCTCCACTGCCTTCCCAGGCCACAGTAGAGAGCTGGACTGGAAGAGGAGCAACTGGGACTAGTACCCGGGGTGCTGGCGCTGCAGGCGGAGGATTAGCCAAGTGAGCAGCGGCGCCGGCCGCCTCTGTGTCTTAACTGTAAATTGACCATCCCTATAATTATAATGCTATCCTACTTCCTACAGTGTTGCTATGAGTTCTACAGGGATAATCATAGGAAGTACTTTGTAAATTGCTATGCAACTGCTATTTCTACAAAATTATGAGCTTTGATGGGAAAACTTCATCTGGTTTGTTTCTGAACTCCAGCATTCCATCTCCTCCCCACAGGAGGAAGCAAGTAACAGATGTTGATCAGTAAGGTAGAAGAAAGGATGGAGGAGAACAGAACAGTGCCCTGTTCATGCTGCTTGAGATAACTTGACTATTCAGCATTCATTACATTATTGAAATTTTTGTTTTCTAATTATTAAAACTAATTATAGAGTTGAAGGATAATGAGGAGTACAAAAACTGTAATTGAGATGGGGAGAGCTCTCTTGGGTGGTAAGGAGGAGTTCCCTTCAACAAGACACTCAGTGTGAGGGTTGTTTTCTGTAAAACTGAGCTGAGAACACTCAGTGGGGAGTGAGCATTATGCCTCAGGGCTAAGATGCCCATGTCCACACAGGCGTGCCTAGATTGATTTCCAGATCCTGGGAGGCAACAGTGATGGTTCAAGTAATCGGGGTCCTGTAGTTAATATAGGAGATGTAGCTTGTGTTCCCAGTGCCTGACTCTGGCCCTAACTCAACTCCAGCTGTTGTGAGCATTTGGATAGTGAATCAGTGGATGGAAGCACTCGTTCATTCTCTCTCTCTCTCTTCCTCAAATTTGAAAAAGAAAAAACAAAAACAAAACCAACCCAGTGTGCAGTGTATGTGATGAGATGATATAAAATGTTTTTCAAAATAGTGCCTTCTAGCCGGCGCCACGGCTCACTAGGCTAATCCTCCACCTAGCGGCGCCAGCACACCGGGTTCTAGTCCCAGTTGGGGCACCGGATTCTGTCCCGGTTGCCCCTCTTCCAGGCCAGCTCTCTGCTGTGGCCAGGGAGTGCAGTGGAGGATGGCCCAGGTGCTTGGGCCCTGCACCCTCATGGGAGACCAGGAAAAGCACCTGGCTCCTGGCTCCTGCCATCGGATCAGCGCGGTGCGCCGGCCGCAGCGCGCCGGCCGCGGCGGCCATTGGAGGGTGAACCAACGGCAAAGGAAGACCTTTCTCTCTGTCTCTCTCTCTCTCACTGTCCACTCTGCCTGTCCAAAAAAAAAAAAAAAAAAAAAAAAAAAAGGAAGTCAGGTACAATGTTGGCATCACTATATATATAATTTTTAAAGTTTTATTTTTTTACTTATTTGAAATGAAAGGGAGACAGAGAGGGAAGAGAGGGATAGAGAGGGAGAGAGAAAGAGTGAGTTATGCTCTATCAACTGGTTCACTCCTCAAATGACTACAACAGCTGGGGCTGGGCCAGGCTGAATCCTCGAACCTGGCACCCAGATTCTCTCATGCGTGGCTGGGGCCATCACCTGCTGTCTCCCAGGATGTGAATTAACATGAACTGTATCAGAAGCACAACGGGGACTTGAATCTAGGCACTCTGATAAGGGACATGGGTATCTTATCTGCTGCACTGTATGTGTGTGCCCCACATAAAGTGTTTTGTAACCTATAGTCTCTATATGATTAAGTGTCCTATGAAAACAATTTTAATGGCTTCAAGGCAATTCAATTAAATGAATAATAATATCAGTTGCTAAGATATACTGAGCATTTACTGTGTACTAGAGCTATATATATTCTTAAAATACTTATTTAATCTTCACAGTAAGCAGAGTTATTTAATGTGAAGAAGCTGAGGCTTAGAAAATTTAAATAACTTTGCTGTTGTCACATAGGTAGTATGTGACTTGAACCTAGAGTTGTATCACTGCAACTGTGCTGTACTGGCTCATGTATGGACATAACACAGTCTATTTAACCAATTCTGTATCTTTGGACATTTAGATGATAACTAATTTGATGATACTAGAAACCACATGCTGATTAACGTATTTATAGGAAAACTTAGGAACACAAAATCATTTCTTTAAATCGCTAGAAGTACTCAGTTTAAATAACTGCATATTTTTAAACAAAAGACTTGTCTAGGACCGGGATGTTGTGGCCCAGTGGGCTTAAGTCACCACTGTGACTCCTACATCACATTTTAAAGTACTAAGTTGAAACCCAGCCACTCTACTTTCAATACATATTCCTACTAAGGCATCCCATGAGGCAGCAGATGATGGCTCAAGTATTTGGGCCTCAGCCCTACACATGGGAGACCCAGATAGAGGTTTGGGCTCTTGGTGTGGGCCTGGTTCAGCCCTGGTTGTTGTGGGCATTTGGAGAGTGAACCAGTAGGTGGAAGATGGATACCCATCTTTCTCTTTAAAGTAGATGACAACAAATAAACATGAAAAGAAGACCTGCCTGTACATATTGCCAAATCATCTCCTAGAAATATGGTAACAGTTCACAGTACCTAATTTCCTAAAAAATGATATTGTTTCTAAAGCTAGATATTGTTTCTTTTTTGGTCTTTGATTAAAGTTTTCAAGATAAGCCCAAAAGGCTGGTGCTGTGGCACAGTGAGTTAAACCAGTGCTTGCAGTAGCGGCATCCCATGTGTGTGCCAGTTAGAGTCCTGGCTGTTCCACTTCTGATCCAGCTCCCTGCTAATGTGCCTGGGGAAGTAGTGGAAGGTGGCCCAAGTCCTTGGGACACTGCACCCACCTATGAGACCCAGATGAAACTCCTGGCTTTAGCTGGCTCATCTCCTGCTGATGTGGTCATTTGGGGAGTGACTCAGTGGATGGAAAATCATTCTCTCTCTGATTTTCAAATAGATAAATAATAAATTTTCAAAAAAAAAAAAAAAAGATGGACCCAAAGAAGTAGTCCAGTCATATGCCACTTAATGATGTTTTGGCCAGTGATAGACCAAGTTAAGCCAATGTTCTTAAAAGATTACAATGTAGATGAAAAATTCCTATAATCCACTGATGCCACAGCCATCATAACATCATAGCACAGTGAACTACTGTCCTGTTTAAGGGGATGCTGGTGTGAGCACACCTACTGTGCTGGCAGTGGTGTGAAAGCATAGTGCATACACATACAATTATAAACCATGCATAGTGCCTGAACGTGATGATGTGACTTGTGGGGAGCAACTCGGACTAGACTGTTACTGGAATTAAGACTTATTTTGTGCATCTGCTCTCCTACAATATGGCGCTGGGAGAGGAGGAAACAGCTTCTACTCAGCTGCCTCCAGTTCAACCAATAAACAGCAGGACCTGCTCCTGATTGGAGGAGAGCAGCGTACTCGGCGTGTGGGTAGCAGAATTGGGATTGGTGGAAGAGGACTATAAAGGAGGAGAGAGACAACATGCACCAGGAACATCTAAGGGGAACATCTATCTGAAGGAACACCTGTGCAGCCCCCGAGAGAGCTGGCCGGTGGTGTGCCGCTCCCCCGCGGAAGTGGGGAAAGTGGCAGGGGGAACCGCCCTTCCACGGAGGTGGAAGGGTCGGTAGCCAACCCGGGAAGAACCAGCGGCAAACCCGGGGAGGGCCGAGCAGACAAAAGAACAGCGCAGGGTCCTGTGTCGTTCCTCCACGAAGACGGGGAGCGACAGTGACTATTTTCTAGTTTACATATTTACTAAGCAGTATGTTTATTGTTACTGTAGAGTGTACTCTGACTCATGTTAAAAAAGTTTACTGTAAAACAGTATGCCAAGAAATGGGGCGGAGCCAAGATGGCGGAATAGTGAGGGCGCGCACCGATAGTCCGGGAAAATTTAGTTTAATAAAAGGGGAGTTATGGTAGCCTCAGAAAAAAGAACCAGGAAAATATTGCAGAGGAAACTCTTCTGGATCGAGTGGCTGTGAATCGGAGGACCTACTGGGAGAACAAGATCGCCCACCGCGCGGAAGCCGAGCCGCGGACCGAGCCGCGGGTGCCGCGGAAGCCGCAGAGTCTGCGCGCCAGTGTGGGAAGGGGAGTGCATGTCACACAGACAACAGCGGGGAGAGTTGCGACGTACAGGGCTCCAAGTCCACACATCGGCGCTGGAAGGGGAGGTGAGCTCAATAACCCGAGACATTGGCGGGGAAATGGGGGTCAGAATCTAGAGGGGGGCCAGAAAGTGCAGCAAACTCACTACCGGAAAGAAGGAAAAAAAAAAAAGCTTGGGGGTTTCTCTTTCCCCTAACCTTGCAAAGGTTGCAAGGCTGCAAGGCTCCAAGAATTCGCAAGAGATAAAGAGCAGGCGTGCTCTCTGGATTTACATATCAACAGGGGAGAGCTAAGGAACTGAGTCACTACAATTCAGTAGCCTAGGCAACCCAGTGGGAGTCCAGAGGAGCCTAAACAGACTCTGGGTAGAAGCCAGAGACTGGAAGCTAAATACCATCAATTCTGCACAGCCTTGCCATGCGGTGTTACTTACCCCCTTGTCGCTCCCCCTCTTCATGGAGGAGCAACACAGGACCCTGCGCTGTTCTTTTCGTCTGCTCGGCCCTCCCCGGGTTTGCTGCTGGTTCTTCCCGGGTTGGCTACTATCCCTTCCACCTCCGTGGAAGGGCAGTTCCCCCTGGCCGCATTCCCCACTTCCGCAGGGGAGCGGCACACCGCCGGCCGGCTCTTCTCGGGGGCTGCACGGGTTCCCTTAGATGTTCCCCATAGATGTTCCCGGTGCATGCCGTCTCTCTCCTCCTTTATAGTCCTCCTCCGCCAATCCCAACTCGGCTGCCCACACGCCGAGTACGCTGCTCTCCTCCAATCAGGAGCAAGTCCTACAGTTAATTGGTTGAACTGGAGGCAGCTGTGCGGAAGCTGTTTACTTCTCTCCCAGCGCCATATTGTGGGAGAGCAGATGCATAGAATAAGTCCTAATTCGAGTAACTTAGTCTAGTCTGGATTGCTCCCCACACCCCCTGAATAAAATAAATAAATAAATAAATAAATAAATAAAAAGAGAGAGATTTACCACGCATAACCTGAGGGTGTCACCTCTGCACACCCTTAACCAGGAAGAACCAAGCAGAGTTCTCAGGCCGCACCCATCTCAAGCCTCCAAGGCTCCTCCAATAGCAGGCAGTCCACTTAACACGGACATAGTATAAAATAAAAAAAAAAATTAAAAAAAAAAACGCACAGTGACGAAAGAAGAATTAACTATGCCAAGTAACAAACACAGAAATCGAGGGAACAAGATCAACGATGACACTATGATGCCTCCAAATAAACAAAACACCCCAAACCAAGATTATGAAGATGATGAGATAGAAGAAATGCAAGATACGGATTTCAAAAAATTTATGATAAGAACATTTAGAAGTTTTCAAAAGCAAATCCTTGAACTACAGAAATCCTTATTGGACAAGATTGAAAATCTCTCTCGTGAAAATGAAATTTTAAGGAAGAATCAAAATGAAACTCAGAAACTAGTAGAACAGGAAAGTGTGATAGTGAAGAGAAATCAAAATGAAATGAAGAGCTCAATAGATCAAATGACAAACACATTAGAAAGCCTTAAAAACAGAATGGGTGAAGCAGAAGAGAGAATATCGGACTTAGAAGATAGAGCACAGGAAAACATACAGTCAAACCAAAGAAAAGAAGAGGACATTAGAAATCTAAAAAATATTGTTGGGAATCTACAGGATACTATTAAAAAAACCAACATTCGAGTTCTAGGAGTTCCTGAAGGCATGGAGAGAGAGAAAGGATTAGAAGGCCTTTTTAGTGAGATACTAGCAGAGAACTTTCCAGGTTTGGAGAAGGACAGAGACATCCTAATACAGGAAGCTCATAGAACCCCCAATAAACATGACCAAAAGAGATCCTCACCACGACACGTGGTAATTAAACTTACCGCAGTGAAACATAAAGAAAAGATCCTAAAATGTGCAAGAGAGAAACGTCAGATTACTCTCAGAGGATCTCCAATCAGACTCACAGCAGACTTCTCATCAGAAACATTACAGGCTAGGAGGGAATGGCGAGACATAGCCCAGGTGCTAAGAGAGAAAAATTGCCAGCCCAGAATATTATATCCTGCCAAGCTCTCATTTGTGAATGAAGGTGAAATAAAGACCTTTCATAGCAAACAGAAATTGAAAGACTTTGTGGCCGCTCGTCCGGCCCTGCAAAAGATACTTAAAGATGTGCTACACTCAGAAACACAGAAACACGGCCATCAATATGAAAGAAGGTAAAGGAAGAACACCTACCAGTAAAAGAGCATGGGAAGCTCAAAGCATATACTAGAAAATATTTCCGGGAAAATGGCAGGGCAAAGTCACTACGTATCAATAGTCACATTGAACATTAATGGTCTGAATTCTTCAGTTAAAAGACACCATTTGGCTGACTGGCTCAAAGAACACAACTCAACTATTTGTTGCCTACAAGAAACACATCTCTCTAACAAAGAGGCATGCAGACTGAAAGTGAAAGGTTGGAAAAAGATATTCCATGCCAACAGAAACCAAAAAAAAGCAAGTGTAGCCATATTAATATCAGACAAAATAAACTTTAATACAAAAACTGTTAAGAGAGACAAAGAGGGACACTATATAATGATTAAGGGTTCAATTCAACAGGAAGATGTAACTATTATAAATGTATATGCACCTAATTACAGGGCACTGGTCTATTTAAAAGATATGTTAAGGGACTTAAAGGGAGATTTAGATTCCAATACAATAGTACTGGGGGACTTCAATACTCCACTCTCAGAAATAGACAGATCATCCGGACAGAAGATCAACAAGGAAACAGCAAATTTAATTGACACTATTGCCCAAATGGATCTAACAGATATCTACAGAACTTTCAACCCTACATCTACAGACTTCACATTCTTCTCAGCAGTACATGGAACCTTCTCTAGGATTGATCACATACTAGGCCATAAAGCATGTCTCAGCAAATTTAAAAAAATTAGAATCATACCATGCAGCTTCTCAGACCACAGCGGAATGAAGCTGGAAATTAGCAACTCAGGAAACCCCAGAAAGTATGCAAACACATGGAGATTGAACAACATGCTCCTGAATGAACACTGGGTCATTCAAGAAATCAAAAGAGAAATCAAAAACTTTCTGGAAGTAAATGAAGACAACAACACAACATATCAAAACTTATGGGATACAGCAAAAGTAGTATTGAGAGGCAAATTTATAGCAATAGGTGCCTATATCAAGAAATTGGAAAGGTACCAAAATAAATGAGCTTTCAGCACATCTCAAGGACCTAGAAAAACTGCAGAAAACCAAACCCAAATCTAGTAGGAGAAGAGAAATAATTAAAATCAGAGAAGAAATCAACAGGATTGAATCCAAAAAAACACTACAAAATTCAGCCAAGCGAGAAGCTGGTTTTTTGAAAAAATAAACAAAATTGACACCCCATTGGCCCAACTAACTAAAAAGGGAAGAGAAAAGACCCAAATCAATAAAATCAGAGATGAAAAAGGAAACGTAACAACAGACACCATAGAAATAAAAAGAATCATCAGAAATTACTACAAGGACTTGTATGCCAGCAAACAGGAATATCTATCAGAAATGGATAGATTCCTGGACACATGCAATCTACCAAAATTGAACCATGAAGACATAGAAAACCTAAATAGACCCATAACTGAAACAGAAATTGAAACAGTAATAAAGGCGCTCCCAACAAAGAAAAGCCCAGGACCAGGTGGATTCACTGCTGAATTCTACCAGATATTTAAAGAAGAACTAATCCCATTTCTTCTCAAACTATTCAGAACAATCGAAAAAGAGGGAACCCTCCCAAATTCTTTCTATGAAGCCAGCATCACCTTAATCCCTAAGCCAAAGAAAGATGCAACACTGAAAGAAAATTACAGACCAATATCCCTGATGAACATGACACAAAAATCCTCAATAAAATTCTGGCCAATAGAGTACAACAACACATCAGGAAAATCATCCACCCAGACCAAGTGGGATTCATCCCTGGTATGCAGGGATGGTTCAACATTCGCAAATCAATCAATGTGATTCACCACATTAACAGACTGCAAAAGAAAAACCATATGATTATCTCAATTGATGCAGAGAAAGCATTCGATAAAATTCAACACCCTTTCATGGTGAAAACTCTAAGCAAATTGGGTATAGAAGGAACATTCCTCAATATAATCAAAGCAATTTATAAAAAACCCACAGCCAGCATCCTATTGAATGGGGAAAAGTTGGAAGCATTTCCACTGAAATCTTGCACCAGGCAGGGATGCCCACTCTCACCACTGCTATTTAACATAGTTCTGGAAGTTTTAGCCAGAGCCATCAGACAAGAAAATGAAATCAAAGGAATACAAATTGAGAAGGAAGAAGTCAAACTATCCCTCTTTGCAGACGATATGATTCTTTACTTAGGGGATCCAAAGAACTCTACTAAGAGACTATTGGAACTCATAGAGGAGTTTGGCAAAGTGGCAGGATATAAAATCAATGCACAAAAATCAACAGCCTTTGTATATACAAGCAATGCCATGACTGAGAAAGAACTGCTAAGATCAATCCCATTCACAATAGCTACAAAAACAATCAAATACCTTGGAATAAACTTAACCAAGGACGTTAAAGATCTCTACGATGAGAATTAAAAAATCTTAAAGAAAGAAATAGAAGAGGGTACCAAAAAATGGAAAAATCTTCCATGCTCATGGATTGGAAGAATCAACATCATCAAAATGTCCATTCTCCCAAAAGCAATTTATAGATTCAATGCAATCCCAATCAAGATACCAAAGACATTCTTCTCAGATCTAGAAAAAATGATGCTGAAATTCATATGGAGGCACAAGAGACCTCGAATATCTAAAGCAATCTTGTACAACAAAAACAAAGCCGGAGGCATCACAATACCAGATTTCAGGACATACTACAGGGCAGTTGTAATCAAAACAGCATGGTACTGGTACAGAAACAGATGGATAGACCAATGGAACAGAATTGAAACACCAGAAATCAACCCAAACATCTACAGCCAACTTATATTTGACCAAGGATCTAAAACCAATTCCTGGAGCAAGGACAGTCTATTCAATAAATGGTGCTGGGAAAACTGGATTTCCACATGCAGAAGCATAAAGCAATACCCCTACCTTACACCTTACACAAAAATCCACTCAACGTGGATTAAAGACCTAAATCTACATCCTGACACCATTAAGTTATTAGAGTACATTGGAGAAACCCTTCAAGATATTGGCACAGGCAAAGAATTTCTGGAAAAGACCCAGGAGGCACAGGAAGTCAAAGCCAAAATCAACTATTGGGATTGCATCAAATTGAGAAGTTTCTGTACTGCAAAAGAAACAGTCAGGAGAGTGAAGAGACAACCGACAGAATGGGAAAAAATATTTGCAAACTATGCAACAGATAAAGGGTTAATAACCAGAATCTACAAAGAGATCAAGAAACTCCACAAAAACAAAACCAACAACCCACTTAAGAGATGGGCCAAGGACCTCAACAGACATTTTTCAAAAGAGGAAATCCAAATGGCCAACAGGCACATGAAAAAATGTTCAAGGTCGCTAGCAATCAGGGAAATGCAAATCAAAACCACAATGAGGTTTCACCTCACCCCGGTTAGAATGGCTCACATACAGAAATCTACCAACAACAGATGCTGGCGAGGATGTGGGGAAAAAGGGACACTAACCCACTGTTGGTGGGAATGCAAACTGGTCAAGCCACTATGGAAGTCAGTCTGGAGATTCCTCAGAAATCTGAAGATAACCCTACCGTTCGACCCAGCCATCCCACTCCTTGGAATTTACCCAAAGGAGTTTAAATTGACAAACAAAAAAGCAGTCTGCACCCTAATGTTTATTGCAGCACAATTCACAATAGCCAAGACCTGGAACCAACCTAAATGCCCATCAATGGTAGACTGGATAAAGAAATTATGGGATATGTATTCTTTAGAATACTATACCGCAGTAAGAAACAACGAAATCCAGTCATTTGCAACAAAATGGAGGAATCTGGAACACATCATGCTGAGTGAAGTAAGCCAGTCCCAAAGGGACAAATACCATATGTTCTCCCTGATCAGTGACAACTGACTGAACACCAAAAAGGAAACCTCCTGAAGTGAAATGGACACTATGAGAAACGGGGACTTGATCAGCCTAGCCCTGACTGTTAATGAACAACTTAATATATTATCCCTCTTAGTATTTTTTTTGTCTGTTCTACTTAATATGACTGGTTTAATTCTGTAATTATCACACAGTTATTCTTAAGTGTTGAAAATTAACTGAAATGTGATCCCTGTTAAACATAAGAGTGGGAATAAGAGAGGGAAGAGATGCATAATTTGGGACATGCTCAAGCTGACTTGCCCCAAATGGTAGAGTTAGAAACATACCAGGGGATTCCAATTCAATCCCATCAAGGTGGCATGTACCAATGCCATCTCACTAGTCCAAGTGATCAATTTCAGTTCACAATTGATCATAATGAAAGGACTAAGAGTCAAAGGGAGCACATAAACAAGTCTAGTACCTGCTAACACTAACCGATAGAATAAATAAAGGGGAGAGTGATCCAACATGGGAAGTGAGATACTCAGCAGACTCATAGAATGGTGGATGTCCTAAATAGCACTCTGGCCTCAGAATCAGCCCTAAACACATTCGGATCTGGCTGAAAAGCCCATGAGAGTATTTCAGGCATGGAAAGCCAAGACACTCTGGCAAAAAGATCTCTGTGAGTGAGATCACAGTGGAAAGAACAGGTCTTCAAAGAAGGAGGTACCTTTCTCTGAAGGGAGGAGAGAACCTCCACTTTGACTATGACCTTGTCTAAACAAGATAAGAGTCGGAGAACTCAGAGGGCTTCCATAGCCTTGGAAACCCATGACTGGAGCATAGGGAGATTACTGATGCCATAGACAGGAGTGTCAATTGGTAAAGTCAACAACAGGAGTCACTGTTCACTTACTCCTCATGTAGGATCTCTGTCCTTAATGTGCTGTGCATTGAGATTTAATGCTATAACGAGTACTCAAACAATATATTTTACTTTGTGTTTCTATGGGGGTGCAAACTGTTGAAATCTTTACTTAATGCATACTAAACTGATCTTCTGTAAAAAAAAAAAAAGCAATTATCAATTCCCAACTTGACTCTCACTAGGATTAAACATGACAATAGGTCTGATCTGATTTCATCATCATTTAAAAAAAAATCATCTATTATTTTTCACTTTATGTTTCTGTGTGGGAGCAAACCGTTGAAATCCTTACTTAATGTATACTAAGCTCATCTTCTGTATATTAAGATAATCGAAAATGAATCTTGATGTGAATGGAAGGGGAGAGGGAGTGGGAAAGGGGAGGGTTGTGGGTGGGAGGGACGGTATGGGGGGGAAGCCATTGTAATCCATAAGTTGTACTTTGGAAATTTACATTCATTAAATAAAAGTTAAAAAAAAAAAAAACAGTATGCCATGCTACACCAACAGCAACCTCACACACCTTGTATTCACTGCATCTTTCTCCCTTTTGTAAGTTAACACGTGGGAACTCTACATGTTTATGGGATACAGTGTGATATTTCAATACATGTAGACAATGTGTGTTGATCAAATCAGGGTAATTAGTATTTCCTTCACCTTAGTATTTCTTTATGTTTGGAGACTTGGAGCTTCTGGGTTCTAGTTCTTCTTACAATAGACTATTGTGATGATAGGCACCGCACTTGTGCTGTAGACCACCAGAACTTTTTGTTTCTACCTGTGATTTGGTGTGACTTAGCCAACCTGTTCCAGCCCTCTTCCCCCAGTCCCCTGACTTCCTAGACTGTATTAATTTCAAGTTTACTCTCTTCCGCTTTGAGATCAATTTTGTTAGCTTCCACATATGGGACGGAACATGCAGTATTTGTCTTTCTGTATCTGCATTATTTCACTTAATATAATGTCCTCTGTTTCTATCCATTTTGCCACAGATGATAGGATCTAACTCTTTCTGGTGGCTGAATAATATCCTACTGTGTGTATGTTACCACATTTTCCTTACTGAGTCTCCCATTGATGGGCACCTAGTTGGATTCCATAAAGGTGCTTCAATAAGCCTGTGAACACACGTATCTTTTTGATATGCTGATTTCATTTCCTCGGGATATATATAACCACAAGTGAGCTAGCTGTATCATATGGTAGACTTTTATTTTCTTTTTTTTAAGACTTTATTTATTTATTTGAATGAGTGATAGAGACAGAAACACACACACACACATGCACACCCACACATATGCAATGAGAGAGATCAATCTTCCACCTTCTGATACACGTCCCAAATGACCTCAGTGACTAGTGTTGATCCAGGGAGAAGCCAGGAGCTTGGAACTCCATCCAGGTCTCCCACATGAGGCGCAGGGGCCCAAGTACTTGGGCCATCACCTGCTGCTTCCCCAGGTGCATTAGCAGGGAACTCGATTAGAAGCAGAACAGCTGGGACTCAAACTGACACTCTGCTTGACACTCTGCTATCTGTGTTTAACCAGTTGGCCACAATCCCGGTCTCTGTTTTTTGAGGAAGCTCCATAATGTTCTCCACAATGGCTGTACTAATTTGCAATCCCACTAGTAGTGTATAGGAGTTGCTTTTTCTCAGCGTCCCTAACACAACTTTCATTCTTTTGCTTTTTTGACAGTCATTCTGACATTGTTGTTTTTATTCCTGTTGGCTAGTGGTATTTGCATTTTATATATTTGTGGGTTTTTTGTATTTTTTTAATATATTTGTTGCCATTTATAGTTCCTATTTTGAGAAGTGTGTGTTCAGATCATTTGCCCATTTTTAATTGGATCATTTGTTTCCCATTGTTAAGTTGTTTTAATTACTGTCTAGCATGAATATTAATCCCTTGCAGAGTAGTTGTTAGATATTTTCTCCTAATCTCTAGGTTGTCTCTTAACCCTGTTGATTGTTTCCTTTGCTGTACAGCAGCATTTTAGTTTGATACAATCACATTCATCTAGTTTTGCTTTTGTTGCCTGTGCTTTTGGGATTTTGTCTAAAAAAAAAAAAAATCTTTGCCTTGAAATGTTTTCCTTATGTTTTCTCCTAGTAGTTTCTTATCTTACAGTTAGGTCAATTATTTATTTTGAGTTTATTTTTGTGCATGGTGCAAGAAAGGTGTTTAATCCCTTCTTTTGCATGAAGACACTCAGTTTTCCCAGCACCATTTACTATCTTTTCTCCTGTACATATATTTGGCACGTTTGTTGCAATCATTTGAAGATGTGTAGATTTATTTGTGGGATCTCTATTCTGTTCCATTTGTCTGTGCCTTGACTTTTATGTTACTACCACACTATTTTGGTTAATGTGGTCCTGTAGTATGTCTTGAGATCAGATGTTAGGTCTCCAGCTTTGCACTTTTTGCTCAACTTTCGCTAGTCAGGGTCTTTTGTGGTCCCACATGAATTTTAGGGTTGTTGTTTGCTTTTTCTCTGAAGAGCATCATTTATATTTTGACAAGACTTGCCCTGAATCTTTAAATTGCTTTGGGAAATATTGATGTTTTAACAGTATTAATTCTTGTAATCTATGAATATGGGAAATCTTTCCCTTTTAGTCTTTTCTTCGATTTCTTTCAGCAGTGTTTTACAATTTTCATTATAGACCATTCACTTCCTTGATTACATGTATCCCTAGGTGTTTTGATTTGTTTCTCAGCAAGTTCATTGCTGGAGTATAAAAAATGCTACTGATTTTTATATGTGGATTTTGAATGTTGCAACTTTATTGAATGAACTTATCAGTTTCATCACTCCTTTGGAGAAATCTGGGTTTTTAATATAAGGTAGAACTCGTCTATAAATGGGTAATTTTGACCTCCTTCGTTCCTATTTTTATGCCTTTTATTTCTTTCTCTAATTGTTCTTGGTACATTTTCCAGTATTGTGTTCAAAGATAGTGGTGAAATGAACATCTCTGTCTTGTTCCTGTCTTACAGGAAACATTTTCAGCTTCTTTCTCCTTAGTATGGTTTTGGTTGTGGATTTGTCGTATGTACCCTTTATTAAAGATTTACTTACTTATTTATTTGAAAAGCAGAGTGACAAAGAGACACACAGAGAAAGAATGTGTAGCCTTTATTATGTAGAGGCATGTTCTTTCTAAATGTGTTCAGTCTTTTTTATTAAATCATTAAGGGATATCAGATTTTAATGATTAATTTTATCTTCATCTATTGAGGTGATCAGATGAATTTTGTCCTTCAGTCTCTTGATGTGATGTGTTATGTTTATTGATTTGTAGATGTTGAACCATCCTTGCATCCTTGGGAGAAATCTGGCTTGATCATGGTATATGATCTTTTTGATGTGTTCTTGGGTTTAATTTGCTAGTATTTTGTTGGGAATTTTTGCATCTATGAGAGCACTTCAGAAAGCTCATGGCAAATGGAACTAAAAGATAAGTTTATTTAGGCGCAAAAAGAATTTTTGAAATCCGTATATAGTTTTTCATAATACATATTATCCATAAACTTTTTGAAGTCCCTTTTTACGATGGATTTCAATTTTATTTGCACCAGCATCAACTTATCTTTCAATTCCATTTCCAATGAACTTATAAAATACCTTCATGTGTGTGTTCTACATGCATACATATATGAACATATATATGTATAAACCTGACAGGAAAAAAGCAATTTTTCAATACCAGTTTTAGTTCTCAGAAGTATGAATTATGGTATTATTGTTTTGTCTAACCAAACTTCTCTTCCCTTTCTAAACTTTTTTTATGTGCTTGAATTTGAAGCACAGAAGGGCAAATGTTAAGCAAAAATCAGGGAGAGCTAAAGAACAGTGGAATATAGTTAGATGATGATCTCAGGGCCTCAGGACTTGGATTTTAGCCCCAGTTCCTTAGTCCTTGGGTAAGATTCTGACTTTTCTCAGCTGTGTTGTTTATTTATAATTGGTGTTTCCACCAAATTTGGGGTTTTCACATTGCTACAGGCATTCTAAGAATAATTGAGTGATCTTTCACTTTTCAATGTTTCTCTTTTTTTGACTATGAAAACATTCAACTGGTCCAAACTAAAGGTGTTAAATCCCAAATTTTATCATATTTGGACACCTCAATTTACCTTGTAAATTTCTGTTTCATGTGTAATCCCTAGAATAAAGCTTCATATGCTTTTATTTGACTGTTTTATCAGTGTTTCATTGACCATGAATAACAGAATTCTTCTTGGAATTTTTACAGATTTTTCATAAATTCAGGCCCAAATCTACTCCCAGGAAACTATACAAGTAAACACAAGAGAGACCCATATCTGACTGGGCTGCTTCTTATTTCCATGTAATCCTCAGTGTTATCTCATCCTGAAAACGCATATGGTAGCCTTTTACTTATTTTTTTAAAAGTTAAAAATTTAATTTATTTGAAAGGCAGAAAAGCAGGGAAAAAAAGAAATGGAGAGGCAGAAATAGACAGATGAGAAGTGTCCTGTCCTCTGGCTCACTCCCTAAATGCATGCAATATCCACAGCTGGGCCAACCCGAAGGCAGGAGCTCAAAATTCAGTCCAGATCTTCAACATAGATGGCAGGTACTCAATTACTTGAGCTATCACCTGCCACCCAAAGGCTCCATTAGCAGGAAGCAGGAATTTGGAACAGAGTCAGAACTGGAACCCAGGCATTTCAATATGGCATACCTAGTGGCTTCTTAGTCATTAGGCCAAATGCCTGCCCAGGTAGCATGTTTAAATGCTAATCATTTTTTTCTTTCGTTGTTTTGCATGATTGTTTTGTTTTGTATGATTGTTACCTGATCTTTTTGATAAAGTTGTTGACATGTTTTGGGTGCTTTGTGCTTTACTTTTATATTCATGTATACATTTTTAGATGAGGTGGAATAACTATTTCTGAAACTAGAATTGGATTACTGGTTAAAAATAGGACATTTAAAAAGCAAATGTGAAGATGGATGTTATAATATTGATCAGGCTCACATTTTAGGATAGACATGCTCTATTGATCAGGCCCAGAATAAAGCAAGTCATATTATAAAGTACTAAATGCTTCTTCAAATTTTATTTATCAAGCTGACAGCAATATGCAAAATGAAAGCAATATGTAGAAAATTCCCTTCAAAGTCATTGTGATACAAGTTCGTGAGAGGCTGGTGAATTACAGCTATAGATTGTTAAAATATTGTTATATAAATGAAAAATTAAAAGCATTATGATTTTTTAAACCACTATTTACCACTGGGATTTGTTTTTGTGTTAATACAAAAACCCACTTTTTTTTTTTTTTTTTTGGACAGGCAGAGTTAGACAGTGAGAGAGACAGAGAGAAAGGTCTTCCTTCCGTTGGTTCACCTCCCAAATGGCTACTATGGCCAGCGCGCTGCGCCGATCCGAAGCCAGGAGTCAGGTGCTTCCTCCTGATCTCCCATGCAGGTGCAGGGCCCAAGCACTTGGGCCATCCTCCACTGCCTTCCCGGGCCACAGCAGAGAGCTGGACTGGAAGAGTTGCAACCGGGACAGAATCTGGCGCCTCAACTGGGATTAGAACCTGGAGTACCGGCGCTGCTGGTGGAGGATTAGCCTAGTGAGCTGCGGTGCTGGCCCATAAAAAAACCCATATTTTTAATGTGATTGTTTTTCAAGATACTTCTATGTTCTGCAAGGTATAACATTTCAAAATAAAATTTTGTGGGACTGGCATTGTAGTACAGTGGGTCAAGCCACTGCCTGCAATGCCAGCATCCCATATGAGTGCCTATCTGTGTCCTGGCTGCTCCACTTCCAATCCAGCTCCCTGCTAAGGTTCCTGGGAAAGTCATGGAAGATGGCCCAAGTGCTTGGGCCCCTGCCACCCATGTGGAGACCTGGATGGAGTTCTAGGTTTGTGGCTTCGGCCTGGCCCACCCCTGGCTGTTGCAGCCATTTGGGGAAGTGAACCATCTGATAAAAGATCTCTGTCTCTATTCCTTTCTCTCTGTAACTCTTTCTTCAAATAAATATATCTTTTTAAAAAGTTCATGGAAAATGTGTATTATTTAAAAACTGTATGTGGATTTTCAGTTTTTTTGGCACTGAAATAGCTTTCATTTAATTCCATCTTCTATGAAATTTTTAAGTGTATCCTTGCAATATTTTGTCAAATACATCACTCATAGCAACCAGGAAGAAATGAGAAGAGTTCACTTCAGTTTTTAAAAGTGATTAATGTGGAAATATCTCCAATGGCTGCCAGTAGGGGGGCAGTGCTCATAGGAAAGTTGTTGCCAAATGTGCCTACTTGTCATATGATGACAAAGACTACTTATTAGGGACAATCTAGCATCTTTGCAGATAGCATGAGATATTGCCTGCCTTCTGTATTAGCTTTCTGTTTATCGCGATTAAATATCAGAGTCAACTAACTTTATACAGGGAAAAGGTTTGGCTCATGGTTTTGGAGGTTCACTGGGCAGCCCCATTGTGTTGGCCTCTGTGAAGGTGGCAAATGGCAATGACAGACTATGTTTGCAGGAAGGGTCATGTGACAAACCAGGAAGCAGAGGGAGAAGGGCACTGGACCCAAACATAGGCTTTTATAACAACCATCTCATGACAACTCCTCCCAAGGCCAAGTACCCCGTGTTGTAAGGATCTCTCACTAGATCCACTTCCTAAACACCACAATTGGACCAAGTTTCCAACCTCTTGATAACATTAATTTTTGATTTGGGGGTGTCAAATCTTATTCAAACCCTATGACCAAACATATCCCAGTTTTATTAAAGATTAAGGTTTTAGCCTTAGTCTTTTCATAATTGTCTGTAATGCTGTAGTGGGATCATCCTGGAATGTAAATAAAGCTCATGTTTTATTGATAGTACAAACTGCCTCAGACTAAAGGGTCAGTAAATAAGTGAAAACTGGATTGGGTATTTTGTCCAGCAATTGAGCTGCCACTTGGGATGCTTATATTCCATATTGAAGTGATGGAGTTCACATCCAGCTTCCTCCTCACGTGCACCCTGAGTGGCAGCAGCTGTACACTTTGGGAGGTAGCAGGTGCATTCCTGCCAGTCCATGTGAGAGACCTGGATGGAGTTCCTAGCTCCAAGGTTTGGCCTGGCTTCCACTTTTAGCCTGGTTCAGTCCTGGCATTTGTAGGCATTTTGGGGAGTGAATAGGCAGATGAGAGCTCTCTCTTGTCCATCTGTCCTTCTTTCTCTGTGTCTCTGGATCTGTCTCTCTGCTTCTAAAAAATGAAATGAAAATTCGTTTAGACTTAGTATACAAGACATAATTAATTTGAAAATTTAAGAAAACATCTAATACAATGGTTCCTCAGGTATCTGGAGTATTTAAATGATGCCATTGAACATGCCATATTTAACAATGTCTTTGCAAATTATTTTTCCACAGAACAATGACAGCCTGAAGAATTGGAGCGGGTGTTTGGTACAGTGGTTATGATGCTTCTTGAGGTGTTCATATCCCTACTGAGGTGTCTGAGTTCAAGTCCGTGGCTGTCCTCCTGACTCCAGCTTCCTGATAATATGTACTCTGGGAGGTAACAGGTGATGGTCTGAGTGCTTGGGTTCCTGCTGCCCACACAGGAGACATGGATTCAATTTATCACTCCTGGATTTGGCCTGGCTCAAATTGAAGCTACTTGGGGGATGAACTATGGATAGAAGATTCTCTTTCTCTCTCTCTCTTCCATTCAAAGCAGTTGAAAAATTTGAGGGTCACCGTTAATTTGTTTAACTCTGTGTATATATGTCGTTCTTCCATTTAGTGGTAGAACCTGGGAATGCCTTTGTGACTTGTTTAGTCAACAGACTATTCTGAGAAAAGTGTTCTGAACTTCTGAAGCCATGTCATAAGAAGTCTTGTAGTTTCCACTCATGACTATTGGACTCCTCACTCTTGGAGCCCTGAACCATCCACGATACAAGCCGTTTTACTCATTGCTGCAGTAGCTGTATAGGGAGGTCCTGAGTCTACACAGGGAAGGAAGGGTCCAGGTGAGGCCAGCTTCTAAATGTGTCCATCAAAGCATCACAAATGAGCATTAAATCATGGTTTTAACTCTAAACCAGTCATCCAATATTTTAGTTTTTTTTTTTAAGATTTTATTTATTTGAGAGGCAGAGTTACAAAGAGAGAGAGACACATACACACAGAAAGATCCTCCATCTGCTGGTTCATTCCCCAAATGGCTGCAATGGCCAGAGCTGGGCTGATCCAAAGTCAGGAGCCAGGAGCTTCCTCTGGGCCCCAATGTGGGTGTAGGGGCCCAAGCACTTGGGCCACTTCTGCTGCCTTCCCAGGCCATAGCAGAGAGCTGGATCGGAAGAGGAGCAGCTGGAACTCCAACTCTAGTACCCATATAGGATACTGGTGCTGCAGGCGGATTCTCAGGCCACTGTGCCACAGTGCTTGGCTCCCATCCAGTATTTGAGTTCCATTGAAGAGATTCTCCAGTTAAAGCCACATGGGCAGAAAAATCAACCAATCAAGTTCTTCCTGAGTTCCTAACTTTCAGAAATTGTGGTTTTTAGCCACTGAGTTTTAGTTCTAATAGATTATCAGAACACTGAAGGAAAATTTGAGATAATAAATTGTTAGAAAATTATCACTTCTAACTACTATATTTATCTTGTTAATTAGGAAATATAAGTGGAGACTATGAACTACAGAAATAAATTATCTGATTTAAGACCACAACTAATACCAATAACCTCCAGTTTCCAATTTATTTGCATTCATAAAATAGCTTAATTCTAATCATTGATTGTTTTCATAATAAGCACATATTTTTTGCCAAAGGAAGCTAAGTTTTTTCTTTTTAAACATATTTCATAAAGACAGACTAGTTTTTCTTGCTTTTTAGTGCTTACTCTGAGAAGGAGTGCAAGAAACAGTTTCAGGAGAAAAACTGCTTTCATGATCTCACATGTAAGCCACAAACAGACTTTTCTGATGAAGGCTTTAAAGTCTGATGAGATGTGAAAAGCAAGCTTCTATGCAGTCTGACATTTCAATAAATATACAAAACAAAACAAAACAAAAAAACCTCAGTAACTCTGAACATATTGTTTGTATAGGTAACAAAAACAACAAATCTCATGGTCTGTACTTTTGAGAACAGCTGTGTAAAGATACTTTGTTTTAGGAGATTCAGAAGTAAAACTCACATATACATAATTCCAGCAGGAAATCGCCACATGATACACATTTTTGGGCATCCCAATATTGTCCTGACAAGGAAGTCAGCCACGACCACACCTGCGTTGTAAAGACAGCCCTGAGAAGCAACAGCAGGAGAATCCAACCCCTGTGCCTTTGTTTCCCATCACTTGCTTCTTTTCAAATACTGAGACATCTCTCATTGGCTCATCAGTCACACAAAATAAGCACATATTATAAATTTGATTAAGAATAAAATCTTAGGGGCCAGCCTTGAGGCATAGCAGGTAAAGCTATCACCTGTAATGCCAGCATCCCATATAGGTACTGGTTGCAGTCCTGGCTGCTCCACCTCCAGTATAGTCTACGAATGCACTTGGGTAAACAGCAGAAGATGGCCCAGATCTTCAGGCCTCTGCCACCCATGTGGGAGACCCAGAAGAAATTCTTGGTTCCTGGCTTTAACCTGGCCCAGTCCTAGCTGTTGGAGCCATTTGGGGAGTGTACCAGCAGATAGATGATTTCCCTCTCTCTCTGTAACTTTGCCTGCCAAGTAAATAAATTTAAATGATTAAGAAAAAGAATAAATTTTGCTTATATAGTGGTACTTTGATTGATTTTTTTGTAACTTAGAATCTCTAATACTATTCTGGTTGGAATATTCTATCTGAGAAATTGTTTCTGAACTTAAAAAGTTTGAAAAGCACTAGACAAATACTCTTAATGTTTTCTTCTAGCTGTAATAATTAAAATTCATCATGATGGACATAGTGATCTTAAGTGGGTTTTTGTTTTGATCTACAACCTCTTTTTCATCATGGGTATTAAAAACATTTTTCCTTGTGTTTGGACAGGACACTTTTCTTAAAAAGGAAAGTATAGTCTCTTAAAAGTAGCATCTAATAATAGTGACATAATTTTCATTTTATTTAAAATTTTTATTTATTTACTCAAAAGGCATAGAAAGAAAGCAATTTTCCAACTTCTGGTTCACTCTCCAAGTACCTGCAACAACTCGGGCTGGGTCATGACAAAGCCAGGAGCCAGGAACTCCATCTAGGTCTTCCAGAGGGTGGCAGTGACCAAAGTACTTGAGCCATCATCTGCTGCCTCCTAGGCTATGCATTATCAGGAAGCTGAAATTGAAAGTGAAGATGAGATTTGAACCCAGGTATTCTGATTTGGGTTGTGGGTGTCCCAAACCCCTGTGCCAAACACCTACCCTATCACTTTCATTTAAAATGCATATATAGCTTGTTTAAATCTCAGTTCACAGGTAGTGTGGATGTTTTGTGTTACTATAATGAAACACTCGAGGCTGGTTTATTTTGGCTCATGATTCTGGTCCAGGGTCAGTCACTTACCTCTGGCGATGGCCTTGTTGCTCTCTGAGTATCAAGGTGGCAAAGGACATCACATAGCAAGAGATGGGGAGTGCTTTCCCTCTGTTTTCCCTTCTTATAAAGCTACCAGTAGCCAATCATGGGAGTTCTAGCCCTGTGACCTTCTCTAATCCTAATTGCCTCCCAAAGCCCTACCTCCATACTTCACCGTCAGATTGAGTTCCCTCCCTCTTAATACCTCACAGTGGGGAATAAATTTCAACACATGAAATCTTGTGTGCACATTCAAATCCTACCAAAACCACAGCAATATGTTAGAAATATGCCTTTATTTTTCAGTAACTCAATTTAATTATGTTTGAACACCAACTCCCCCAGTATGGTAGAAACTTAACTGTGCTCAGTTCTTTCTGCACCTTCTATTCTCCTCTCCTTGAATTGCATTTAAGACCTAGAGGGCTTACTTAGGTCTACCTCTTCAGGTCTGAAAAAGACACTGCATCACGTGTGCATTACTGATACTCCGTATCAGTCAGCTTTTCATTACTGCAATAAAATACCCAAATTAAGCTACTTGTCACAGAAGGTAGTTTATTTTGGTTCACACTTCTGGAGTTTCACAATCTAAGATCAGGTGAACCTCATTGATTGGGTTGTCTAATGGGGATGGTAGAGTGTATATGGAGAAAGAATCACATGGCAAGCCACAAAGAGAGAGAGAGAGAGAGCAAGCGAGTGAGCGCTGGGCCCACACTTAGGTTTTTATAACAACCCTCTCATCAGAACTACCTTCTGAGCCTCTGCTCCTACTGACCTAAGCACCTCCCACAGGACCCACCTCTTAGACACTATAGTTAGTACTAAGTACTTGGAAACTTACTCTATCAATTTATGACTTTGGAATTTATATAATGTCAGGAGCCAGATTTGGTTCAAACCATAACAGCCATACTTTTCCATGTCTTGTCCATGCACGTTATGGACTGAATATGTTTCCCTCAAAGTTCTTATGTTGAAATCCTAATCCCCAGTATGATGGTATTTGGAAGAAGGGTTTTTGGGAAGTAATTAGATATAGAAGAGATCAGAAGGGTGAGTCTCCCATGGTGGGATTAGTGTCCTTGGAAGATGAGGCTTGATCAGAACTCTATCTGTATTTCACACGTGAGGACACAGTAAGAAGGTAGCCACTGGTAAACCAAGGGGCAAGATTTCAACAGACATTGATGGTGTTGGCACCTTAATATTGGGTGTGCAGCCTCCAGAACTGTGAGAAATAAATTCCTGTTTTAGCTGCCTAGTCTATGGTGTATTGTATTGGAAGCCCAAGAGGACTAAGACAATGTGCATTCTGATGGCTGCAGTCATCATTCTTGTCTGAATGAGACAACAAAACCCCTAAATAAGTTTGTGGGATCTTAGAGCAATGGCATGATGGGGCTGCCAGCTGCTTCAACACCTCTCTAGGGCTCTTCAGGAATCTGTCAGCAGCCCTCATGCCATGCTGAGATTTTTAAAGCTCTACAGAAACTGTTAAGATCTTCTCTTGGGGCTGGTGCTGTGGCACAGAACAGCTTGTAAAGCCAGCATCCCATATTGGACTGTTGATTCAAGACCCGGTTGATCCACTTCTGATCCAGCTCCTTGCTAGTGCACCAGAGAAAGCAATGGATGACAACCCAAGTGCTTGGGGCCCTACCACCCATGTGGTCATGCAGGTGGAATTCCTGGCTCCTGGCTTCAGCCTGGCCCAGTCCTGGCTGTTGTGGCCATTTGGATCATGAGCTAGTGGGCGAAAGGTTCTATGTATGTGTGTGTGCGCCTTCCTCTCTCGGTCTCTTTCCCTTTCAAATAAATAAATATGTCTCTTTAGAAAAAAAAGACTTCTTGCCAATTCTTACACAGAAAATAGGGCTTGAGTTTCCTTTGCTCTAAGATTCCCCAAAATTTATCTTGGAGTTTCATTGTCTCAAAGGAATTAAACCCTAGGAAAAGTGTACTGGGTCCCTCTTTGCTAGATCCACTCACTCCTCTCTCTGTTTCTCCTACCTCCTGTGCCAAGGAGTCTTATGACACTTGGGGGCCTAGGTGATGGAAAATCCTTGCTTTTATACTATGTTGTCTGCTAAATACTTCTTGTGCAGTGAGTCCTTGCTATTTCACAGAAGTTCCCTGCCTTTCTAGGCTCACGGTGTCCTTCATGTATCAATAACAACATCCTTAAGTGAACAAATACCATGTCAAAAACCTAGCAATTTCACTTATTTGTTAGGTTAAAATAAGTTAATTGTAGTAGTTTGTGTGGTGTGTGAGAACTCAAACATTTAAATATTCCCAAAGCTTCTGTGGGTTCATCTGTTGCTTGGAGAACTGTGGGCATATGCTTCTGAAACACACAACCTGTGATGACGCCCTCGTTCTCTGCTGCTGCATGTCATTATGATGGAACAGAGCTTGGCTTCACAAATGCATGCAGATGTATACACCCCCAAGTCTCATGTTAATAGATAATGGATTAATGCTAATGGTTGATGGATTGGATAGACTTGATCTAATTATGGAATCTAGGAAGTGAGCCTGGTGTGAGGTCTTTAGCTCACTGGGAATTTGTCCTCAGAGGCAGATCTTATGAGAGGGTTGACTATCTGAGTCATGGGTGCTTTTCATGTGTCTGTTTCTATGTGATCATTCTTCCACACATGCTTTACCATCACGCATCTGCACCAGATGCCAGCCTAATGGGGCCGCTTGATCTTTAATTATGTATCTCCAGACTGTAGGCCGCCATCAATCTCCTTCCCAAGATGCTCCTCTCAGGTATTTCGTGAAAGTAATGAAAAGCTGGCTAATACCTGTGCCTTCCTATGTGCAGGTACTCAGAATGGCCCACATGTTGGGTTGGTAGCACAGAGTGCTGGGTTGTGGCAGGAAAGGAAGACATAATAGAAAGTAAAAGCTATAAAAATGAATGTATTCAGTCAGGAGTTCAGAGCCATTGTTTGTGTAACTGGACAAAAGATTTATTATGGGAAAGAGAAGGTGCCTACTGAAGTTTTGGAAGAGGGGAGTAAGACAGAGAGAGTCGCTAACTAGTCTGCTGTAGGTTGACAAGTCAAAGACCTGGAAACTCCTAGAAGCCAAGCAGGCAGCTAACCAGGAATGAGCTCATAGAATGCTCTGGGAAAAGCTGCTGGCTTTGTGCATCCACAGACAAGTACCTGGGATGCCTGTTGGCAAGCAGATCCTAACTAGAGGGAAAATACATCTATGTTTGGGGAGTGATGGTGGTGAGGAAATAGAAGGAGCATTAAAGAAGAGTTTTATTTGGGAAGATCAAGAGAGTACTTGCCTTTTCAGCTACTTAAGCAAATGGCCCCAAAAGAGAATTAAAGACATTGAATTCTTGGGTCTGGAAAGCTTTATAGCCAAAATAATTTAACTAAAAAAGCTCTCCAGAAGGATTATCTATTTTGCAACCATTTGTACCTGTTTTATTACCATTTATTAATGTCCTCAACAAGAATGATTGACATGTCAGTTGTGATGAATGAGAGAAATCGAGAACAAATGATGTGAGGAGATTTCTTTCTCCAAGTTTAAAAGGAAACCTTCAAATGCTCTGTTGGTCACAGCAAAGGCAGCTGGTTGCTGTACGGCCACATTTCCAGGCAAATGGAGTCTACGAGTTCTATTTGAAGCTATAACAATTGTGAAAGTCAGGGGGCATAGAAAAAAGTTGCCATTCCATGTAATTCAGTTCTGCCCTTAATTACATGGGGCATATTATGGAGTAAATATGAATTCAGTATTCATCTCTTTAAGTCATTTCAGTGTTGTGAACATGCTGGTAATCTGCTGGTCTAATGCTGCAGTGAACTATAATGATTTTTGAGAGGTTGAAAACCATAGACTAATTCATAATGCATAAAATCCTGACAAATTTGAACAGAATCTATAGGAAGTGTCCGTTAGTCAAGTACTGCTAAATGAAAATCATAAAATATAGTGGCAGAAAATAAGCATTGTTCACCCATGTAGCCGTTGGTGTTCAGCTCCTTCCAGCTCTGACTGTGGAATGGGCTTTGGGTCTTCCCCATGAATATTCCTTCTAGGCCTGGGTTAAGGTGTTAAGTTATTTAGCAGAGGTTTTCCTCATAGGAATGAGAATGAGTTCAAGAGAGCAAGCCTAACCACACATATTTTTATTGCTAACCATACAGGCACAGTACTAACCTTTGCTCATGGTAAAAGCCAGTCTCATGACCATATCCAACATCAACAGGACATGGAAGTATAGTTCCCCCATGGAAAGGGGAAGAGTGGCTATTTCCTTTTAGATTGATGTTAGTCCTAAAATTTTAAAAATTTCTTAAAATTTCAAATTACTAAAGTTTACATTCAACTGTAAATGGTAGAAAGCCCAAGATAACAGTAGCTTGAAAACATACAATTTTATTTCATATGTATAAATGAAGTCCACACTAAAGCAATGCACCCTAGCATGCTATCTTAATAGTTTGCATAAACCCAGTGCCTTCTCTGTAGCTCTATCCCTGTTTCCAGGCTACCTCCTTAAACTAAATTGTGAATCAAGTTCCAGCCATCAAGTTTATATTCAATATAGCAGATGGAGAATGCAATGAAGAATACCACATATCTCTGATCCTAGAAGCTGTATGCAATTCTTTCATTTTAAAAAAAATGACTTATTTATTTATTTATTTGAGAGGCAGAGTTACAGAGAGAGGGAAAGACAGGCAGTGAGGTCTTCCATCTGCTGGTTCCCTCCCCAGATGGCCACAATGGCTGGAGCTGGGCCAATCTGAAGCCAGGAGCCAGGAGCTTCTTCCAGGTCTCCCAGGCAGGTGCAGGGGCCCAAGCACTTGGCCATCTACCACTGCTTTCCAAGGCCATAAGCAGAGAGCTGGTTCAGAAGAGGAGCAGCAGCAGCTTACCCTACTGGGCCACAACCCTGGCCCCTCACACAATTCTTTTGTTAACATTTATTACATAATTGTGTTAGTAAGGGAAGGTATAAATTCTTATTTGGGGGCTGGCTCTGTGATGTAGTGGGTAAAGCTGCTGTCTAACGCACCGGCATCCCATATGGGCGCTGGTTCGAGTCTCAGCTGCTCCATTCTCAATCCACCTCTCATCTATGGCCTGGGAAAACAATAGAAGATGGCCCAAGTGCTTGGGCCTCTGTACCTGCATGGGAGACCTGGAGAAGCTCCTGGCTCCTGGCTTCGGCTTGGACCATCTCTAGCCATTGCTGCTACTTGGGGAGTGAACCAGTGGCTGGAAGACCCCCCCACCCCACCCCTCTGTCTCTGCCTCTCTGTAATTCTGCCTTTGAAATAAATAAATAAATAAATATTTTTTTTTAAAAAAGAAATTCTTTGTTCTTTGGAACTCTTCAGGTGTCCATGTTTTCAGTGGAAAAAAATGGGTTTTAACATGTTAATACACTATTAGGGAAGAATAGCTGTTGGTATAAAGAGTTGGTAGGCTTTGGCACAATTCCAAAGAAACTGTTTGCATTTTCATCACTTTAATTTTCTTTTTTTTTTAAAGCAGTGCTTAAAGACAGTGGTGTGTGTATTTATTCATAATTAAAATATATAATCATACATCCATATGGGGTCCATTGTGGTCTTCCAGTGCACATATACAACATGTAATGACCAGGTTAACTAGCTACCCGTCACCTCAAACGCTGATCACTTCTGTTGGGAACATACAGAATCCCAGTAGCTACTCTGAGACACACAATTAACTGTTCAGTGAGTGACCTCCCTGTGCTGCAGGTCATCACAAGTTACTCTACCCACCCAGCTGCACCCTTGCACCCATGGACCATGCTCCTCTTCCTGGCATCTGGTGATCCCTGTTCTTCTGAGGTCAGCTTTCTAAGCCTTCACACCGAAGTGAGAATAAGTAGTAGTTTTCTTTGTGTGCTGATAAAATGTCCTCTTGCCTCATTGGTCGCATTTTAATTTTCATTTAAAAAAAATTATTTGAAAGGCAGAGTGAGACTGACAGAGAAAGATTCTGCATCAGCTGATTTACTCCTTAAATGCCTTGCCACAGCCAGGGTTGGGTCAGGATCTGGAAACTCAACTGAGGTCTCTCATGTAGGTGGCAGTGACCCAAGTCCTTGGGTCATCACCTGCTGTTTCCTAGGGTGCACATTAGCAGGAAGTTGGAATCAGAAGTGGAGCTGGGACTCAAACCCAGGCACTCTGATATGGGATGTGGGCATCCCAAACAGCATCTTAACTGGTGCACCAAGTGCCCTGCCTATCCTTCAAATGAGATAGTTTATTTCCTGTTAAGTTCTTACAATTAAAGTGTGATTTTTAACAGGGAGATCTACTTCATCATTCTTCAAAGCAATATTCTGAATTCTTTTAATTAAATCAAAGGGTAGGCATGAAATGTCTAACATTTATGTGTATTCTTAGTGGATTTTTCTACCTTGAACACTTTCCAGGTTGATCCTGAAAATGGATTCCAGGGACAAGCACTATAGTGTGTTAATTCCAGCACAAGCTCTTGGGCAACTTGAGGGAAGAGAACATTTCCGGTTATGAATAAATACTTAAGATCTGAATTAGTGCACGGGCATTGATGGATTCTTGCTCTCTGTCATGATCATTAGCCTGTAATCAAGGTTATCCAAGATCTATTCCCAAAGTACCTTCCTGGAGCTGTCTCCAGCACTTCTTCATGTATCTTTATCAAATTTATAACATGTTTTAAAAAGTCGAGCACTGTATATGATCTTTCTCAAACCACTAGATTAATTGTGCCACCCAAATATATCCTGTAACTTATTGTTTTGCCAATGCTTGAGCAATCTCAGTAGTGACTCCCTTTCCACTAAAACCTTATCTATTCATTTAAGACTTAAAGCAAGAATTTACTCCCTTGAAAAGGCCTTTCTGTAATCACACAATTGGAAGTGATCTCTCTCCAAACCCAATACAGTTGTACTTGTGTATTATAGTCAGTTTCTTTTGCTAATTCACAACTAATATTTATTGATTCTTACTGTGTGTCACCATACTAGGTTCCATTCATAGCATTATAGTCTAGTGGGGAGGACGTTAATGAAATAATATTTCCGTTATGCATGAGGGTCTTCAAAAATTCATGGAAATTGAATTAAAAGGTAAGTTGCTTTCTCAAAACATTTTTGAGATCCATGCACTTTACTTATAACAAGCATTCTCCACAAAATTTTCATTTCAATTTGTAAGAGTTGTTTATTTTCATTTTATTTGAAAGGAAGAGAGGCAGACACAGAGAGAAATCTTCCATTTGCTTGTTTACTTCCCAAAGGCTTGCAATAGCCTGACCTGGACTAGACTGAAGCTGGAACTCTGGAAGTCAATCAGGGTCTCCCATGTGGGTGGCAGGGACCTAACAACTTCAGTCATCATTTGCTGCCACCCAGGGTGTGCATTAACAGGAACTGGAAGAAGAGCCAGGACTAGAATAAGGCACTTAGATACGGATCGTGAAGTCCCAAGTGGTGATGTAAAATGCCTTCCCTTCTCTCTCTCTCTCTCTCTCTCTCTCTCTCTCTCTCTCTCTCTCTCACACACACACACACACACACACACACACACAGCTCTTCCATCTACTGGTTCACCTCTCAAATGACTGCAACAGCTTGGGCTGTATTAGACAGAATCCAGAAGCCATCCAGGTATCCCCTCTGCATGGGTGGCAAATTCAAGTACTTGCATCAGTATCTGCTGCCTTTCTTGGTGCATTAGAAGGAAGCTGGATCAGAAGTGGAGGAGCTGAGACTGGAACTGTTCCTTTGATGTGGGATGTGGGCATCCCAAGCAGTGGCTTAACTCACTGTACCAAAACCCTCATCCCTCCACAAACTTTTGAAGACCCCTCTCATCTACCTCCTCTGGTCTCGCATTATGCCTCTGTTGTTTATCTTGCTTCCCTCTCCAAGTACTGAAAAAACAATGGCAAAACTATCTTATCATCTGAATACTCTTGACACTTCGTACTGTGCCTTGCACTGAGAGTTAAGTGTTCAGCAACAGTATTTGAGGAATAAATATTCTTTCATTTACTGCTTTCTCCCTTACCCCAGGGAATGCAATTAAAAGGAAGTATGTTACCCTTAACTTCTGTAGAAAAATTCATTTGAAATTAAAGCACATATTTTAAAATATATACACGTATCTTCGTAACTGGAATGATAAGGATGGAAAAGAAGCTACAAGATGAAAATCCTCCATTTGTGTTTTATTAGAAGTGCAAATGTGTTCCCATGTATGATTATGTGAATTTCAGGAGACTGAGACTGGGTATCCAGGGACAGCACTTGCAGAAACCTCATAGCTACAGGCTTGTATCTATCTTAATGCCTTCTGTGATTAAATGACAGAAAGAAGAAAGTGTAAATAAATAATATTCAGGGATTTTTAGAAATACTTGCATCCTGCTGCATTCACTGTGTAATAAGTTTTCCAGGCTCAATTGCCTTTTCCTCACTTCCTCCTTATTCAGGCTTCAGATCTATGGAGTGGATCATAATTAGGAATCTGGTCATTCTTTCCCCAGCTCGAATTCAATTAGCCATATGTTACAGGCAGCAAACACAGTGGCTGTCAAACTTCAGCAGTTTCCAAGGGGAAAAGAAGGTAGTGGGGTCAAAACTCCGAACTATGAGAAGGCTTTTGATGTGCAACTCCTAAGTTGCACAGCATTCATCAGAGTTTTGCCTGGTCATTCATCAGTCATCTCCAGAGACCTGTTCTGGAAACAGCAGCCTCTCCTACCTATGGGACAGAAGCTGTGAGCTCTTGGAGCCAAGCTATCAGAAAATAAAATGAGTAAATATGCATTTCTGTTTACACTCTGTATGTCAGCAATGAAGGGAAATCAATAGGCTTGCAGATTATGGTAATTCTCCTTCTAAATGAAGGCTCCCTGAAAGGTAGTTTTCCCTAACTCTTAAGGGCTGGTTCTGAGGAGGGGATGTACTCTTTTGTGGAGCTCTGGATGCTTAATTAGGGCTGAGCCCGGTGAACCCCACGGTGGGAAAACCTTGCAGGGTCATCGTTCACTTCATTTTACCTCGAAAAGGCAGAATTAAAATTAAACACTTGAAATTCAAAGCTGTGTTAGTTCAGAACTTTTCTCCTCTATTACATGCTGGTTTGTTAGAGAAAAGGGGTTGGAAGTCCTGGGGGTAGATAACGTTTTTGAAAAAAAGTTAAAAGAAAAAGAGTATTGAAGCCTAGAGTTCTTGAGGAAAAAATTCACATAATTAGGTAGGCTTTGTGAAGAGGTCTAATGCTTGCAAAAAGAAAAGAAAACCTGTTAATTTTTTGGCTAACTTACCCATTCATGGTCTTCTTCATAGAAGAGGGAACTGAGTTACAATACAGCCACACTCCATTTAAAATAACATTTATTCAACAGCAGGTCTGCCTCCTAGGCTTACTTCCTTATAGAAAAGGTCTATTATAAATACCAGTAATTTTCCCATGAGTTCTATAAAAAGTGTTTCTTTGTGGTGGATTTGAGTACTTTATCCACTCAAATTTAAATGTCTCAAACTATATCACCTCAAATCATTTCCCCTAGGAGGTTGCTCTAGTCTGAAAAATACCATCATTAGCAGATTTCTCTAGTATTTAACTTGGAATTTTAAAATTCTGTTTTATCTGTCATCAGAAATAGATCTATGTCCTCCCTAACCTTGACCAATGAATTTCACTGGAGAAGCCAGAATGCAAGAAGAGGGCTTGCCTTTTCTTCATAAAATAAGTGACATTTTGCTCGGCTGTACCAAGCACCTTAAAATTCCCATTTGGTTTCTTTTGCTATACATATGTGTCCTGGTGTGTAGATACTAGCTTTGAGATTTTTCTCAAGAAAAAGTTCAGTTTGGATGGGAGAGCATGAAGGCAAGTAGAGAGGGTTTTCAGGTGTAAGCTTTCTATTTTCTCCTATTAAATAGGAGTTTTTTAAAAAATTGACAAGGTTAACATTCATCTGGTGGAATGGAAATTGAAGAAATCAATGAAGCTATAAGAATAGAGATGTGACTTACAGAATTTTTTCTTTTTGAGGTTAAAAAGTGGCAAAACATCTTGCTAACCTGTCAAGGCACAGCTTTAAAATTAAAAAAAATTTTAATTTATTTGACAGAGTTTCCATCTGCTGGTTCACTCTTCAGCTGTCCACACCAGCTCAAAATTCCATCCAGGTCTCCCACATGGGTGGGCAGACACTCAACTTCTTGAGCCATCACCACTGTCTCCCAGGGTGTATATTAGCAGGTAGCTGGAATGGGAAGTGGAGGCAGGACTTGAACTAGGCACGCTAGTGATATGTGATATGGGTATCCCAAGCAACATCTTAACTGCTGCGCCAAACACCCACCCCTGGGCACAGGTTTCTGACCCTATTTAAAAACTTCTACCATAATACTTTAGCTTTAAATACTTCTGCATTAATTTTAATAACTTAAATTGGAACAGCAAGGGAGGCAATTGTTACCAAAACTAATAGTGAAATGGCTGTCGGGGACAGCAGGCTGCTCAGTGGTGAGGAGAGAACTCACTGGGATCTGTTGCTCTTTCCTGTGATGGGTTGGCTCATGGAGCGAGGATCTTTGCTGCTAGAGCTCTCATAGTTTTAATTGTGTGATCACATGGACAGTTCTCCTAAGGAAAGCAGAGCACTCCTACGGATGTGCTGAAGGGCACATGGCTGGAACAGCTGATGATAATTTATTTTCTACCAGATGAGTCTTAATTAAAACTATATTTGGTTTGAAATACTTGCTGTTCTTTCTCTTCTGAAAATTCTTGCAATTCACCTTGCATAAAAAGGGAAAGTCCTCCACTGAAATCCGTGAGATGGTAGCTTCGGTAAGGATTGCTATGTCAGGCTTTCGTATAAGATGATTTAAAGCATGATACAAAAGCCAGGGTTGAATTTAACAGGGCATGTGCTGTAAGTAGCAGTATCCTTGGATACCACCAACGGGCTCATGTTGAAGGCTTTTTATTTAAAAACCTTGAAATTAACATATATTCAGGAATGTGCAAAACAAAAATGTGTAGCCTAATGATTTATCATGAAGCAAACACATGTAAGACCACCTAAATCAAGAAATAGAATCTAGCCAGAACACCAGAGGCTCTCTCCTGTTCTATCTTCCCTTGACTGTTACAGTCAGCACTACCTATCTGTGAATTCTGCATCTTTGAATTCAGCCAACTGCAGATGGAAAATCATTGGGAAAAATGCATCTGAACACAAACTGACTCCCTTCGCCACTATTTCCTGCATAATACTGTGCAACAATTTACATAGCATTTGCATTGCATTGGGCATTGTAATGATCTAGAGATGATGTAAATAAGGAAGGATGTGCAGGGGACCTGAGTCCCCACAGAACCCCTAGAACCAGTCCTCTGTAGACACCAAGGAATGACTGCATTGTAATTGCTTCCTTTCTTGCTTAGTATTACCACCAGGCGGGCATTTCCAATCTCTGGTTTAGCTTTGTCTGTTGCAAATTTTATAATAAATAGAATCATACAGTATGAATGCTCTAATGATTGGCTTTGTTTTCTCAGTTTCGGTTGTTAACTGTTTTATAGTTTTTCATTATATGAATATACCTACAATACATCTATCTATTTTAATCTTAATGATCATTGGGAGTATTTTCAATTTGAGGTAAGGACAAGTAATACCGTTAAGAACACTGTTGGTGCCCATGTGCATTTTCCTGTTGAGTTTGTTCCTAGGGGTGGAAGTACACTGTAGATACTGCCAAATTGTCTTCTAAGCAGATTGTACCAATTTTACATGCCAGGGGCTCCTGTGGCACAGCAGGTTAAAGAGTTGCTTGCGTGCAATGCCAGCATCCCCTATCAGTGCTGGTTTGAGTCCTGGCTGCTCTACTTCGTATCTAGCTCTCTGCTAATGCACCTGGGAAAGCAACTGAGGAGGCCCCAAGTGCTTGGGCCCCTGCACCCATATGGGACTTCCTGGCTTTTGGTCCCTGTCCAGCTTAGCCCCATCTGTTGAGGCCGTTTGGGGAGTGAAAGAGGAGATGGGAGATCTCTCACTCTCTCTTTAAAATAAATAAATCTCTTAAAAATTTTTACATGACAGGACCAGTGCTGTGGCATAGCAGGTAAAGCTGCCACCTGCACTGTGATATCCCATATGGTTTGAATTCTGGCTGTTCCACTTCTGATCCAGCTCTATTTTGTGGCCTGAGAAAGCAGTGGAAGATGGCCTAAATGCTTGGGCCCCTGCACCCATCTGGGAGACCTGGAAGAAGCTTCTGGCTCATGGCTTCAGATTGGCACAGCTCCTGCCCTTGCCACCATCTAAGGAGTGAACCAGTGGATGGAAGACCTCTCTCTCTCTCTCTTTCTCTCTGCCTCTGTCTCTGCCTCTCTGTGTAACTCTGCCTTCCAAATAATCTTAACAATAAAAAGGATGCTACATAAAAAAAATTTTTACATGCCAAAAAACAGTGAAAGTTACTGTGGTTCTATACTTTCCTTAATTATTGACATTATCGGTCTTTGAAATTGTAGCCACACTATCCTACACTATCCATTAGTTGAGTACACTTTAAAAAAAAAAAAAAGGTTTATTCTGTTTATTTGAAAAGCTGAGTTAGAGAGATAAAGTGTCTTCCATCTGGGGGCTCACTCTCCAAATAGCCATAATGGCTGGTGCTGGGCCAGGCCGAAGCTAGGAGCCAGGAGCTTCTTCCAAGTCCCCCATGTGGGTGCAGGGGCCCAAGCACTTGGGCCATCTTCTACTGCTTTCCCAGGCGCATTAGCGGGGAGCTGGATCAGAAGTGGAGCAACTCGGATGCCAGCAGTGCAGGCAGAGGCTTAACCTGCTACACCACAGAGCTGGCCCCAGTAGAGTACCTTTTATATCTTCTTATATTCATTAGCTAGTTGAATATCATCTTTCATGAAATGATTGTTCTAAATTCTTTCCTCTTTTCCTGTTTCATTGTTAGCACTTATTATAATTTTTATTATTTATAGTATTGTTTGTTTTAAAGTATTGTCTCCTATTCAGTGGCTTACTTTTTACCCTCTTACTGGTGTTTCAGTAAACTTAAAGTAGTAAAATCAATCTTTATTTATGCTTTTGGGGTCCTGTTTCAAAATCTTTTCTTATTCTCAGTCACAAAGATATTCACCTAATTTGTTTTCCTAGAAGATTCAGTATTTAGTTTTTTACATTTAAATTTAAGCTATCTAGAGTTAGTTTCTCCATAAAATGCCATGTTTTAACCCCTTTGGGAATATTTACTATTTACAATATTTTTTTACAAAGTTATGGTTTTCCTATTTTTCTGTGCTGCCACCTGAGTCATAATGTAGAAATCTGCAGAGTCTATTTCTGGGCTCCTGTTTTGATCCTACTATTTTAGGCTGTACTTCCATCAATACTGTCCTGTTTTGTTAGTGTCACGTGAAGGTGTACCAATGTCCTGTGGAGTCAG
Organism: Oryctolagus cuniculus; assembly: GCF_964237555.1. NCBI lineage: Eukaryota > Metazoa > Chordata > Mammalia > Lagomorpha > Leporidae > Oryctolagus > Oryctolagus cuniculus. The sequence goes on along the minus strand of NC_091440.1, from coordinate 116,675,948 downwards.
TCCTCTCACATGTACTTCTTCAAGAGCACCCTTGCTATTCTTAGTTCATTGTTATTTCCATTTTGGAATCAGGCTGGCCCATTGCATTTTAGAATCAGCTTTTCAAATTCCATAAAAACAGCAAAATACAAATATACATATAAACAAGGCATAATACAGGATATATAAATATACTTTTATCAATTTTTTAAAATTCATTGCGGTTTTACCTGGAGTTGCATTGAATCTATTAGAATAGTTTGAAGAAATTGACATTTTTACATTACTGGGTCATCAGACTTAGGAACCTGATATCTCTCTCCATTTGTTTTGGTCTTTAATCTCTCACTAGTGTTTATAGTTTTCTGCATAGAGTTGCTCTTTATATTTTGTTCAACTTTACATTTGCTAGTTTGAATTTTTGTGCTATTTCAAGAAGTGGCACATTTAAAATTTTATTTTATGTTAATTATTAATATAAAAACACATTTAAGAACATTCAGAGTTTTTAGAAATAGCATAATATTTTTCATGACCTGAGGTAGGAAAAGAAGCACATTCATATATTTTGTAGCAACTTTGATGAATTCTCTTGCTAATGCTAATTATCTGCCAATTCTTTTGGAATTTCTATGAACACAAGCATAGGTCACTGGGGTGTTCTTTCTTCCTTTGGAATCATTACTTTTCCTGTATTAGTTGTGCTCCCTTTTGCACAGGTGGGGACCTTCAGCTCAACGTTGAATGGGAGCCTTGATTACAAACATAATTGTCTTGTTCCTCATCTCTGTAGGACAGGTCACCATTTTCCTACTACCACATCCTACTTGGATGTGTTTCCTATTGCTATTATCTCCAAACAGGAAGTTCATTTCTTTTCCCAATTTGTTAAGAATTTTTATTATGAATGGATTTTGAATTTTATCAGTGTTTTCTCTATATATTTAGATGATTATATATTTTGTAGGGTTTTTTTTAAAAAAAGATTTATTTATTTATTTAAAAGTTAGTGTTACAGAGGGGTTTGGGGAAGAGAGAGAGAGAGAGAGAGAGAGAGACCGACCGACCTTGCATCTGCTGGTTCACTCCCCAAATGGCTGCAATGGCCAGAGCTGGGCCATTGAAGCCCAAGAGCCAGGAGCCACTTCCAGGTGTCCCACGTGGCTGCAAGGGTCCAAGCACTTGGGCCATCTTCCACCACTTTCCTAGGAGCATTAACAGGGAGCTGGATCAGAAATGGAGCAGCTGGGACTCAAACTGGTGCCCATATGGGATGTCAATGCAGCAGGTGGCATCTTTACCTGTTACGCCATGGTGCTGGTCCCTATTTTGTTTTATGCCATTAATGTGATAACTTGGTATGGTTGATTTTGGAATCTTTTGCTTCCCTGAAATGAACTCAGATTTTTACAAGTTAATAAATTTGATTTGTCAATATTTTGTTTAGGGTTTTTCAATCTGTTTTCTGAGTGATATTGGCTTGGACTTTTCCTTTTTTCTTTTTAAAGATTAATTTATTTATTTGATAGAGTTACAGAGAGGCAGAGGCAGAGAGAGAGGTCTTCCATCTGCTGGTTCATTCCCCATTTGGCCGCAACAGCTAGAGCTGTGCCGATCCAGAGCCAGGAGCTTCTTCCAGAAGATGGACTTGGGCCATCTTCTACTGCTTCCCCAGGCCACAGCAGAGAGCTGAATGGGAAGTGGAGCAGCCGGCACTTGAGTTAACACTATATGGGATGCTTGCACTACAGGCGGTGGCTTTACTCACTATGCCACAGCGCTGGCCCCTTGGACTTTTTCTCATGATGTTTTTGTGATGTGTTGACATAAAAAATGATGGGAAATAGCCTCTCCTTTGCCATTTTTCTAGAAAAGTCTGAGTGTGGGTCTTTCTGGAGTGTAATAGAGAAAACCTCTCTGCCCTTCCTTTTCACTTCTTAGCTGACAAGGGCTGCTGGTTTTGTAAATTATCCTGAGAATAATAATGTTTACATGGGAATTTCAGGAGCCTACTGAGAGGAGATTCTGTCCCAGTTGCCCCTCTTCCAGGCCAGCTCTCTGCTGTGGCCCGGGAAGGCAGTGGAGGATGGCCCAAGTGCTTGGGCCCTGCACCCCATGGGAGACCAGGAGAAGCACCTGGCTCCTGCCTTTGGATCAGCGTGGTGCGCCAGCCACAGCACGCCAGCCGTGGTGGCCATTGGAGGGTGAACCAATGGCAAAAGGAAGACCTTTCTCTCTGTCTCTCTCTCTCACTATCCACTCTGCCTGTCAAAAAAAAAAAAAAAAAAAAAAAAAAAAAAAAAAAAAAAAAAAAAAAAAGACAGAATGATAGATGATAGAGCGGGAGAGATAGCGAGAGATCCTCCATCTACTTGTCTATTCCGCAAATGTCTGCAACAGCCAGGGCTGAGCCAGGCTGAAGCCAGGAGCCCCAGAGTCCATCTAGGTTTCCCATGTGGGTGACAGGAACCCAGGCACTTGGGGCATCAACTGCTATGTCCCAGGGGCTTTAGCAGGAAGCTGGATCAGAAGCGAAGTAATTGGCACTCTGAGATGGGATGACGCATCCCAAGCAGTGGCCCAGCCTGCTGTGCTGCACTTCCCTCCCCCACCATCACCACCACTGGAAAAGTCTGTTTGAACATTTGGTCGAATGCACCAGAAAAACCATCTGGGCCTGTCATTGTCTCTGTGGGAAGGAATTAAATTGGGGATCCAGTTTCTTTAACAGCTCATTTGGATTTTCTGTTTTTGTGTTAGTTTTGGCAAATTTTTGTTTTTGTCCATGTCATCTAAATTTTAAAATTTCTAGGCATGGAATTTTAAAATAATATCCTCGTAGGATCATTTTAATGTGTGCAAAATCTAAAGCAGGAGCCGGCTAAATATAGTTCTGATGCCACTTCTGGACCATGGTCTACGTTTTTGTTTGGGGCCAGACAGCTAAGAATATCTTTTGTATTTTTGAAAGAATCATTAAAAACAAAAAAGCAACAATACAATAATATATGACAGAGACCTTAATTCCTGCTCTTAGCTTAAATATTTCCATGATTGAAAAGTCTGGGGGACTTGCTTTCCTGCTCCTTTTCTAATTTCTTGAGAGGCCAATAGCTTACCGATTTTTTTTTCTATCAGTTTGTGAGAGTTCTTTTCAAAATTGTGGATTTGCATATTTCTTTTTGTAGTTTTGCTAAGTTTCTTCTGTACATTTTTTGAGACCATGTTATTAGATACATATAAATTTAGCACTGTTGCACCTTCCTGGTGAGTTGAATATTTTATCATTATTAATCTTTTATCACCCATTATTGGAATGGAGGGGAGGCACTTTTTAAGCAGTGGGAACACTAACAAAGCATGGATAAGAGAAAATGTGAGATATTATTTTGGGAGAAGAAATAATGGCATTTAATTATAGTGTAAGATTAATTTAGGCAAGTAGGAAAAAAATGCTGTAAAAATAGAAGGGAGTTTTATTTTGATTTGCTTTAAGTATCAGAGGAGTTTGTATCCACTCACAGCCTTTAACCCCCCCCCCCCCCCCCCTTTTTTTAACCTAAATTCAGGTTTGTCACAATCATAAGCAATTCGACTATAATCTAAGGATTTACAACACTTTTCATACCTTTTCTTAAATTATCTTCATCATTAAATCTTGAACATTTAGCTTTAATGATTATTCTCCCATCTCATTTCATGTTACTGAAACAGGGAGGCAGGTATTTATAAGCAAAAGTAATGAATGGATGCTAGTTTATTATCCTTACATGAAAATACTCAAGCCAGGCTTTCCTTTGTTTTCTTCTGAACAAAGACCTTTGAAGGAACATAACTGATAGAGAAACAACGTGCAAGTCTTGCCTCAGAATCTGGCTCAGTGCCACAGTTACATACGCTCCACTCTTGCGTGCAAGGGTGGCTTCTGGGTGGGTGGGTGGGTGGAGATGCCGGGTTAGGATTCAGTGTCTTCATCTGGGGAATTGCAGAGGGACTGGCTCAACAACCGGGGAGCTGGAACTGCTGGAGGAGGGTGCGGCGGGGAGGCGTCCTGTTACACACAGGTGTTCATCCGAAGGACACACCGCTGCTCTGAACTTGATGTTCACTTTAAGCCCTGGTTCACCTACCAGCCACCGATCTGCAGCAACCATATTCACAGTGACTTGCCAGAGGCTGAGCTGTTCATCTCTGTTTCTCTTAATAGGATCTCCCATCTTCCTGGCCTTCCATCAGTAGGCACTAAGAGTTCACAAAAAGGCAGGCCCCAGCTGGGCTGGGCCACTGATGTCCTTATCTGACAGGGGTGGTATCTGTTACGTGACTGGTTCTGTTCCCTGCTCAACCACTTATGTGTAGTGAGACCATAGATAAATTGCTTTATCTGTCTCTGCTTTCACTTCTCTATCTGTAATCTGAAGATAATAGAGTTATACCTACTCCTAACACACTTTAGTGACACTCTTGTGAAGATAAATTGAGGTTGAATTGTAATGTGTCTGCGAAGTCCCCAGAGCTCTGGGAATAAAGGCTATGTCTAAATAAAAATGTATCATGAGTGTCTGAATTTTAATAAAAGCTTTCATATTTTACCCTCATGGTACTCTAAAAAGTCATAATTGTTAGATATTAAGCAGATCTTTCTCTTCCCCACCCAAAATAACATTTTCCAAACTGTTCAAGTTAGAGTCTAGGAAATAACCATAGCGAAGGTCAAGTTTGTCCTTGCACTCCCAGGTTCCCCTTTTTGCCCCTTTTCCTTCTCAGGATGATGCATTTATGTCATCATTCTGAATGAGTTCAGAGCCCTCATGGACTTTCTGCCCCCATTAAAATATACTCTTAGCCAAGGAATTAATAACCATATGCATTGAGGGATGAATGACTGACAGGCCTAATGTGTCATCTTTCAGTACTTCTTGAATTTTAAAAAGAGGCATTTGTAAGCCAAAAGATTTCATCTAAAATGGGAAGTTGGGATTTCAGCCTAAGTATGGGGCGGGCAGAGGGGTGGTTGGTGGTGATAGGGACAAGGAAGGAAGCAAATAGCAGGTTGGAGCTTCTGAAATATTAATTCTAGGTACAGGTATTAAAAAGGAACTCCATTATTAAATACTTTGTTTATTATTAACCTTATTTATGTACCATTTATACTATTAAATGCAGCCCTCACTGAAGTGGATATATTTGCTCCATTTTATAGATGAGGGCACTGAAGCTGGAATACATTAAATAAGTATTTGAGGTCACACACCTAGAAAGTAGCTAAGCTGAGCTCAGATTTAAACTCAAGCTTGTTTGATTTCAAAGTGATTTTTTTTGGACATATAGAATAATCAAGCAAGTCATGGATGTGTAGACCTACACCTGACATTAACTTTGGATTCACCCCTTTTTGTTTGATTCATGCAGGTTGAGCTCACATTTCTTTTGGTGTTAGCAGCTCTTCATGTCCTGAACTATGTAGTTTTTACCACTGAAAGAAGAATGCAAGGTCTCCAGAAATAATTATGTTGTGGCGAAATGTCAAAATGGACCTTCCAAATGCTTTTTAGTATTTCACAAAATTTAATGTTTTAATTAAATGTAGAGAAAATTGTTAATGCGGTAATAACGCATTTATACATTTCCAATCTGAGTTTTTTTTTTATCAGCAGTCTCTTTTCTGCCATTGTAGTGTACTTTTTTGAAAATATAATGGGGCGTTTAGTTGGCCTATTATATTTTTTGCAGTCTCTTCCTTTTTGTTAACCTGTGTTTCTCCCAGAGCTCTTATATCAGAATTCTGCTTTTCTCCCCCCCCCCATTCCCAATACTCAAATATACACTATTTCTCAAAGTCTCAATTACAGTCTTGATGTTGTGTTCATTTCTCTGCAGCATGAACATTGATTTCAGCCACTCAGGCTTGATTTCCATTCTTTCTCCCCACTCCTTTTCTGTGTACTTATACTCATCACACACAAACACACACAAAACATTCAGAATAAGCTCCATCTTGCCTGTGATATGATAAAATCACCATAGCGCAGTTCATCATCCTGTAGGGTTTTTTTCCTTTGATATAAAAAATTTTAAAGTGACGTAGATAGCGGCAGGTGTTTGGTGCAATGATTGACGTGGGTTGGTAAGCCCACAGGTTATATGACTGTTCCCAGTCCCTACTTCCTGCCAATGTCTACTCTGGAGGCAGCAGTTGATGGCTCAGGTGGTTAGGTCCCTGCCACCCAGGTGGGAGACCTGGATGGAGTTTCTGGGCTCCTGGCTTTGTTCTGCACAGCCCAGCTGTTGCAGGCATTTGGGGAGTGACTCAGAGGATGTGAGATCTTTCTCTTTTCAAATAAAATAAAAATGGCAGAGATAAACATACAGTGAAGTTTATCAGGTACCTTAAAACTAGTATTTGCCAAGTGGAACTGTGGTCAAACTTGGTCTCAGAGTGTGTGATTTTGTTTCCTTTGGTTGTCTTTTCTCACCCATGGGCTTCTTTTATTCATTTTTAGTTCTTCTCTCACTGTCATCTTGTGATTCAGCTGCCTGTCCCCAAAGTGTTAGCTGGGGCCACTGATGACATGGTCTCTTGTCATCCACTCCCTCCACTGCCATTATTCTCTTCTTCCATCGTTTATGCAGCACTCTGCCCTAACTGGAGAAATATTAGTGTTATTCAGGTTTCAGTCAAGTCTGAAACCTCTGGTTTTATCTATAAATACCCTTCTTCCTAACTTTCTCCAAAAGTCTTTCATGTCACTAACTGCCCTCTGTTCCTTTAAAATGTAGTTTCTATTTTCCCAGAACATACTGAACTGATTTCAGACAGAAAATAGATTTAAAATATGTTTCTTTATATGTTGTGTGGTTTATTTCTCTATGTAGCAGAGGAACACCAGATTAAATTTTCCTCCCACATGTAGTTCCAGTGAAAGGAAAAATAGCTTGGAAATTATCTTTCAGAGACTCATTTGGATCTCTGGGATAATCTATCAGTTGCTCCAATCATGATCAATGGAAACTGACTCCTGTTAGCTACAAGAAAAGCACATTGACTGAGGACTGTGGTGGCAGGGACGGAGATGGATGTGGCACTTCTGGTGTAGGGATAGCGGGCTGGGAGGCTATGAGGGCAGGGTTGCGGACCGAGGGGAGTGAGAGAGACTTGGAGAAGCAGCCAGCAGGAAGAACACCTCCTGGAATAAACACGACTGCTCAGCACACCTCTGCTGTGTTGTTGCCACTGCAGTGAAATCACCTACAGTGTTTTCTTCATTCTTGCATCACTTAATGAGCAGTCACAGTCCCTGGAGAGAGAACCTGACTGACTGAGGCTAAGTCACACGGCTGGCCTCTAAGTCTACCGTACAAAGAACGTAGAACTCTTGGTTTCCAAAAGAAAGGTGATGTTTTGCCACTGGGACCACACACAGCAAGGAGCAGGCATTTCCCCCAAAGGAAACTAGAGGACAGTGATTGAATTAGGGACCTAATAAAAACCGATGTCTGCTAAGGAACTGATGTTTTAGATTGAGCTGCTTGCCAGTTGAAATAGCAGAGGAAAGTAGAATCTAAAGAAAACTTTATGAATCAAATAATATCCACTGTGTACTTACATGTCATAGGAAATAATTCTAAATAACAATATGTCTGCCCAATAAGAATTTACAATAACATACACAAATGACTCATACCCAAGTGGGCATAAGGGATGGTCTCTGTATCTTTTTGTCATCTTTTCTATGAAATGTGATGCTGGTGTTGAGATGTGGAAAAGGAGGAGAGAAGAGAAGGAATGCATCTGAATTGGAGAAAAAGACTGGAGAGGCTCCTTGGGGAAAAGATACGGGCGTGTCTGCATTTTACGGTAGATCATCTGCAAACCTAGTTTTGTAGAAACTGAGAATTCCTTTTCAGATGCTTTTGGGAGCTTCCTTCATTTTTGCTCTGTTCAGTTTCCTTCCTCCTCTGACAGCCAGGATTTTTGCATATGGGAGCGAGCATTTGAATAGGTGAATTGCCACTTAATTTTATGATCCACTTTTCTCTTAAGCAATTCCTCTTCCCTTCAAAACCGTTTTATGCATGCTGTTCATGGGTTTCAGCAGTAATGAAGATTCATTTTTCGGGAGGGAACATCAAAATTAAGACAATTGTAAAACCGTTCAGCATCCATCATTCTTTCTTTAATTAGCAAGGCATGGGCTTAAGGGCAAGATAAAGCATATATTTCTGATGTTCTTTCTTTGCTTTCTTTTTTTTTTCTTGCAGATGACAAGGCAGATCTGGCTGTTTCTTGTCGCATTTGACAAGCTGAGTATTGTCAAGCAGATGTCTTCATTAAGTCTGTGTAGGAAGAAGGAAGAGAAGAGAATCAAAGAAGTATTGAGCTTTCCTTCTGGTACCCTGGATGGGGTCATACATCACGCAAGATGATGTGTGAGTTCACAAGCAGTTATATGCTAAGTATTTTGTATGAAACAGCAACTTAAAGTTTTATTTGTTTATGTATGAGACAGTATGATAGATACACAAGCACAGGTAGACTCTCCCATTTGCTGGTTCATTCCTCAAATGCCTGCTGCAGCTAGGGCTGGGGGCCAGGGCCAAACCTGGGAGCCGAGAACTTAACCCAGGCTGCCACGTGGGTGTCAGGGATCCAGCTCCTTGAGCTGTGACTTGCTGCCTCACAGGGTCCGCACTGGCAGGAAGCTGATGTCGGGAGTCGGAGCCAGGAATTGAACCAAACCCAGAAACTCGGATATGGCATGTGGGTGTTTTATTACTAGGCCAAACACCCCTGAAACAGTTACTTTGGAGGAGGGGTTGAAAACAGCTATAGCAAACATGTATTCGTCCTGACACCTCCTTTGATAGCCTTGGAACATGCAGTGGTATGACCTATGTCATGAAGCAATCACAGTTGAGGTATTTGGGCCTAAAGCATTGCAGAGGGGGCCTATGGCACATAGGTGAAAGCAATCAACCATGGGGAAGACTGACCCGGAGTGGGAGTAGCACCCCCGCCTGTCGGGAAATCGAGCAGCCAAGTCATCGCTGTCAGCAATATTCATTTAATTTCTACCTTGGCCATCCCAAGTAGTGGAGATAATGAACTGAATGTGAATCCTTTTTTTTTCTTTTTAAAGAGTTACAGAAAGGCAAAGGCAGAGGGAGAGAGGTCTTCCATCTGCTGGTTCACTCCCCAGACGGCCACAATGGCTGGAACTGTGCTGATTCGAAGCCAGGAGCCAGGTGCTTCTTCCGAGTCTCCCCCATGGGTTCAGGGGCCCAAGGACTTGGGCCATCCTCTACTGTATCCCAGGCCATAGCAGAGACTGGATCGGAAGTGGAGCAGATGGGACTTGAACCAGCCCCCATACAGGATGCCAGCACTGTAGGTGATGGCTTTACGCTATGCCACAGCACTAGTCCCTGAATATGAATCATTGTATCATTTTATATTCCTGTTTTCCCTTCTTCTTTTTCTACTCCCAGTTGGAAGATTAAAGTATTCTTCCTTCTCAAAATTTTTAGAGTTGCTTCTTTTATGTTCCCTAAAAGCTCATCAAATTCTCATTCTCAGGATGTATTCTTGTTTTTGATTCTTTGGTTCTTTTCAAGTTATCTCACATCCTTCCCATAGGTCATATTGTAATCTTTCTTTTAATCAGAAAAGTATCCCGGAGACTCCTACAGTGAGTTTTCTTCCTGTGAGCAATGTGGTTACCCCTGTGGGAACTGCTGAGAAATTAGTGTCACAGCTTACACGGGCAATGACTGCTCATGTACGATCAGCGACTGGAGACCAAACAAGAGCGGCTGCTATTTTGGACCTATTCCTGCTCTATTAATTCAGTGATGGCTACTACGCATTCTGAACAATCAGCTGCAGGTGGTCCAATGATGCCTCTCAGTCATCCTGAGAATGTAGGAGGACATGAGAAGATCAGCAGCAATAAAATGCCATGAACTCAGTAACCAGAGACAGAACCAGGGCCAGGCAGGTGCTGGGTGCAGCAGGTGTTGGTGCCCTGAAATCCCATATCACAGTGGCGTCCCTGTCCTGCTTTCCAGTTCCAGCTTCCTGCTGTTACCTACTCTGGGAGGCAGCCAGTGATAGCTCAGTGCTTGAGTCCCTGCTACCCATGTGGGAGACTTGAATGAAGCTGTGGGCTCTTGGTTTCCATGTGGTCCAGCCCTGGATGTTGCTGGCATTTGGAAAATAGTATTTATCTCCTCCCTCCCTCCCTCCCTCCCTCCCTCTCTTCCTCCCTCCTTCCCTCTCTCCCTCTCTCCCTCTCTCCCTCTCTCCCTCTCTCTCTCTCTCTCTCTCTCTCTCTGAATCCCTGCCTTTCAAATGGACAAAATAAACAGAAAATTTAAAGAAAGGATCGGGATTAAGAAAATAGTGCTGCTGGGAAGAGCCATGTTTCTTTTCTTTCCTCTTTCCCTCTATTTTTCAAAAAATATCAGTTCCCTCCCAAACTACCAGGGAAATGCCTGTTTACACACTTGGCACTGCACCTGGTCCTTCTTCTCCCCAGGTGGAATGGATCCCGATAAATGAAGTACAGAAAACAGCACAATGCCTGGAAAAGCACAAGGAAATTGTTTACAGGGTAATGTCACATTCAAAATTAAACAGACCAGTCGAGCAGGGAGAAGGGAGAGAAGAGCGGGAACAATGGACAATGACATGTTGCGTTAAAACAGAGCACGTGAAAAAATGGAAAAAAGTAAATTTAATTTAACAGATTATCATTTAAAACTACTTTTAGAGGTTGGTATTTAGGCTAGCAGCTAAGATTCTGGTTAGGATGCCCATATCTTATATCAGAGTAGTTGGGTTCAATTCCTACTTTTGGTTTCTGACTCCAGCTTCCTGCTAATGCATACGCTGGGAGACAGCAGTGATGGCTCAAGTAATGGAGTTCTGACCCTCCATGTGTGAAATCTGGGCTGAGTTCCCAGCTTTCTGAGCCCCAGCCCAGCCCTGGACGTTGTGGGTATTTGGGGGAGTGAACCAGTACATGAGAGTTCTTTCATTTTTGTCTCTCAAATAAATCTATAAAAATTAAAATACATTAGTGCAAAAATACTAGAAAACCTTCACTAATTTGTAGATAGCAACCAAAAGATTGAAGATAATTCACTTACAATATTAATGCATTCCATCAATAAGAACTTATAGAACATCTGCCAATATACTAGGTACTGTTCTGGCTGCTGTGGGTTACAGCCATGAACAAAGCAGAGTTCTCACTGCTGTAGAGCCTATCTTGGAATCATGGTGAGATGATATAAACAACAAAGCAACAAGTAAATTTATAGTATGTTAGATGGCGAGGAGTAGGACAGAAAAAAATCAAATGGAGGAAGGGGGCGGGGTTTGCTGGAGGAGAGGAGCTAGCTATTTTATATGGCATGGTCCAAGAACATTCCCAGGAGTAGATGGCATCGGAGCAGAAGGAAGTAGGGGAGCCTTCTACGTGGATACTTGGAAAGGCATTTCCAGGTAGATGAAAGAGCAAGTGAAAGACCCCAAAGGAAGCATACACTTGATGAGCAGGGAGATCCTGTGACTGGACCTGAGCAAAATGAGGAGGAGTGGTAGGAGGTGGCGTCAGATAGGTGGGTGGTAGGAGCAAGCACTTCACAGAAGTGTTCGTGTAAGATACAATGCTTTAAAAACTTATCTGTCTGCGGTTCTGAGACTCCATGGTTGGGGCTGGGGCTGAAGCAGGAGGAGGAAGACGTCGTAATAATTGAAGCTTAAGGGGCAGGTATCTGACCTAGCAGTTAAAATGTCGTTAAGATGTTCATAATCCATATCCAAGTGCCTGGGTTTGATTCCTGCTTCCAGCTTCCTCCTAATGAAAACCTGGGAGGCAGCAATGGTGGCTCAAGTACTTGGGTTCCTGCCATCCATGTGGGAGACCTGCATTGAGTTCCTGGCTTTGATTTGGCCCAGCCTTGGCCATTGTGAGCATTTGGGAACTAAACCAGTAGATGGAAACTCTCTCCCTTCTTCTCAAATAAAACAAACAAAAAGCTAGAGATGATGTGACTTGTGCTAGATTTCCTATCAGCTGGGGTAGTAGGAAGTGGTTGGCTGTTATAAATGAAATTTTTAGGAACATTAATGTACAAACTTTTGTGGGGATTTATGCTCATGTTTCTTTTATTTTTTAATTTTAATTTTTAAAAGACTTATTTATTTATTTGAAAGGCAGAGTTTCAGAGAGGCAGAGGCAGAGGGAGAGAAGTTCTCCATCCTCTGGTTGACTCCCCAAATGGCTGCAATTGCCACAGCTGAGCCGATCTGAAGCCAGGAACCAGGAGCTTCTTCTAGGTCTCCAACATGGGTGCAGGGGGCCAAGGACTTGCACCATCTTCTACTGCTTTCCCAGGCCTTAGCAGAGAGCTGGATCAGAAGTGGAGCAGCCAGGACTTGAACCGGCGTCCATATGGGATGCCAGAACTGCAGGTGGCAGATTTACCCGCCACACTATAGTACTGACCCCCATGCACACATTTCTCTTGGGTAAACGTCTTGAGTGGAATGGCTGGGTCACATGAGAGATGGTATACATGTAAAAGTTTTTGAAATTTCCTGTTTTCCAAAGTGGCAGATCCATTTTATGCTTGCAAGATGAGCGTGAGAGAGTTCTACTCATTTCACATCTTTGCTAATACTATAATTCTAATGGGTGTGTGGAGATTTCTCATTGTGCTTTTGCTTTTCATTATCCTGAATGTCTATTCATCTGCTTATTTGTCATCATACATCTTTTTGGGTGAAATGTCCATTGAAATCTTTTGCTCAATAAAAAAATTGAGTTGTTTGATTTCTTACCACTGTTTCAGAGCTCTTCATGCAATTTGTATACAAGTTTTTTTTTTTTTATCAGTTATAGGATTCTAAATATTTTCTCCCAGTCTTTTGCTTGTTTTTTAAAAATTCTTTTGACACTTAATTTTTGAACAAAAAATTGAAAAAGAAACATTTGGCATCCAAGGTTGCAGGTTGTACTTAGTTGTTCCATTTCTTTGCTCTTACTTACTCTGGAGGAGTTCTTCAGTCTGCTATTGTCTTTCATATCCTTGACATTTTTATAGAATGCAGGTCAGCTAGCTACTTTGTAGAGTATTTCTCAATTTGTATTTTCCTACTTTCCTTGATTAGGTTGAGGTTATGTATTTTGGGCAGTAATATTAGAAAGTCATTGTATAATGAGGAACAAAAATTTGATTTGTCTTAATGCTGGTGATGTTAACTTCGGTGATGCAAGAGTTCTCCTTTGCAGTTTCTATTTTTCTCCTTTTAATTTATAAGTGTTTTCTGGAGAGTTTATTGTAGACTACATAGATCTCCGATTAATAAGCAAATATTCACCACTAATTTAAGTGTATGCTGCTGATTTTTGCCTAAGTCAGTTACTGTATTCATCATATAAAAGCATTCCCTCTCTCCTCTCTTCCTTTCTTCTTCCCCACCTTCTTCCCGATTTCATGTGTTTTCTATGTTGATATAAATACATGCATTTGGGGCCAGCGCTGTGGCATAGTGGGTAAAGCCTCCACCTGCTGTGCTGGCATCTATATGGGGCTGTCCGATTTTGGGTTAGACTTTCAGGCTCCAAATCGTGAACTAACTAGAAGTTTTTTATAAAAGTATCCAGTTTCAGGTATTTAATTGTAGCAACACAAAGCAGAGTGAGAGGTGGGACCCTTGGGAGGTCTCTCCTGCTTTGACACATGAATTTGGGGATTCAGTTTCTAGCACATGAAATTTGAGAGAGACATTCTAATCACAGCAACACTCTGCCTACAATACTTGCTGCCTTCTTTTGGCCATCTAAGTCATAATCTGTCATTCTCACTGAATCAAATTCCATTTTCTTTGTTTTTTGTTTGTTTGTTTGTTTTTAAGATTTATTTTATTTATTTGAAAGACAGAGTTACAAAGAGAGGTAGAGACAGAGAGAGAGGTCTTCCATCCACTGGTTCACTCCCCAGGTGGCCGCAACGGCCGGAGCTGCACTGACCCGAAGCCAGGAGCCAGGAGCTTCTTCCAGGTCTCCCACGTAGGTGCAGGGGCCCAAGGACTTGGGCCATCTTCTACTGTTTTCCCATAGTCAAATGCCATTTTCTTAGGGAAGCCGTTTTTGTACATTCTCTTCTTTTGTCCCCAGACAAAACAAACCAGATCAGATCTTCCTTTTATTCTATCCTCACAATGTTTCCTGCATCGTGCTGATCATAGTTTGAATTATAATCCTTATTTCATGATTATTTGAATCACACTTGTCCACCCTGCTGCAGGTTCCACACACAGCCAATGTTTGTTGAATTAAATCATGAGCAACAGGAAAAGTCAGTAGGTAGCTGCAGAAAATAGGATGACTTCTTTCTTATCTGTTAATATTTGAGTGGCTTCATAGTTGTGTTCACAAATTCATATTTGTTATTTGTCTCAACATAGTTAATATACAAAAATCAATGAGGTTGCCGGCGCCGCGGCTCACTAGGCTAATCCTCTGCCTTGTGGTGCCAGCACACCGGATTCTGTCCCAGTTGCCCCTCTTCCAGGCCAGCTCTCTGCTGTGGCCAGGGAGTGCAGTGGAGGATGGCCCAAGTGCTTGGGCCCTGCACTCCATGGGAGACCAGGATAAGTACCTGGCTCCTGCCTTTGGATCAGCGCAGCGCGCTGGCTGCGGCGGCCATTGGAGGGAGAACCAACGGCAAAGGAAGACCTTTCTCTCTGTCTCTCTCTCACTGTCCACTCTGCCTGTCAAAAAAAAAAAAAAAAAAAAAAAAAAATCAATGGGATGTTGTACAATCAACAATTGAAAGTTGGAGTTTCATTGGAAAATTCCAACCCACAGTTTTAAGTAACAAAATTAGGAAAAGGAGAAATTTAAGGAAAGGAGAGTAGATGAACTAATTTCTGTAATTTCTCATTTTCAGTATGGAGCAATAAGCAGATGGAGCAATGTGAGGGATACAGAACACCGTTGATTGACATGACACAAGTCAGCTATTGTGGTATGTGGCTGAAATCCCTTTTCATTACTTTTTCCAAGTTTTCCAGTGTGTTTGCAGTTGTGCTTATAGATTTTTAATAAGATTTATTTGAAAGTCAGGGCTACAGAGAGGCAGAGGCAGAGAGGGAGAGAAGTCTTCCATCTGCTGGTTCACTCCCTAGGTGGCTGGAACTGGGCCAATCTGAAGCCAGGAGCCAGGAGCTTCTTCTGGGTCTCCCACATGGGTGCAGGGGCCCAAGGACTTGGCCCATCTTCTACTGCTTTCCCAGGCCATAGCAGAGAGTTAGATCAGAAGTAGAGCAGCCGGGGCTCAAACTGGCGCCCATATGGGATGCCGGCACTGTTTGCAGTGGCTTTACTTGCTACACCCCGGTGCCAGCTCCGTGCTTACAGATCTTAATATGAATTACCTTTAACTTATATGGTCTCTTGCTATAAGTACATATAATTTAACCCATAGTCAGCCAAAGCAATTATTTCATTTTAAAACATCAAGTTAGGGGACTGGCGTTGTGGCATAGTGGGTAGAGCCACTGCCTGCAATGCCAGCATCCAATATGGGCTGGTTCATGTCCTGACTGCTCAGCTTTCGATCCAGCTCCCTGCTAGTGGCCTGGGAAGGTGGTGCTCAGGCCCTTGCCACCTATGTGGGAGACCCAGATGACGCTCTTTGCTCCTTGCTTTGGCTTGGCGTACTCTGGCCATTGCAGGCATTTGGGGAGTGAAGCAGCCTATGGAAGATCTCTTTCTGTGTGTCTCTTTCTCCCTCTCCTTCTTTCTCTCTGTAGGTCTGACTTCCAAATAAATATATAAAAAGTATGTCAAGCTAGGATAAATGCAGTACTTTATTGTGAAGCTAATGAAGCTCATGCTTCATGGTCCTTCCTTACATGGCTCATTCCAAAGCCCTGGGAAGGCCTGAGGAAAGTGTTCTCATGACCATATGATTATGTTAACTTGCCAAATTTAACTGCAATTGGTTAAAACTGCTGTCTTACTCGGGTTTTCCTTCCTTTGTATTTCATCCGGTGTACAATCTGGTAGGGATGGTGCATTTTGGGAATGTATTAGGTGGCAGGCACTTCCAAGTGCAAGCTAGCATCTCTTTGAAAGGATCACTTCCACGAAACTGCTGCTGTCCACTTGGGATAGTAGCACGAAGGTACAAGACCGAAAAGCACATTGTGATGTGAGTGGATCCCAAAGCCCTAGGCACTGAAGCTTGTGGGCAGTAGAAGAGAACAAAAGGTTTGAAAAGCATGAAACCTGTGGAAAATGTCTAATCACTGGGAATTTAGATCTGTAAGCAGAATATTCCCTTACCTTTACGCTTCTCCTGCCAAGAATATACCTACCAATACAGAGTGTAAAATGATAAACGCACCATGTTTTTCCTTTTTGATGAGATTCATGTGAAATAAAATTCATTTTATTTCTGTGTTTACACATCACAAATTTTCAGAGCATTACCAACGTGGAGTACGTCTCTTGGCATCCTGCATGTTGCATGCCTGTACGTGAGATCACTTAGAGTATCTTATAAAGCTGAGTGGATCCAGGTGAAACAGTGTACAGAACTGCTAACAGTATAGGGACATAGTGTGGAAAACAGTGCTCCAGTGACTCCACTCCTACACCTGCCGGTCAATTTACTCAATATATGTAATGTAACAGAAAGTCAGTTACACACTTACGTAGCTCAGTATAATGTAGCAACAATCTAAAACTGTATTTGAATTCCTCCTGTGTTGCAATTTTGCATGCTTTTTCAGAGTAGAAAACCAAAACAATAAAAGAAAAATGTATTAGAGAGGTTTACCAGCAATTAATTAATAAGATAGTATGCTATTTTTTCCTTGTTGCATGATGTTTAATGTATTTACTGGTTTTAAAATTATATTTTGGGTCTGGCATTGTGACATAATGGGTGAAGTCACCGCCTGTGACACTAGCATCCCAAAGGGGCCCCAGTTGGAAACCCTGCTACTCCGCTTCTGATCCAGCTCCCTGCTAATGCACCTGGGAAAGCAGTGGAAGATAGCCCAAGTGCTTGGACCCCTGCACCCATGTGGGAGACCTGGAGGAAGCTCCTGGCTTCTGGTTTCAACCTGGCTCAGCCCTAGCCATTGTGTGGCTATATGGGGAGTGAACCAGTTGAAGGAAGATATCTCTTTCTCTCTCTCTGTAACTCTACCTTGCAAATAAATAAATCTTTTAAAAAATAAAGTTGTATTGTGATTTATTCTCTTTCTAAACATATATTCATTTTTGTTTCTAATTTTGTATTTATAATTTTGTGTAAAGAGTGCATCTTTGATTGGAACTCTTGTCTCCATAGATCTTGACTTCTCTTGGTTACATGAATTAAAAAAGTTCCAAAGTACAGTCATGTGTCTGTATGAGAATACACTCACTCCCCGGTGTCTGCAGCTGCCAGGGCTGGGACAATCTAAAGCCAGGAGCTGGAACTGCATCTGGGTCTCCCACGCGGGAGGCAGGGGCCCAAGCACTTGGGCCATCTTTTGCTTTGCCAGGTGCATTAGCAGGAGCTGGATCAGAAACAGAGGTGGGACTCCCATCGCAGGCTCTCCCATATGGACGTGAGCATCTCAGGTGGCAGCCTAACTAGCTGCACCACAATGCCCGCCCCAAGGAAGGACTGTTAATCAATCTCTGCATCTTTCAGAGAGAGTCTTCTGCAATTTCCCCAAAGATAGGCAGCCCCCCCAGAAGATAGGTCAGCACCCTGAGTGTGCTCAGAAAAAAAAGGTAGGTAAAGCCAGATTGAGGACTAAAACAAAGCAAGTAAATGTAGCAAGGATCCTAAATGACAGGATGGGTAACTGTTAATATTGATTTTAAAAACATACGGTCTGGGTTGCTATTGTAAGGCAGTGGGTTTAGTAAGTCATTGCCTGCAGTGCCAGCATTGGTTCAATCCTGACTACTCCATTTCCTACCTAACTCCTTGCTAATAGGTTTGAGAAAGCAATAGAAGGTGGTCCCAGTGCTTGGGAACCTGCCACACACATGGGAGACCTGGATGGAGTTCCAGGCTCTTATTTCCACCTGGCCCAGCCCCAGCCATGCAGCCATTTGGGGAGTGAACCAGTGGATGGAAGATCTCTCTTTCTCTCTCTCTCTTTCTCTCTCTAACTTTGCCTTTCAAATAAATAAATATTTAAAACAGATTTATAGTAAGAAACTATAAGATACCTAAGGATAAGCTATGAAATATACATAATCACAACAAAAATCACTGAATTTAGTAGGAGAAGTTATGAGACCTGGAGGGTTAAGCATCTATGTAAAAAAAAATTAAGAATCACTAGAGTACGCTTTGTGGGGCAGGCATTCCAAGATCAGTTTTTGCCTCTGTATCCAATCCAGCTTCCTGCTAATGTGCACCCTGGGAGGCAGTAGGTGGTAGCCTATGCATGTGGGAGACCCAGATGTTGTTTTGGCTTCTGGCTTTGACCCTGCTCAACCCCAGCAGTTATGCATATTTAGGAAGTGAACCAGTGAACCTGAGGATAGAAGCTACCTCCCTTTCTCTTTCTCCTCTCTCTCACTCTGCCTTTCAAATGAATACAAATACATTTGTAAGCATTAAGAAAAAAGAGATGATAAAAAATGTGAACAGAGGGCATATATTAAGCAGGAAACGCTCTTGGAAATATTTGAATAAAAGAGTTAGCTTCTTCCTGACTACTGTGATAGGGGAAGTCCAAGCCTCTGGTTCTCAGTTTTCTCTTGCCTCAGACCTTGGCTCCTGTCCGAAGTATCCCATGAACACAATCAATGCTCTGCTTCCCTGATTCCCACGGGGGCTTTGCCACTGGATCTCTGAGTCTCCCCCCGCCCCTCCTTTTGACACTTATTTGTTTCTGCTTAGGTGGAGCATCGAGCTGCAATTTCCAATGGGCGGCTCAAGCGTCTGAAGCTCTTTGATGTTTTCATCACTGCAGAAAAATTAATCTACTGATTATGAAATACATGCACAAGCACAAGGAACAGAGGATAAAGAAAATCCTAAATTTGAGAATAGGATATAAAGTGCTAAAGTAGTCAAATTGTATTTATTTTTAAACACTTTTAATATAAATTTGTATTTATTTTCCTATTATTTGAGAGGCAGAGAGGAGATAGAAAGAGAGAGGTAAACAGAGACACAGAACTCTTGTCCCTTGGATCCCTCACAAAATGCCCACAGCAGCTGGAGGGAGCCAAGGAACTCAGACCTCAATCCAGGTCTCTCATGTGGGTGGCAGGAGCCCAGTTACTTGCACCATCACCTGCTGCCTCCCTGGGTGTACCTTAGCTGGAAGCTAGAGTCAAGAGCAGGAGCTGGGATCCAAACCCATGGGATATAGGTGTTTATGGGATATAGGTGTTTAACTGCTAGGCCAAATGCCCACCACTAAATTAGTCAAGTTTGTAGTATGGCTGGGAACTCCAAAACAAGAAAAAAAAGAAAAGACTACTAAATCAAAACACCTGAAACTTCATTATTCACCCTTGTATATCTTTTTTATTGTCCCTTGTAATTTAGCAGATAATAAGATTAACTGGTATTTTGGACAGCAATCAGGTTACCAAATAAAAGGTCAACCCAGTATAATAAAAAATTGATCATTCAGAGTCGCATTAAGAAAGAAGGGGTCAGTATTTTCGCAGAACATGCTGAGTCTCTGCATGATAAGTTGCTTCCTCTGAAAGCTGTAATAGTAGGACCCACGCTGTGGAGTGTCACGGGATGCTTGTTTTGAAAATATTTTGCATTGCTTAGATGAAGGGCACGCGTTGACACTTCACATTACAATAACACAGGCTTACATTTCAGCTACTTTAATTCCCATCAGTCTCACAACTTGGCAGAAGCATTTTTCACTCAATTCTACGGTTTTGTTCTGGTCACCCTGAGGATTCTATTTTTAGAAGAAGGTCTTTAAAAATGAAGCATAAACACAGAGTTAAAAAGACATTAGTTTGAAACCTATCCATGTTTTTCAGATTCCCATCTTAGATGCTAGCTCCTTGCTATGGAAGGTCCTATCTTGCCTGGAAAAGCAAAGAATAAAACAAGAGAAGTGTGTCTGCAGAAACTGGTGAAAACACTTCCCCTCGCACTCTCTTCTTTCAGGAGGTGAGAAAGGGTAAAGGTGGAGAATTGTTTGCTAAGATTGTATTTCGTATTTTGGTTTAAATTTTGCCCATGTGGTTCGAGGCCTCTTTATAAAAAAAGAAAAGAAAATCCCTGAATCCTCAGACATGCTTATTAAATCTAACAGCGCACCTGCTACAGATTACATGCCAGTAGCTCCTGGACTCCTCCTGCTTTGCGGCATTCGTGCTACAGAGGTGTATCATTTTTACTGCAGGAATTCAGACAAATGAGGGAGTTAGACACGCAGGTTGATTAAAGGCAAACAAATCTCAACAGTCAAATATTTCTGAGGAAAAAATTTGAGCCAGCAAGGCTTAGGATCCTCTTTGCCAGAAAACATGATCTTGGTTATTTTGATAACCGTGGGCATCTGTGCCTAAGGACTGGTGGGATGGTATTTCCGGTGAAATTTAAAAAATAATAAATCTGCCTTTGCAGTCTTGGAGGAGTAAGAGAGCTCTCTTCTGCTAAAGGAAACATCTTCTACACGCATATCTCATCACTGTAAGCTCAGCTTCTGTATGCCGCAGCTCAGAGACGGGTCTGGAGAGGATAGGGGAGGGGTCGGGTGAGGCCTGTAAGGCAGAGTGGACCAGGGAAGGGAAGAAGCAGTCGGTAGCAAAGGCCTATGTCTGGGCAGGCACCTACTGTCCTAGGAGGCCGATCCAATGTGCAGTGAACCACTGAGGAATTCAGGGGCTGGGGAGACAGGCTGAAGTCGAGGCAGGTCTTAGGGAAAGCTCCAGTCCTGTGTAGCAAACAGAGCAAAAGAGCACCCAGAAATAATAGTGAGTGCAAGGCCTCGGCCAACACAGTGGCAGTGGGAGCGGCTGTGGTGTCCTGGCCTGCGACAGGACATCAAACTTAGATCCGCAAGACACATTTTGGGCTCTGCAGCCTGGAACACCCAGGCCTGGTTTGGCACAGACCCTCCTCTGGTGAGATGCGTTTCTGCAACTTAAGCTGTTGCTATCAAGGTGTGTGGCAGTAAAGCTGGGTGACCTTTCTGATCAATCCTCCTACATGGTCTCCCTAAAGCCACTTCACTCCCATTCCAACCACTTTCACCAAGAAGTCAGAGAGGTCCTTGAAAACCTAAGTCTGATGATTTTACCCATTTTGAAATTCCGTCAAGGTTTCTTTGACCAGAACCTTAACATGGAGTATACATTTCTGTAGGATGATACTTTGTATTTATTTATTTTAAAAGATTTATTTCATTTGAACAGCAGAGTGATTAGGGGGTAGGTGGGTGGAAGAGAACTTCCATCCACTGGTTCACTTCCCAAATGACCACAATGGTTGGGACTGGTCCAGGCTGAAGCCAGAAGCCCAGAGCTTCGTCTGGATCTCCCACATGTGTGGCAGGGGTCCAAGGACTTGGGCCATCCTCAGCTGCCTTCCCAGGCACATCGACAGGGAGCTGGATTGGAAGCAGTGTACCAGGACTCAAACCCGAGTCCCTATGGGATGGCAGCATTGCAGGAGGCAGCTTAGCTCACTGCGCCACAATGCTGGCCCTGTGATAGTACTTTTCAAAGTCCATCTCTTCACTCTCCCTGTGGCTTTCTGCCCTCCAGCTGCAGTGGCCTTTTTCCGGCTGTCCAGGGCCTACATTCCCGCTGTCTACTCTGCCTGAACTTTTCTTCTTCATTTAATTGTGGAAGCAGCAGCTTGTCCTTCATTCACAAGTCAAAAGTTACTTCCACAGTGCTAGCGCTGTGGCACAGTGGGTGAAGCCATGGCCTACAGTGCTGTCATCCCATAGGGGCACCTGTTCAAGTCTCGGCTACTCTACTTCCCACCCAGCTCTCTGCTAATAGCCTGGGAAAGCAGTGGATGACCTAAGTCCCTGGGCTCCTGCATCTGTATGGCAGACCTAGAAGAAGCTCCTGGCTCCTGGCTTCAGCCTGGCACAGCCCCGATCCTTGTGGCCATTTGGGGAGTGAACCAGCAGATGGAAGATTCCCTCTCCCTCCCTCTGTGTGTGTGTGTGTGTGTGTATGTGTGTGTGTGTGTATGTGTGTCTCCTGTCTCTGTAACTCTTTCAAATAAATAAGTCTTTAAAGAAAGTGGGGGCTGGGCGAGGTCCCCAGTTCTGTGTTCTCTTGTAGCTGTCCTTTCATCTTCAGAGCAGTTATCACACTCTGATGAGTTGTTTAGTTTGGTCTCTCCTGCTAAGACTGGAAGCTCTACTAGACTAAGATCGTGTTACAGTGCATTCTACTGTACATTGGGTGTCCACCTGCTGTAAGCCTTTTTGCAAAGCAAGTGTTTAGTAAATGGCTGCTGAATGGGTAATGCATGAGAGAAGGCTGGAGCATCTCACCATCATGTCACAGATCACACAAGAGTCAGGGCCAGCGCTGTGCTGTGGTAGGCTGAGCCTCTGCCTGCAGTGCTGGCATCTCATATGGGCGCTGTTTGGAGACCCGGCTGCTCCACTTCTATCTTTGTGGGAAAGCAGTGGACAATGGCCCAAGTCCTTGTGCCCCTGCACCCATGTGGGAGACGTGGAAGTGGCTCCCGGCTCCTGGCTTTGGATCGGCCCAGCTCCAGCTGTTGCAGACATTTGGGGAGTGAACCAGCAGATGCAAGAACTTTCTCTCTGTCTCACCCTCTCTCTGTCTGTGACTCTACCTTTAAATTAAAGAAATAAATAAAATCTGAAAAGAACAGTCAATACACTATCCTGCCCACTTATAAGATCAGACCAATGGAAAAGTCAGTCTTTGCAAAGCGTTTTGTCACATGATATTAAACAGTATAGTATGGCAACAATAACAAAGTGAGTTTTATCTATGGCTTATTTCATTTATGACTAAATTAATTTTTTCCAAATTTCTGTTTTCAAAGTTGGACTCAAATGCTCCTTTTTTTTTTTTTTCTTTTTTTTTTATTTTTGACAGGCAGAGTGGACAGTGAGAGAGAGAGAGAGAAAGGTCTTCCTTTGCCGTTGGTTCACCCTCCAATGGCCGCCGCGGCCGGCGCGCTGCGGCCGGCGCACCGCGCTGATCCGATGGCAGGAGCCAGGAGCCAGGTGCTTTTCCTGGTCTCCCATGGGGTGCAGGGCCCAAGCACCTGGGCCATCCTCCACTGCACTCCCTGGCCACAGCAGAGGGCTGGCTTGGAAGAGGGACAACTGGGACAGAATCCGGCGCCCCGAGAGGGACTAGAACCCGGTGTGCCGGCGCCGCTAGGCGGAGGATTAGCCTAGTGAGCCGCGGCGCCGGCCTCAAATGCTCCTTTTAAAAAATGAAGAGTAGGGCCAGCATTGTGTTGTAGAGGGTTAGGTTGCCTCCTGGCATTACGTATGGACACTATTTGTGTCCCGGCTGTTCCACTTGCAATCCAGCTCCCTGCTAATGGCCTGGGAAAAGCAGTGGAAGACGGCACAAGTTTTGGGTCTCTGCCAACCATGTGACACAGAAGCTCCTGGCTCATGGCGTTGGCCTGGCCTGACCCTGGCTGTTGCAGCTATCTGGGGAGTGAACCAGTGGATGGAAGATCTCTGTCTCCATCTCTCCCTCTGTGTCCGTAACTCTTTCAGATAAATAGATCTTGTTTAAAAAAAAAAAAAAAAGAAAGAAAATGAAGAAGAGTCAAGAAAAGAGGTAGCAAAATACCACATTGCTCTTTTGGAACTGATGTCAGACAATATTGCATAATTTTAAAAACTATTTCCCAGAGAGATTTATTTATCTAAAAGGCAGAGTAACACACAGAGATATGTATCTTCCATCTGGTGGTTCACTCCCCAGATGTCCACAGCACCAGGCTAAAGACAGAAGCCAGGAACTCCATCTGGGTCTCTGATGTGGGTGTCTGGTACGCAAGAACTTAAGCTATTTTCTGCTGCTTTCCCAGGCCCACTAGCAGGAAGCTGGATCAGAAACAGAGCACTCGAACCAGTGCTCCAGCATTGGATGAGAGTGTCCAAAGTAACAGCTTAACCTACTGGGCCACAACACCTGTCCCGCCTGTAACTCTGTTACTGGGGATGGTTGGAACAGAGGTTATTGTTCTCCATTAGCAAAAAACTTCAATGTGCAGCAGAGATTGGCAACAAGTTAGTTAGCCAAGTTTAACGAAACAGTACACCTGACAGGCTAGGTGAGTGACTCAGCAAAGAACAGAGTCTGCATTGCCACTGGGATTTTTATGGGTAGAGACGCGCCTTTTCCTGCCATTTTCCCTCCTCCTCTTTGTTCTGGAGTATTGTTGGGTGAAGGGCTTTCTGGGTGTGAAGTCTGTGAACTTCCTCCCAGGGTTTTATTTATTGACTAAATACCCGCCTTGGTGCTGGGCTGGGAGGGTTTCTCTGGAATGTTGCTGGGAGGGGAGGCTAGGGCCCCCTCAGCGTTGTCTGACATGGGCAGGACTCAGGTTGTGTATTAGTGCTGGGCTGTTTTAAAGGCATGGCTGCCTTAAGGGCCTCTATGTTCCTTCCCGCGTGAAGGTCCCTTTCATACATATAGGCTAACACCTGCCTTCCCACCTAATACCTCTGCATGGTTGACTTTTTCCATGTTCAAGCATGAACCACTAAATTTAATACAGAGTTCCACAGAATCTTATCAGTCAGCAAATGATGATATGCTCAAGAGTCTAGAAGCTGTACAGTGTTACAAGAGTCCCATGTTTCATCTCCCTGTGGTAATAGACTGGAGCTGAGCTACAGTGGCTCACATTAAACCAGTCCACCAGAGAAAGAGTGAAGCATGTATGGGTTCCCTGCCTACTATGTCCGAACTGTGGCTTGTGCTGGAGGCATTGAAAACGAATGTTGATCCAATCTCTAAAATGTCTCTCGTGTCTGTTCCTTCTCCCTGCTATATAAAACACATGTGAAAGGTCATACGCCTACTGTACTGCCTTGGTTTATTTTTTATTTTTATTTTTATTTATTTATTTACTGCCTTGGTTTAGACCCTATGTCATCCCTTGTCTGGCTACCTTAATAGTCTAACTGGGGATTTTATCACTTTGTATGTCTCTTCTCTAATCCTTTCCCTACCTTTTAGGCAGAATTGGCTTTCTAAACTGTAAATATGGTCATTTAACTTTCTTAATGAAAGGCCCTTTATTATTTGGTTCCTTATATGAGTGATTTCAAAACTTAAAAGCAAAACAAAACCAAACCTCTTCCAAAAAACCAAGAAAGCCCAGAAAACAACTAGGTCCTTCCTGCAAGTTAAAAAGAGATAAAGAAAGGTGGGGTAGGGGTGTAGAGCTTAGGACTCCTGGCCCATCTTCTGTGTTTCAGTCTGTTTTCTATTGCTACAGAAATGCCCCAAGCCAGGAAATTTATAAATAACAGAGCTTATTTCATTCATATTTCTGGAGGCTGGGAAGTTCAAGAGCATGACTCTGGCAACTGGTAAGGGCCGTCTTCCTGTGTCAAACATGGTGGAGGGTATCCATAGCGAGATACAGCAAGCATGCCACTTTAGACCTCTCTTCTCCTTGTAAAGCCCACAGTGCCATCATGGGGCTCTATCCTCATGATCTCATCTAATCCTAATGACCTTGCAGAGACCCCACCCCCAAAATACTGTGAACATATGAAGGAGAGAATTGGGTTTCTAACACATGATCCTTTAGGGGATGCATTTCTTTTTTTTAGGAGGCTTTTATTTAATAAATATAAATTTCATAGGTACAGCTTTTGGAATATAATGGTCCCCCCCCATACCTACCCTCCCACCCCCGCTCCTGTCCCACTTCCTACTCCATCTTCCATCTCATTCTTCATTACGATTCATTTTTAATTATCTTTATATACAGAAGATCAACTCTATACTAAGTAAAGATTTCAACAGTTTGCACCCACACAGACACACAAAGTATTAAGTACTGTTTGAAGACAGTTTTTACTGTTAATTCTCATAGTACAACTCATTAAGGACAGAGGTCCTACATGGGGAGTAAGTGCACAGTGACTCCTGTTGTTGATTTAACAATTGACACTCTCATTTATGATGTCAGTAATCACCTGAGGCTCTTGTCATGAGCTGCCTAGGCTATGGAAGCCGCTTGAGTCTGCAAACTTCGACATTATTTAGACAGGGCCATAAGCAAAGTGGAAGTTCTCTCCTCCCTTCAGAGAGGTACCTCCTTCTCTGACGGCCCCTCCTTTAGGGGATACATTTCAAACCAAAGCACTGTGCTTCCATCAGGGCACTTCTTTGTTGTGGGGGTGGGAATGTGTGATGGTCAAGAGCCCAGAGGTCCCTCCGTTAGGCTTAGTCCAGGTTCTTGTCTTCTCACTTGTAAGAATACAGCTGAGTCATAGATAGAGTAGATAGCAGGATTTATTGAAATGCAGGAGATAATACATGCTCAGACATGAGTATGGGCAACCTCAAGAGAGACTTGTCCATGTAGGCTGGTATTGTCCTTTTATAGGACAGCGTTGGTGCTCAAGGCAGGGCCCAACTGAAGATCCAAAGGAGACAGGATTTGAGGTTGGGCTGTAGTACATGTGGTGATTGCCAAGAAAGTGTCATGGCATCTGGTGTTTGATGTAAGGTGAGACTTGGCTGTGTGATCAGGAGTGGGTGGGAGTCTTCAGCCACGGCAGATGATGGGATTTGGGCCAAGGGATTGGGAGGTGCACAGGGCTTGGGTGTTGGCAGTCCTTAACTCTTTATCCCTTTCTGACTCCCTGCCTCACCCACATCATTTGAAATTTTCAGGCCAGTTGGAGGAAATGGTTGATGCCTTACAGTCTCTTCAGGAAAGCACCCATGAATCTTCATAGTCTGACTCCACTTGATCTTTTCAGTACAATACCTTGCTCGTCCACTGGTGTGCTTTCCAGCCCATGGACTTA
This sequence comes from Oryctolagus cuniculus, assembly GCF_964237555.1. Classification (NCBI taxonomy): domain Eukaryota; kingdom Metazoa; phylum Chordata; class Mammalia; order Lagomorpha; family Leporidae; genus Oryctolagus; species Oryctolagus cuniculus. The sequence continues at coordinate 116,648,926 of NC_091440.1, read as the reverse complement.
CCACCATTCTCCAACATTCATGCTTTGTTATCAAGTGCCATCTTATGTTAGTGTTGCCTGGAAAGGTTGTTTTCTGCTGGGCAGATATGGGACCCAGTTTGAATGAAGACTCTTCTGGAAGCAGTCTCAGAGTCCTCCTATCCGAGATGGTCTGTTTCACTGGTCTTCACTTAACTCCATCAGCACAGCTCTTAGTGCGTCGTATTGTCTGTCTCACCTATTGATGTCAGAAGATGGTTTATACATCTTGGTGAAACCAGTGCCTTCCTTACACAATGTCTGGCTTATAGTGAGGTGTTTGCTGAATGCAAAAAGATCATATCAGTTTTACACGGGAAGCAAAATTCCTAGGAGTGGATTCAAAATAAATTTTCCTCATCATTACCTTTCTCCCTATTACAAAACATACCACACCCTTAAGATACTTTCTTTTCTTCTGAATTCAAATAATGTGATATGATCTGTAATAAGAAATGCTTATTTGTTTTGCAGCCCTGTTTTCTGGCACATAGTTCCTAAAACCTTTGGAAGCTCCAAAGTGATGTGTCTTTTTGTATGCTAATGTGATGACTGATGGTTGGGGGCTCCTAGGTAACCTCAGGATTGGGGCTGGTTGCCAGGGGAACCAACCATGTGAGTAGAGGGTTGGAACCTTCAGCCCTTCCCTCCCACCCACCTCTGGAGGTTGAGTTATTCACCAGTGGCTAATGACTTAATCAATCATGCCCACATAGTGAAGCCTCCATAAAATTCCAAAAGGACTGGGTTGGGGAGCTTCCTAGTTAGTGAATAAATGGAGGGGCTAGGACAGGCACTCTGCAGAGCACATGGGAGCTCCATTCCCCCTTGCCCATACCTGGCACTGTGTGTCTCCTTTATTTGGCTATTCTGAGTTGTATCCTCTTATCATAAGGTATCAGTAAATAAAGTGCTTCCTTGGTTCTTTGAGCAGCTTGTAGCAATGGTCACACTGAAGAAGAGGTGCTGGGAACCTCAGGTTTATAGCCAGTTCTTCCAACCACAGGTGGCATTCTGGACTTTGTACAGCAGTGGGAAGTGGAGCAGTGGTCGGTGCCAGTTGGAGTCCTGGACACACTGATTCTAATCCAGCTTCTGAATAATACATCCTGGGGGGCAGCAGATGATGGTTCTAGGGCTTGGGACCCTGCCACCCACACTGGAGACCCAGATGAAGCTCCTGGCTCCTGGTTTGACCTGGCCCAACCCTGCTAGTTGTGGGCATTTGGGGAATGAATCAGCAGATGGGAGATCTTTCTCTGTCGTCTCCTTCTCTTTGTCACTCTGCCTTTTTTTTTTTTTTTTTCTTTTTCTTTGACAGGCAGAGTGGATAGTGAGAGAGAGAGACAGAGAGAAAGGTCTTCCTTTTGCCGTTGGTTCACCCTCCAATGGCTGCCACGGCTGGTGCGCTGGGGCAGGCGCACCGCGCTGATCCAAAGGCAGGAGCCAGGTGCTTATCCTGGTCTCCCATGGGGTGCAGGGCCCAAGCACTTGAGCCATCCTCCACTGCACTCCCTGGCCACAACAGAGAGCTGGCCTGGAAGAGGGGCAACTGGGAAAGAATCGGGCGCCCCGACTGGGACTAGAACCCGGTGTGCTGGCGCCACTAGGTGGAGGATTAGCCTTTTGAGCCGTGGCGCCAGCCACTCTGCCTTTCAAATTGAAGAAAATAAATATAAAATAATTTTTTTTAAAAAATCATAGAATACCAATTGGCATCTGCAGAGAGTTGGCATATTGCTTAGTTTGGGAAAAACCCACACATCTCGTCATAAGTGAAGTAAAGGGAGTTTTTCTTATAGAAATAGACAGTTTAGCAGGACATTAATATACATCTTTCTATCTTTGGGCCAGGCTTTGGATCACTAAGAGGAGTTTAGAGACGACAGGGACCCTCCTTAAAGGCTCCTGAAGGAGAAAATGTAGCAGAGCTGGTGTCAAGTCTTAAAACAAAAGGTCTTTGAGAGAGACCCAGAACTGTTCTTTCTTGCCCTGAACAGTGTACATATGAATTTCTGGAAACTCAAAACTTAGATGTGTAAGGAAGGGAAATTTTTCAATTTTCTTCCATTAATTCCAACTTAATATCTATTTAGAGACCCTATTCTTCTGGATGGTAATAGCTATAATTTTAGTCAATTCCTGGCAAGGTGAGTCACCTCAAATGCATCTCAGTGTTTCCTGTATTGCATTTCTTCAACCTCACGTCCCCAGGAAGGAGGAAGGCGTGTGGGCCTTGGTCAGTAGTTTTCCATGTTGTTATCTGCTGAAATAACCCTGTGTGGTTTCTGAATGTAGTCCTTGCTGGATGGCAGTTTCCATCAAGACATTCATAGCCCTCACTCTCAGTTGTGTCACTCAAGTTTCCTTATGCTGCCCTGTCCCTTTGTCATGATCAGAAAATCCCTTCTGAGATCTTCACTCTCTGTCAGCTAACCCCATTGCTTTCATGGGGGCTGTTGTAAACCTAAGCCAGTCTGGTCTTGTATACCCTGAGATTATTTTAGTAAATAACAGTAACTACCATGAACTTGAATTATTCCCCATACTTTATGCCACAAAGACAGGCCTTATTTAAGAAGACTATTTATTAACAATCAGGCTTAAAAGTGTTTGTACCAACTATTCTGTAAGCTTGATGAAGTCTTAGCTCTCCATTCTTTCGGGTACTGCAACTATCTCTTTGCATGCAATGTTGACTCAAAGCAGATATAGCACTATCTGGAGATAGAATCCTATGTCTTTATAGAGTTGGCATTACTCAACTAGAAACCCTCCAACAGCACTTAGACATAGGCTGATTTACCAAATAAACCTCAAGTGTTCCCCTTAAAGGGGCAGAATTACAGGTCTGGGTGGGTTTTCATATTCTGTTCATTAAACAAGCTATTTTGAATTTCACTTATCTCCACAATGACATCTTTTTCTAACATTCATATGCTAATTGAAGAGGCATCTAGTATTGATGGGGATATAGATAACAAAAGGTGTGTTGACAGTCCTAGGAGTGTTGGCTTCCTGATTTGAATACCAATTTGCCTCTCCTGGGATTTCAATCCATGATTTAGGGTACATAGTGGAATTTTGGGTTGTAGCTTCAACCAACAAGTTTAAGATGTTACACTGATGTTATGTTGAGAGATTCTAATATGTCCTGTAGCTATACAGGGGCACAGGAAAGTTTGGGTGAATGGGTTTGTCTCAGCTCCTCTGCTTTTTGTATCCTGAACAGTTCTCTTCTGCTGCCCAACACGCCAGAAGTCCAGGGGAATTCCTGGCAGAACAGTTGTACAGGGCTCCTCTGCTCTGATCCTGATCCTGCACTTGAGATTCTCATTTTTTTTGCCCTCTTTAAGATAGACAAAGGATGTCTCAAAAAGCAGGACACTGCTACCTTGAGTGGTCTCTCGGATCACCACCTCCCTCTGGGATTTTCCGCCAGCTTGACTCAGAAGGGAAAACCAGCTTGGGAGGAATTGCTTCCAGATTTGTTGTTTACACTTGGAATGTACTTCTAAGCTCACTAGCCAAGAGTTTGTCCTGTTTATTCTCTAGTTCAGCCCTGCTAATGATCTTTCTGGTAGACTCACGTTTGCTTGCTGGGATTTGAGGAGGGGAACTGCGGGTGGGGTGAGAACATGGTGATAGAGCTTCAGAATACCCTTCAGCTCCCTGAGTGTAGTCTTCTGTCTTGAGGGGAAACACAGAAGTCTCTCTCATAAATCACCAGCAGGAGGTAGATGGCCCTCTTAAATAAGCCTTAACACTCTTCCTTGTGACAACAGAGCCCAGTGACACATATTGGGTAAGAGAAACATTTAAACTAACTTGATCTAAATTTAGAAAGTAAATCTTGGCTCTTTTCTGTTTTTAGGATAATCTTGTTTATCCTCATTTTAATTAATCATTACACCCCAGAAGGTTGCCTTTTCTAATTAACATATAAAAAAGCTGATAATAATGAACCTTGAAACATCTTAACCCCTAAGACTAGAAAGTATACCTAGTGGAAAAATAATTTTAAGAAATAAAATATTGGGGCTGGCATTGAGGCATAAAGGGTTAAGCTGCTGCCAGCATCCCATATAGGCGTCAGTTCGAGTCCTGGCTACTCCACTTCCAATCCAGCTCTCTGCTAATGTGCCTAGAAATGCAGGGGAAGATGGCGCAGGTGGCTGGGCCTCTGCCACCCAGGTGGGAGATCCGGATGAAGCTCCTGGCTTTGGCCTGGTCCAGCCCTGGCTGTTGAGGCCGTTTGGGGACTGAACCAGTGAATGGAAGATGTGTCCCCCCCCCCCCCCTTTCTTCCTCTCTCTCTCTTTATAACTATGCTCTTTAAATAAATAATTTTTTTTAAAAAAGGGATATAGTAAGGGCTGGTGCTGTGGCATAGTAGTCTGAACCTCTGCCTGTGGTGCTGGGATCCCATATGGGTGTCGGTTTGTGTCTTGGCTGCTCCTCTTCCTATCCAGCTCTCTGCTGTGGTCTGGGAAAGCAGAATAAGATGGCCCAAGTCCTTGGGCCCCTGCACCCACATGGGAGACCTGGAAGAAGCTCCTGGCTTCTGGCTTAGAATCAGCCCAGCTCTGGCCATTGTGGACATTTGGGGAGTGAACCAGTGGATGGAAGGCCTCGCTTTCTGTCTCTTCCTCTCTCTGTCTGTAACTCTACCTCTCAAATAAATAAGCAAAATCTTAAAAAAAAAAAAATGGAATAGTAAGTTTCTAGTACATAGTAGGAACTCAATAAACATTTTTGTCTGGATGAAAGAATGATTGAATACATGGATGTCTAATAACAAAAGAGCCCTCTTTGTGAGTGTTTAACCACAGGCACGGGTAGGCATTTAGCACACCTGATAGATGCCACTTGGGATGCCTGCATCCTAGACTGGAATGCCTGGATGTAAGTTCCAGCTCCACTTCCAGTTCTAGCTGCTGCTTCTTTTAAAATATTTGAGAGAGAGAGAGAGACAGAAAGAGATTTTCGATCTACTGGTTCACTTCCCAAATGTCTGTAACAGCCTGGACTAGGTCCAATAAATCTATCTGGGTCTTGCATGTGGGTGGCAGGAACCCAAGTACATGGGCCATTCTACCCTGTTCCCCAGGTACATTAGCAGAAGCCAGATCACAAGTGCAGAGTAGCCAGGCTGTGATCTGGCACTCAGCAGGAGATGCCAGTGTCCTAAGCAGCGGCTTTTACTTACTGTGCCACAGTGCCGGCCCTAACTACAGCTTCTTGCTAATGCATACCTTGGGAGGCATCAGGTGATGGCTCATGCCTGTGTCCAGTTTTGAGAATAATCGGGTCCCTGCCATCCAGTGAGAGACCAGGATTGAGTTCTGGGTTCCTGGCTTTGGTCTGGCCCAACCCCTGCCTGTTGTGGGCATTGGGGTGGTAAAATAATGGATGGAAGATCAAATCTCTTTCAATCTCTCCCTCTGCCTGTCAAATAAATTGGAAAACAACAACAACAAAGCACAGATAAAGGCATAACAATCTTATGGATACTAGAAATTCTAGATGATGAATGTTTCTGTAGAAATGACCACAGAGAAGACAACACACTGCCATCATCCGATGGGAGGATTAAGATGGACTGTCTGCAGTTCCTCCTTCCATCTGTTCTTTTGAACATGAAATCCAGGATCTCGGGGTCTTGGGCATCCTGCTGGGGACACAGAACTGCTCCTACACTGGTGACAAGGGAGAAAGCCCCCGACGCCTTTGCCCTGTTTTTTTTTTTCCTATCAGAAAAAATTTAGAAATATTTGATGAATTTTGACTGCTATTTTGGAGTAAATTTGCTTTTAATTTCATTTTTTAAACAAACAAATACAGGAATGATTGGAAAGATCACTGCTTTTAGAAGGCTTATTGCTGGCCGGTGCCACGGCTCACTAAGCTGATCCTCTGCCTGCGGCGCCGGCACTCCGGGTTCTAGTCCCGGTCAGGGTGCTGGATTCTGTCCTGGTTGCTCCTCTTCCAGTCCAGCTCTCTGCTGTGGCCTGGGAAGGCAGTGGAGGATGGCCCAAGTGCTTGGGCTCTGTACCCACATGGGAGACCAGGAGGAAGCACCTGGTTCCTGGCTTCAGATTGGCACAAAACTGGCCATAGCAGCTGTTTGGGGAGTGAACCAACGGAAGGAAGACCTCTCTCTCTCACTGTCTAACTCTGTCTGTCCGGAAAAAAAAAAGGCTTATGGAAATAATAATGGAACAGTCTCTGCCTTACGTCTGTTCCCCATCTCTCCTCCAATGGAGCAACTGATTTTAACTCTTAGCTATTAACATGCTTGCACTTGTAGTTATTTCCTAATTTTTAAATTTTTGGCACTAATTTTTAATATGGAGAATGAGAATTTAACTCTCCCCTCTCTCCTGCTCCTCTTGTATTTTACCTTGCTATACATTCTCCCAGTATTATGATATATCATAATTTTTAAATTCATATTCAGTATTTGTTCTCATAGGGCTATTTATGAGCATATTTCAAAAAGTTTGCAGGAAAATGGAACTAAAATATAATGGCCAGGCCGGCACTGCAGCTCACTTGGCTAATTCTCTACCTGTGGCACCGACACTCCGGGTTCTAGTCCTAGCTGGGGCACCGGATTCTGTCCTGGTTGCTCCTCTTCCAGTCCAGCTCTCTGCTGTGACCTGGGAAGGCAATGGAGGATGGCCCAAGTGCTTGGGGCCCTGCACCTGCATGGGAGACCAGGAGGAAGCACCTGGCTCCTGGCTTTGGATCGGCGCAGTGCGCTGGCTATAGCAGCCATTTGGGGGGTGAACCAACGGAAAAAGGAAGACCTTTCTCTCTGTGTCTCTCAGTGTCTAACTCTGCATGTCCTATATATATATATATATATATATATATATATATATACACACACATATAATGGCCACAGTTGCAGCTCAGTGGGTTCAGCTGCTCCCTCTGGTACCAGCATCTTATATGAGCGCTTGTTTGAGTCCTGGATGCTCCATTTCCCATCCAGTTCCCTGCTAATGCACCTAGGAAGGCAGCAGAAGATGGCCCAGGTACTTGGGCCACTGTCACCCATGTGGGACACCTGAATGGACTTGCAGGCTCCTGGTTTCACCCTGGCCAAGCCTTATCTGTAGCGGGCATGTGGAGAGTGAACCAGTATGTGGAAGATTGATCCCTCTCTCTGCCTTTCAAATAAATAAAAAATAAACAAACTAAAAAATATGTCTATATAATTTGCATTTCCATGAACTTTTTTTTTTTTTTTTGGACAGGCAGAGTGGACAGTGAGAGAGAGAGACAGAGAGAAAGGTCTTCCTTTGCCGTTGGTTCACCCTCCAATGGCCGCCGCGGCCGGTGCACTGTGGCCGGCGCACCGCGCTGATCCGATGGCAGGAGCCAGGTACTTATCTTGGTCTCCCATGGGGTGCAGGGCCCAAGCACTTGGGCCATCCTCCACTGCACTCCCTGGCCACAGCAGAGAGCTGGCCTGGAAGAGGGGCAACCGGGACAGAATCCGGCGCCCCGACAGGGACTAGAACCCAGTGTGCCGGCGCCGCTAGGTGGAGGATTAGCCTAGTGAGCCACGGCGCCAGCCTCCATGAACTTTTTGAAGCTCCCTCATATTAGATCCAGCTGAGCCGTGCAGTGTGCTGTGGTTATGTTTTGTTTCTTCCTTTTTTCCTTTTCAACTTGTTTTTCTCTCCAGTATAGTTGCCTGACTTTTGCTCATTTGGCTTTCTATGTGTCTATCCCTCACTCATCTTCAGCGTCTTCCAGAGAGGTGTAAATCACTCAGACATTTAAACACATCAGATGCTGTCTGGCTTTCATTTCCTCTCGGTGCCCAGAGTATGTTGTAATTAGGAGCATGTGGTGCCTGCGTTGCAGCTGCTGTGTTTGAATTCTGATCTCGTGTCTCAGTTTCCTCCTCTGTAAACATGGAGGAAATAATAAGGCCTGTTTCATAAGATGGATGGGATGACTTAAACACTAGTAGGTGGCAAATGTTTAGGGCAATGAAGGACACACCTTAAATGAGAATTCGTACCAAGCGTCTTGTAGATTCTGCCCTGTTTTTTTTGTTAACTTTTATTTAATAAATATAAATTTCCAAAGTACAGCTTTTGGATTATAGTGGCTCCCCCTACCCCCATAACGTCGCTCTCACCCACAACCCTCACATTTCCCACTCCCTCTCCCGTTCCATTCACATCAACATTCATTTTCAATTATCTTTATATACAGAAGATCAATTTAGTATATATTAAGTAAATATTTCAACAGTTTGCACCCACACAGATACACAAAGTGTAAAATACTGTTTGAGTACTAGTTAAACCATTAATTCACATAGTATAACACATTAAAGACAGAAATCCTACATGGGGAGTAAGTGCCCAGTGAAGTGACTCCTGTTGTTGACTTAACAAATTGACACTCTTGTTTATGGCATCAGTAATCTCCCTAGGCTCTTGTCATAAGTTGCCAAGGCTATGGAAGCCTTTTGAGTTTGCCAACTCTGATCTTATTTAGACAAGGTCACAAAGTGGAAGTTCTCTCCTCCCTTCAGAGAAAGGTACCTCCTTCTTTGATGGCCCGTTCTTTCTACTAGGATCTCACTCACAGAGATCTTTCTTTCATTTAGGTTTTTTTTTTTCTTTTTCTTTTGCCAGAGTGTCTTGGCTTTCCATGCCTGAAATAGTCTCATGGGCTTTTCAGCCGGATCCGCATGCCTTAAGGGCTGATTCTGAGGCCAGAGTGCTGTTTAGGACATCTGCCATTCTATGAGTCTGCTGTGTATCTCACTTCCCATGTTGGATCATTCTCTCCCTTTTTGATTCTATCAGCTAGTATTTGCAGACACTATTCTTGTTTTTGTGATCCCTTTGGTTCTTAGTCCTATCATTATGATCAATTGTGAACAGAAATTGATCACTGGCACTAGTGAGATGGCATTGGTACATGCCACCTTAATGGGATTGAATTGGAATCCCCTGGTATGTTTCTAACTCTACCGTTTGGGGAAAGTCTGATTGAGCATGTTCTGCTCTGTTCTAATCTGGGGTCTCTGTGGCTTGTGGCTCTTGTGGCTCCTGTCTCTTCTTTCTTGGTTCACTTGCCTTTCTCGGGGAGTCCATCCTCTGGGAAAGTTTCTCAAACTTTCGCCTGCAGCACTAAGGCTTGGTAAGACAGAGGGTGTAGGGCCTCCCTCCCAGAGATTCTAATTCATTTTTGAGGTGAAGTTATTTTTTACTTAATTTGCCTGAAAGACAGTGAGAGCCAGATAGAGAGAGAGAGATTGGAGACAGGAGAGGTCTACATATCCTGGTTTACTCCCCAAATGCCTGCAATAGCAGGAGCTGAGCCAACTTGAAGCCAGGAGCCAGGAACCCGATCTGGGTTTCCCACATAGATGGCAGAGACCCAAGCACTGGCTGCCTTTCAGGACACATTAATAGGAAGATGGAATCAGAAGCAGAGCTAGGGCTCAAACCAGGTACTCTGATATGAGATAGGACATGCTAAGTGGTGACTTAACTGTTGCATGGACTGCTGGTCTCAAGATCTGCATTTCTAACAAGTGCCCAGAGTCATATCACCTTTGGAACTGCTGTTCTAGTAGCTTCCAGAGAAAGAGCACTTGACAGCTAAAACTTCTGGTTTGGCTCACCTTGAAATGTCTTTATTTTGTTATCACACCTGATTGATAATTTGAATGGCTTAGCATTCTAAATCGAAAACAACTTTCTTTTGGGATTCTAACTGCATTGTGGCTCTGAATTGTTGAATAGCCAGTATTGTTTCCATTCTTCATCACTTTCTACGTGATCTTGTTTTTCTCTGTGGAATCTTTTCGGATCTTTTTATTCCCAATATCCTGAAGTTTTTCTAGAATGTCTTTAAAAATAAAAAGACCTTTTGAGTTCGCTGACTTTGATCTTATTTAGACAAGGTCATAGTCAAAGCGGAAGTTCTCTCCTCCCTTCAGAGAAAGGTCCCTCCTTCTTTGATGGCCCGTTCTTTCTACTGGGATCTCACTCGCAGAGATCTTTCATTTAGGTCCTCTTTTTTTTTTTTTTAGCCAGAGTGTCTTGGCTTTCCATGCCTAAAATACTCTCATGGGCTTTTTAGCCAGATCCGAATGCCTTAAGGGCTGATTCTGAGGCCAGAGTGCTGTTTAGGGCATCTGCCATTCTATGAGTCTGCTGTGTATCCCACTTCCCACCAACATGGTCTTGATAGTCACAGATTGTTTGGCAATTTCCACATCCACTTCGAACATCCCTCCATCAGAACTCTGCAACTTAATTGAAATCATGGTGTTCTGGCTTGTTAGAAGACAGCAAGGCCGGAGGCTAACAAGAGAGCTTGATTTTTGTTTTTGTTGTTTTCTTCTATTTCTTGCATTGTTTGTCACCCTCATTTTCTTTATCCTGCTTTGGCCTCTACTTTCTTTCTTTTTTTAAAGATTTATTTATTTATTTGAAAGTCAGAATTACACAGAGAGAGGAGAGGCAGAGAGAGAAAAAGATCATCCATCCGCTGGTTCACTCCTCAATTGGCCACAATGCCCGGAGCTGCACCTATCCAAAGCCAGGAGCTTCTTCCAGGTCTCCCACATAGGTGCAGGGGCTCAAGGACTTGGGACATCTTCTACTGCTTTCCCAGGGCATAGCAGAGAGCTGGGTCAGAAGTGGAGCAGCTGGGACTGAAACTGGTGCCCATATGGGATACTGGCACCACAGGTGGTAGCTTTACCCACTACACCACAGTGCTGGCCCCTTGCCTCTACTTTCATATCAAAAGTGTTCACCAGGTGCAATGGTACATGGCTGTCTTTGTACATCTAATGGTGAAGCATTGTCTTAGTCTGTTTGGGCAATGGTATCAAAACACCACAGACCTGGTAGTCTATAGAGGACAAAGCTTTATTTCCTTGCCGTTCTGGAAACTAGGAGTCCTAGATCAAGGTGTCTGCAGGCTCACTTGACTGGTGAGCACCGCTCTTGCTTTCAGTGGGGTGCCTTGTTATATTCCTCAGAGGGGAGACGGAGTGCTGTGACTTCCCATGGCAGAATGCAGAAAGGCTGGAGAGCTGAACACGTCAGGAAGCTTCTTTTAAAAAGGCCCTCACCTCATCCTTGAGGAGCTGATTAGAGCCAATCACCTCTCGAAGGCCCATCTCTTAATACTATCACATTGAATACCAGTTTTCAACACCGGGATTTTGAAGGGGGCACATTTAAGCCATCACGGGTACTGGAAAGTCAGCTGAAGGCTCAGTGTGTGCCAACAGGACTTGTCCAGTGCTGGCTTCACTGCTGGATGATCAGGATGTAAACAGACTCTGACTGTAGGCATCTATGGGTCCTTTTCTCGTGTACTGGCTAGTTTCTCTAAAGAGTGGTGCTCTGATTTCTTGCTGGTGATTGTTAGCTTAGTTCCCCTCATTCTGGGAACAAATTACTAAAAATTTTGCCTTTCAACCTGGAGACTTTTCACTTCATCCTAGTTTTCATCATAGCACACATCATGCCCCAGCTCACCTGAGAAAACATCCAGTGTTGTGCTGGCGTTGGTGACAGGTAAACACCTAGATGAATGGAGCTGAGAGTGGATTTAATTGTCTTTTGCATCAGAGTTTCAGCAAACAGTCTGGCTTTCTGCCCATGCAAGCACCTTCCTTCTCCTTTCAAGATTCCTTGTCTCTCCACTTGCTCAGGTTTTGAGGAGAATTGATTTTGAGTTAGGCATTTGGTACAGTGGTTAAGCTACCACTTGAGATACTGCAGGCCATGTTGGAGTGTCTGGTTTGAGTCCCAGCTCTGCTTCTGATCCAGCTTCCTGCTAACATTCCTCCTGCGAGGCAGCAGGCCATGGTTCTCTCATGTGGAAGACCTGGGTTGAGTTCCTGGCTTCTGATTTCTGCCTAGCCCAGGTCTGACTGCTGTGGGCCAGTGGATGGAAGATCTCAATCTCTCTCTGTCTGTGTGTGTATATCTTCACCTTTCAAATAAAATGACAGTTAAAAGAAAATGAAATTTTCTTAATATTTATTTTTCTTTGATTTTCAGTTAGATTTCTAAAAAGCTTTCAAAATTATTTAATTTATTGGGAGGCAGAGAAAGAGAGAGAGAGAGAGATTTTCCATTGGCTGGCTTCCCCCCCAAATCCCTCCCTAGCCAGGTCAAAGCCAAGCACCTGGAACTCCATTTGAGTCTCCCATATGAGTGGCAGGGACCCCACTACTTGAAGCACCACCTGATGCTTTAATGGTAAACATTAGCAGGAAGGTGGATGCAGATATGGAGCCAGGACTAGCATCCAAGCACTCTGACATGGGATATGGGTGTCCCAATTGGTGTCCTAACTGCTAGGGCAAATGCCTACCCCTCCACTCCAAAAATTTCATTGCTATGTTGTTGTTTCTTGTATGTCTAATTTTTATGTGTTTATGTATTTTGTTTTGTTGGGAATGGAGGTACTATGTCTGTAAGAAACGGAGGCAAAGTATTCAAGTTGCCATTGTTAACTATAAGTTATGGAAATGTATTTTTTAAAAATATTTTATTTATTTGAAGACAGAGTTACAGAGAGAGGTAGAGACAAGGAGAGAGAGGTCTCCTGTTTGCTGGTTCACTCTCCAAATGGCCATAGCAGTCAGAGCTGAGCTGATCCAAAGCTAGGAGCCAGGAGCTTCTTCTGAGTCTCCCACATGGATGCAGGAGACCAAGCACTTGGGCCATTATCCACTGCTTTCTCAGGCACATTAGTAGGGAGCTGGATCAGAAGTGGAGCAGCTGGGACTCAAACCAGTGGCCATAGGCAATGCTGGTGCTGCAGGCCAGGGCTTCAACCTGTTGTGCCACGGGATTGCCTCCTGAACTGCATATTTTAAGATGGATTTAGAAATACAATATGTATCTTCACAAATGAAATATGAAATACTTTTGGTAAGTATAATGATTTTCAGAGAAACTGATGATGCAATTTATAATAAGAAAAAAATGTGAATAGTGAATATAGACTCCAGGAGGTGGAAGAAACTTGGGCTTGCTATAGAGAAAAAAAAGGAAAAATAAGGGGGAAAAATATAACCTTGAGGATTATTGTTCACCTGATTGGTTGGTTTTTCTTCACTATCTTATTTGTTTAAATTAGAATTCTTGATATTCTTAGAGTCTGTCTTTTTTCATCTTCATTTGTTCACTTGTTCCCTAATCATATTGATTTTTCTCTCTTCCTCTTACTTTGAGCTTGATCAAGCCCTGATGGCACCTTTCACATCCGCTGTGGTGATTCCATGTGATGGTTAATTTTGTGTCAACTTGGTTAGGCCAAAGGGTGCCTAGCTTTTTGGCCAAACATTATTCTGGATGTTTCCATGAAGGTGTTTTGAATGAAGCTGTCACTTAAATTGGTGAACTTTTTTTGTTTTAAGGATTTATTTATTTACTTGAAAGTCAGAGTTACACAGAGAGAAAAGGAGAGGCAGAGAGAGAGAGAGAGGGATAGAGAGAGAGAGATCAATCTTCCATCCACTGTTTCACTCCCCAATTGGCTGCAATGGCCAGAACTGCACCGATCTGAAGCCAGGAGCTTCTTCCAGGTTTCCCATGAGGGTGCAGAGGCCCAAGACTTGGGACATCTTCTACTACTTTGCCATGTCATAGCAGAGAGCTGGATTGTAAGTGGAGCAGCTGGGACTCCAACTGGTACCCATATGGGATGCGGGCACTTCAGTCGGCAGCTTTACCCACTACGCCACAGCGCTGGCCCCAGGTGGACTTTTAAAAAAAGCAGATTGACTTTCATAATGTAGATGGCCTCATTCAATCAGTTGAAGGCTTGAAAAAAAAAATAAGACCGGTCTTCCCTGCACAAGAGAGAATTCTCCAGGAAATGGCCGTTAGATTTCATCAGCTGCACTGGCTTTTCCTTGCTCTCGTAGACACAGCATTTGGACTGGAACTGGGACATCAGGTCTCAAGCATTTCTAGCCTGCTCCTCTTCAGAATGGAACCACAGCCTGAGATGCCGGGCATCCAGTCTTCTGACCATTCCTTGCCAGACTCTGTAAACTGTGAGCCAGTTCCTTGTAATGAATGCATCATCACCTGTCTGTCTCTCAATCCATCCTTCAAATTGCAATACACAGCTGTCTTCTAAAACTCAAACCATGCTGAACTGTGGTTTGAAGTTCTCTCTGGGGTTGCCATGATGGTCCTGTGCTTGGTCATCTCTGGGGCGGCCACTGCATATACTCACATGTTCCCTATTGGAGGCAAGAAAAAATGGGGTTGCCCATTATCCATACCAATAGATTCTGTGGGAAAAGAGAGGCACATCTCTTACTACGTGTCAAAGGGTTTCAAGAACACTGATGAAGCAATCGTTTTCTTGACTGATGAAAATATAACCCAGTTATGTCACCTACCTCTCCTAAATAAAAATAATGAAAAAGAAAAGCAAAACCCCAAATGGATAATACAAGGACACTTCACAAATGTTGTAGAACAGTGGAAATAAAAGATAAATTTATTTTTGTGCAAAAATAGGGAAAACCATACCTGATTTGTTTATAATACTCATGAGTAACATTTGTGTTACTCACCTGTTTAAACAATCTTTGGTCCTTTTCTAAAGTCTAAAGTTTCCAACCTCTCTTAGAGACTTTTATCAGCCTCCCAGTGGTGACAGGTTCCTGAACACCATGTGGTCTCTTCTCTGTTCTTTTGCATTCATGATTTCTCTTGAAAAATGTCCTTCTCTTTCTTTTCCATTTCCATCTGGAAAACTGGTGTTGGACTTAAAAGGTGAAGCCCCAGTGTCACTGTTACATCAAATGTTCCCATTGCATTTCTTCTCTTCCATCCAAGTTAAAGGGTTTCCTTCTCTGGCTTCACAAATCCTCTACCTTAGTACTTATGGAAAGGAATGCCACCAGAATTAATCCCATTGCCATGGGATCACTCATTTATTTCTCTCTCATTTATCTAAGACCCTTCAAAAGGGCCTAGCACATAGAGGTATTCCACAAACAGTGATTGAGTTAATATTACCAGATCTTACCAAATTCCCTCTATGCTGCTACTTCCTTTTTTAAAATATTTATTTATTTGAAAGTTAGAGTTACAAAGAGAGGCAGAGAGAGGCAGAGAGAGAGAGAGAGAGAGAGAGAGGTGTCTTCCATCTGCTGATTCACTCCCCAGTTAGCTTTAACCACCTGAAGGCAGGACCAAGAGGCTTCCCCTGGGTCTCCCATGTGGCTGTGGGGACCCAAGGACTTGGGCCATCTTCTGCTGGCCTCCTAGGTCATAACATAGAGTTGGATTAGAAGTGGAACAGAGCTGGCGCTGCGGCTCAATAGGCTAATCCTCCGCCTTGTGGTGCCGGCACACTGGGTTCTAGTCCCGGGTCGGGGCGCTGGATTCTGTCCTGGTTGCCCCTCTTCCAGGCCAGCTCTCTGCTATGGCCTGGGAGTGCAGTGGAGATGGCCCAAGTGCTTGGGCCCTGCACCCCATGGGAGACCAGGATAAGCACCTGGCTCCTGGCTTTGGATCAGCACAGTGCGCCAGCCACAGCGCACCGGCCGCGGCGGCCATTGTGGGGTGAACCAACGACAAAGGAAGACCTTTCTCTGTCTCTCTCTCTCTCTCTCTCTCAGTGTCCACTCTGCCTGTAAAAAAAAAAAAAAAAAAAAAAGTGGAATAGCTGGGACTCAAACTGGAGCCCATATGGGATGCTGGCACTGTAGGCGGTGGCTTTACTGGCTATACCACAGCACCGGCCCCCTTCTGTACTTCTTATTGCAGCTGGAATGTGAATGAAACAAATACAAAAGCACCTCAAAAAGTTTATGGAAAATGGAATTAAGAGATGAGTTTATTTTGGTACTAAAAAAGAGGAAATCCATGCATATAAGGAATCTTCAGGAAGTTTATGGAAGGGCCGGTGCTGTGGAATAGTGGGCTAAGCCACAGCCTGCAGTGCCAGCATACCGTATCTCCGGCTTCTCCTCTTCCCATACAGCTCTCTGCTATCTCCTGAAAAAGCAGTAGAAGATGGCCTGTAAGGCCGCCACAAAACACACGAGACACCGGAGATAGAGGAATAGGTCCTGTTAAACCTTTGTGAGCAGGGAAGTAGGAGCAGCAAATCCCATAAGGGTGGGGGTGGAGCTGACACCTGTGGTGGGTCATCTGGTCACTTGGCTTCCAGCAATGGTGGCAGAGGCTAGAGCCTAGGATGATGTCTGGGGCATAGGTGGCACTACAGATAAGACTGCACCATTTTACCTGTGTGGGAGGCCTCAAAGAAGCTTCCGGCTCCTGTCTTTGGATTGGCCCAGCTCTGGCCATTGCAGCCATTTGGGGGAGTGAACCAGAGGATGGAAGACCTCTGTCTGTTTCTTCCTCTCTGTGTCTGTAACTCTACCTCTCAAATAAATAAACAAAATCTTTAAAAAAAAAAAGTTCATGGAAATGTGTATTGTGAAAAAATTATGCCTGGATTTCAAAATTTTTGCATCAAAATAAGCTTCTTTTGAAATTCCATGTTTCCCCACAATTATTTTGAAGCAGCTTTGTGTGAAGTGCATTCACTCCAATTGAATTTAAATTTCAGTTCTGTACATCACAGCTGGCACAACAAAAAGGGAAGGGTATTTCTACACACTCTGACACATGTTCCCCCTGCTCCCCTAGGGGGCTGCTTCCCCTCTGAGCCCAGCATCTTGTTCTCTGGCTCTCGATTTAATGTTCTGTTTTAGTGTTTTCAGTTTCCATTATCTGGATGCCTCAATCTCTTTTGGAAACTTGATAGTTTATAAATAATAAATAGTCTAAGGCAGTTTATTGCTTATTTTCCCAAGAGGCTTTGTCATATTTGTAAAATATGAGTTACTTTTCTTTGTGAGAGTCAATAAAAAGCAAGAAACATATTTTAAACAGGAGATGGCTAGGAGCAGCCACCTCCTCCTGCCTCTTCCAGTTCTTACCTTTCTGCCCAGGGACTCCAGAGGTCGAAGGACATAATATGAGGCTGGCTCTTGAAGTCATCCCTCACTTGGCCCCAGCTGTCCTGGGGAGAACCAAATTGATCTCCAGCTTTGGAGCTCAGAAGGTCTCGATGGCTTTTTCACCCCACAGCCTCGGGCCACGGATGTCCCCCCTGCGGCCCCGGTCAGGATCATCACTCTGCAGCTTCCGGAGCTCTGCCTCCCCGCCTGCTCTCAGACCCGGACTTGGCCACTTCAAGGTCCCAAGTTTGCATTTCACAGAACTCTTCTTCCTGACCTCGTGGAGTTTCTGGCAGCGTTGTTTACTTCCCTGCTATTAGCGATTTTGGTTGTCCCTTGTCCCTTTTTTCAAATTCAAACTTAAGTTTCAGCCTTTTGTTACCGGGTTCTTAAGGCAACAGCTGTGCAAACGGAGGCCTCTTCTTTGTCTGTCGCTAGTGGCGGAGCCAAAGAGGAATGAAGCTGTCCACTGTTTTACTAAGTCCCATCGTTAATAAAGCAGTTTGTTGATTTTAGGAAACCACTCCACGTCATTTCGTGTTTGATTTTTTTTTGTTTGTTTGTGTGTTTCCTATTAAAGTTCTTCTCCAGTTATGGGATTCAGTAAGCTTTAAGGTACTTTTTGAATCCCAGCATCTTGCTCTTAATCTTTCCAGAAGATTTGTTATAACCAGAAGGTCAGCTGCGAACCCGGAACCAACACAAACCTGTGCCCAGGCGGGCGCCTCCCTGGAACTCTTTTATGCTGGAATCCTAAGGCCTCCTTTTCCTTTGCACAGAGCAATGCCAGATAAAGGTTTTCTCTGAAGACAGAGCTGAATGGAAGAAATGCAAACCACCTATCAGAGCAAGACAGCACCAACAAAAAAGACTTCTTTTTACGGTTTCCAGAAAAACAATGTCAAAGCTTCTGAAAGAGTATTGAAGGCTGTTGTTTGACATCTGTTGTGGTCAAAATTGATAGTAACCAGTTTCTCCCCAACTTAAACTGCACAATATCTCCGCTCAGGGTCATCCCGAGAAGCAAGGGAAAACAGCTCCATGATGGGTGAATAATAATCAAAGGAAAGTTGACGTTTGGAAGGTTTTTGATTAATTATTACTCTGCAATGCAGCGTGAGCTGAAAATTTCGGTTGCAGTTTATTTCTTTTTCCTACCCTGCCTTCTCACGTTCCGGGTCAGGCTCTGCTGGGATCATTTCACGAAAGGCTTCTCTCACTATTAGTTTTTCCTGTGAGCTGAAACTTAAACCCTTATTTGGAGAAAGAAAAGCAATTAATGCATCAGCTTGTGAATGGTAATTTTATTGGATATAAGTGAAGTTAGTATATAGTTTCCTGTCCCTTTTATGATTGTGTAATTTAGGTGCTGGGACAGAATGCTGTAAATCTTTTCTCTTTTTCAAAGAGAGGCTCAAGAGCTCTGCCGGTGGCCCCATGCAGAGGCCAGCAGAACTGGGATCAATTGTGTGAAATATACAACAAAGCCAAGGAGGTGGCAGTGGGGGTGGGGTAGTTTAAAAAGTAAAGCGAGACAAAATAACATTTCAAAGAGTTTGTTTGGCCAAACTGTGACTCATGAGCTTCAGGCTCTGAATTAGGAATTCCACCAAGGGCAGCTTTTATAGGATAGACCCAGAAGGAAAGCAACACAAATATTTCATTGGTTTCCGTGCATGGTTGCCTTCACTTTGGTTATTCCATTGGAAAGGTCCAGGTTATATGTTTATTGGCTCTTTCTGATTGGTTGAAAGTTCTGCTTTTCTTTAATATAGGCATTTGCAAGACTTAGCTCCTGTTAAGTTTCACTTATATTTTCACAACAAGCAAGGCTCAGGTCGCTTGTGAGGCTTAACTCACAACTTGTGAGGCTTAGATCTGCCTAGATGTTTCTCGAGCCTGGGCTCCATTTTAATTTTCTTGAATGTCTGTAGGTCAGGTGTAGAAAGGCAGCTGTTTTCTGGCTGGGTACTGGGCTCCTCTTTGTCCCATTCTTCTGAAAAAGAAGATAGAGAAGGAAATGTTTGTACAAATGGTGAAAGGTTTGTGCATGTTGATACAGAACGCCCTTAAAGCTGAGTGTGCTTACCTGACTGGTGCACAGTAAACCAACCACTGACAGTGAGGTGGTGGAGACAAGAGGTACTTATAGCAAAAACTCAGTGCAAGCAGCTATTGCTGAATTCCTGGGGTCCCCAAAGGGTTAAGGGCAAAGGTTCTTACAGACTGAACCCGGGGTGGGGTGGACAGGTGTTTGGTGCCTGTCCAGGAGCCTGGTTGGTTAGCAGGGCTGGTGGTCTAGGATCAGTGATTAGGGACTTTGTAGGGTTGCCCGCCCCACTTCCTCAGTTCATTGAGTTAATTTTCCTAAGTGGTTACTTTGCAATCATAAAAAAAGGGCAAGAAATCTTGAAGCTAAAGGGAGGGAGGCTGGGAGACCAGGGGAGACCAGCACCTGATGGTATCTAGCGTCAGCATTCAAGGCTGTATACAGTCTTGGTTTCAATGTTATGAAAATGTTGCTACTTTCCTTCCGAGTCAGACCACTGTCACCAGGTAGAGTAAGTTTTCCCTTTTGCTCATGCAAAATGAATTTTACCATCTAGAGGTGTCTACTGAATGTCTGATCCAGTGCTAGGCACCATGTATATAATACCTGACTTAATTTTCACAGTGTGGGTTCCATTTTTTTTAAAAAATATTTTATTTATTTATTTGAAAGGCAGAGTTAAAGAGAGGTAGAGGCAGAGAGAGAGAGAGGCCTTCCATTTGTTGATTCATTCCTCAAATGGTTGCAACAGCTGAATCTAGGCTGATCCAAAGCCAGGAGCCTGAATCCTTTACGGGATCTCCCATGTGAGTACAGGGGCCAAAGCACTTGGATTATCCTCCACTGCTTTCCCAGGGGCATTAGCATGGAGCTGGATTGGAAGTGGAGCAACCAGGACTTGAACTGGTGCCCATAAGGGATGATGTGATGCTTCAGGCGGCGGATTTACCTGCTTCAACACAGCACTGGCCCCAGTATCGGTTCCATTTTATAAAGGAGAAAATGATCTCAGTGAGGTTAGGATGCTTGTCCAATGTGTGCAGCCAATTGTGAGTGCTCACTTCCCTGTGGTGTATGCTGTAGAAGGAAATGCTCCCTTATAGGAACTCCACAATGTAGCAGTCAATCTTAAATTTCCCTTATTTGAGAACCAGTTGTTTAAGGGGCTAGTCATTTTAATTAAGGTTTTACAAGGAAAAAACAAACTGTTTTCTCTCTACTTACACACATGTCACTCAGAATATTTACATGACCAGACATGTGCAGTCGTTTCAACTCACCAAGCAGTTCTTGGACAGACACCAGTTGAGTGCTAAAGTCAATCCAGTTCCAACATTCTGCCTGGAGATGGCGTCAGATCTCATAGGGTAAGGTCAGTCCCACAAAACCAACCATCTTTCAGACATCAATCCCTGGTCCCAGGTTGTACCCTGTGGTTCTGACCTACTTGCTGTAAACCTGGGTTCCCACCACTACTCTCCTTGGGTTCAGCAGTTTACTAGGATGGGTGGGGGGAGGCAGTGTTTTGGCACAGCTGGTGAAGCCACCACCCGGGACATCAGCATCCCATGAGAGTGTCCATTAACGTTCTGACTGCTCAGCTTCTGATCCAGCTCCCTGCTAATGCATCTGAGAAAGCAGTAGAAGGCGGCCCAAGTACTTTGAGATTGTCACCCATGTGGGAGACCTGGAGGGAATTCCTGCCTCTTGGCTTTGGCATTGACTAATTCTAGCCTTTGTGGCTATTTGGGGAGTGGAGGAAGTAATGGATGATAGCTCTGTCTTTCTCTGTCTCTGTAACTTTGCCTTTCAAATAAATAAAATAAGCCTTATTTTTTTTTACTAGGATAGCTCAAAGAACTCAAAGGAATACTTTTATTATTTATTTATTTTTAAAGATTTACCTATTTATTTGAAAAGTGCAGTTATGGAGAAGGAGAGGCAGAGAGATAAGTTATCCAATGGTTCACTTCACAAGTGGTGTGAGACCACCACAAAACACCCAAACACCGGAGTTAAGGGAAAGGCTTATTATTGGGTGGGGGCTGGAGAAAAAGGGTGAGAGATTGAGAGAGAGAGCACATGTTCTGGAACAGGTCCTGTTAAACTTTTGCCCAGGGGTGGGTAGAGAAGTAGGAGCAGCAAATCCCATTAGGGTGGGGGTGGAGCTGACACCTGTTGTTGGGCTATCTGGTCACCTGATTTCTAGAAATGGCAGCGGGGGCTATAGCCTAAGATGGTATCTGGGGAATAGATGGCACCATAGATAAGACTGTGCCATTTTACTAACAAGTAGACTCAATGGTCCGGGCTCTGGGCCAGGCTGAAGCTAAGAGCCAGGAGCTTCATCCAGGTCTCCCATGTGGGTGCAGGGGCCCAACTACTTGGGCCATCTTCCACTGCTTTCCCAGGTACTTTAGCAGGGAGTTGAATGGGAAGTGGAGCAGCTGAGACTCAAACTGGCACTCATATGGGATGCTGGCTGGCACTGCAGATGGTGGCTTCATTTGCTACACCACAAAGTTGGTCCCTGTTTATCAGTTTAATAAAAAGGATATTAGGCCGGTGCTGCAGCTCAATAGGCTAATCCTCCACCTAGCGGCGCCAGCACACCGGGTTCTAGTCCTGGTTGGGGCGCCGGATTCTGTCCTGGTTGCCCCTCTTCCAGGCCAGCTCTCTGCTATGGCCCGGGAGTGCAGTGGAGGATGGCCCAAGCGCTTGGGCCCTGCACCCCATGGGAGACCAGGAGAAGCACCTGGCTCCTGCCTTCGGATCAGCACGGTGTGCTGGCTGCAGTGCGCTGGCTGCGGCGGCCATTGGAGGGTGAACCAACGGCAAAGGAAGACCTTTCTCTCTGTCTCTCTCTCTCACTGTCCACTCTGTCTGTTAAAAAAAAAAAAAGGGATATTAGGATACAGATGAACACACAGATAAAGAGATAAGTAGAGCAAAGTAGGGCAGTGTGGTGCTTCCAGAGGTGGCCTCTCAAGCACACCCTCCTGGTACATGCATATGTTCAGCAAGTCTGTTTGGGAATTTTTATAGCGCATGATCTCCAGCTCCAATTTCTACCTCCCAGAGGTTGGTGATCAGGGAATTCCAACCTTCTAATCACTTGGGCAATCTGGTGACCAACCCCACCTGAGGGAACCCAACTTCGTTAGCATAAATTCTAGTGTGATCCAAAGAGGCTCATTGTTTATAACAAAAGATACTCCTATCACTCAGGAAATGTTAAGGATGTGGAAGGAACAAACTTCAAGTATGTATCATACTATATTGTGCAGGTCAAACATCCTTTCAATTTAATAATTGTGTCATGCTCTGTTTGAATAGGTGCTAGGGATATAGCAGTTAATAATATTGAAGAAGTTGTACAGTGTTGCCACACAGTTCTAAAACATTAATGCATTGTGCACATTCAGACTCTGACTTCATAAATGTGCTTCTGTACATTTATGTGGAGGGGACTGTGAAAGACAAGAATTAGAAAGTTCCCAGAGGAGCCCAGAGGGGCACAGTGGGTTAAAGTCCTGGCCTAAAGTGCCGGCATCCCATATGGGCACCGGTTCTAGTCCTGGCTGCTCCTCTTCCCATGCAGCTCGCTGCTATGGCCTGGGAAAGCAGTAGAAGATGGCCCAAGTCCTTGGCACCCGTGTGGGAGACCCAGAAGAAGCTCCTGGCTCCTGGCTTTGGATTGGCACAGCTCCAGCCGTTGTAGCCATCTGGGGAGTGAACCAGCGGATGGAAGACCTCTCTCTTTGTCTTTACCTCTCTCTCTAACTCTGTCAAATAAATAAAAAATAAATCTTTAAAAAAAATTCCCAGAAAGAGAGGGGCAGAAATATTAACTATTTTAGGATAGTTAGTTAAAATTATGTATTAGGGGCTGGTGTTGTGATATAGCCAGTAAAGCCACCACTTGCAATGCCAGCATCCCATATGGGTGCTAGTTTGTGTCCCAGCTACTCTACTTCTTATCCAGCTGTCGCTCCCCCTCTTCGTGGGGGAACGACACTAAGCCCCTGCGCTGTTCTTTCGTCTGCTCGGCCCTCCCCGGGTTTGCTGCTGGTTCTTCCCGGGTTTGGCTACTATCCCTTCCACCTCCGTGGAAGGGCAGTTCCCCCTGCCACTTTCCCCACTTCCGCAGGGGAGCGGCACACCGCCGGCCGGCTCTCTCGGGGGCTGCACAGGTGTTCCTTCAGATAGATGTTCCCCTTAGATGTTCCCGGTGCATGCCGTCTCTCTCCTCCTTTATAGTCCTCCTCCGCCAATCCCAACTCGGCTGCCCACACGCCGAGTACGCTGCTCTCCTCCAATCAGGAGCAAGTCCTACAGTTTATTAGCTGAACTGGAGGCAGCTGTGCGGAAGCTGTTTACTTCTCTCCCAGCGCCATATTGTGGGAGAGCAGATGCATAGAATAAGTCTTAATTCCAGTAACTTAGTCCAGTCCGGATTGCTCCCCACATCCAGCTCCCTGCTAAAAGCTTAGGAAAACAGTAGAAGACAGCCCAAGTGCTTGTGTCCCTGCACCTACTTGGGAGACCTGGAAGAAACTCCTGGCTCCTGGCTTTGGACCAGCCCAGCTCCAGCTGTTGCGGCCACTGGGGAGCTGAACCAATGGATGGAGGACCTTTCTCTCTGTCTCTCCCTCTCTCTCTCTGTAATTCTGCCTCTCAAATAAATAAACAAATCTTTAAAAAAAGTTTGTGGAGAATGGAATTAAAATATAAGTTTATTTGGTGTAAAAATTTTTGAAATCTGCATTTGTGGAATCTTCAAGAAGTTCATTAAGAAAACATTTATTATAGAAAACTTACATACAAATTTCAAGGGTGTTTTTGCACCAAAATAAACATCTTTTAATTCCATCTTCCCAGGAACTTTTTGAAGTTCTTTTGAGTGTATAAAAGATGTTCAAATTGTCATCTGTTCAATTGCATTTCCTATTACATACCAAACTTAGAATGTTTAATAATCAGAATGTCTAAGAACGGCATTGGTATATGACTAATTCAGGTTATGTCTGCATTTCGATAAGCTATCTTCTCTTTGGCATTTAGTAAGAATAGGAGAAACACGTTTCTTTAGAAAATGAAAAACACTATTAAGGAAGAAAAACTTTTCTTGTACTTTTTTTTTTTTTTTTTTTTTTGACAGGCAGAGTGGATAGTGAAAGAGAGAGACAGAGAAAGGTCTTCCTTTGCCATTGGTTCACCCTCCAATGGCTGCCACGGCTGGCGCGCTGCGGCCGGCGCCAATCCGAAGGCAGGAGCCAGGTGCTTCTCCAGTTCTCCCATGGGGTGCAGGGCCCAAGCACTTGGGCCATCCTCCACTGCCTTCCTGGGCCACAGCAGAGAGCTGGCCTGGAAGAGGGGCAACCGGGACAGAATCCGGCGCCAGACAGGGACTAGAACCCGGTGTGCCGGCACCGCTATTGAGCCACGGCACAGGCCTCTTGCGCTGTCTTAAGATCTGTAAAAGAGGGCCTGCAAATTAAAATGACAAAAATCAGATTAGCAAGAGAAAAAAGTGTTTAACTATGGAAGAGCGTTCTTCCAAGGTGCCTTGGTGAGGTGGTTAGAATTTGGGGCTTACATACCATCTTAATAGGTGATGATGAGGGGCACACGGGTGTTTCTGGAAGAGCAAATGACATTTAGGAAAGATAAATAGATCCTTAGGAAAGCAGTTTGATGACAATGTGTATTTAGGTGACTTCTGATACAGGTGCTGCCTTCTCTTTTGGCCAGTCTTTGGTGATAGGAGTCAATTTTGCCTGGCTGTGAACTTCTGAGGCCAAGGGAGATTCATGACCGTTGACTTCTCCTGGGGAGATTTGCTTTTAGAGAGTGCCAGGAAAAACCTTTTTCTGATTCTCAGATTTCTCAGGTTCAAAAGAACCCTTAAGCCACTTCGGCATATTCTGAACTCCTTCAGTGTATACATAAGTAATCAACTTAACAGGAACTACTTTTGTTAGTCTACTTTGTAAAGGACTTTCCAAAGTGTCCAGTTCTTATTTATTAGCAAATTTAGTGTAATGATAGGTCATCATTGTTTTGTTTTGTAATGATAGGTACAATTTTAAGCTTGAATGAAAAGGAAAAATTTTTAATGACTTGCTTTGCTAGTGCCCTTTTCCCTTGCTGCTTCCACGGTACAAAAAAAGATGACCTTTTCTAGTGATGTTTTGCATAAGCAAGAAGCACCAAATCTTTTGGAAGTGAGAGTGTTTTTAATATGTAAAAGATTTTTAAATTACTGCAGAGAAAAAAAATGTTCTTAATTGATAATACCCCCAGTGGAGAGCTTATCTTTTTAAATCTCACATTTCAGAAGTTATTGGCAGGGGGTTTTAGGAGAGGAAACAATGTTTTTGAAATTTTAAATACTTAATAGCTGGCCGGCGCCGCAGCTCACTAGGCTAATCTTCCACCTTGCGGCGCTGGCACACCGGGTTCTAGTCCCGGTCGGGGAACCAGATTCTGTCCTGGTTGCCCCTCTTCCAGGCCAGCTCTCTGCTGTGGCCTGGGAGTGCAGTGGAGGATGGCCCAAGTGCTTGGGCCCTGCACCCCGTGGGAGACCAGGATAAGTACCTGGCTGCTGCCATCAGATCAGCGCGGTGTGCCAGCTGCAGTGCGCCGGCCGCGGTGGCCATTGGAGGGTGAACCAATGGCAAAAGGAAGACCTTTCTCTCTGTCTCTCTCTCTCACTGTCCACTCTGCCTGTCAAAAAAAAAAAAAAAAAATTAGTAAAAAGTGATGCCATGTACTTGGTCTCATACCTCTTTTTGGACCTGTTTTTAAAAAGGGGCAATGTTCAATAAAGATATGGAATGATTTAAAATATATAAAAATTACAAATAGGAAATGCAAGAGATACAGGGAATTAAAATTTACAAAGGCTCATTTTTTGCTAGAATGGGTAACTTCTCCAAAATGTATTTGAAAATCATTAAGAACTCAGCTGAGACAGTGGATTCAATGATCCAGTGAATCAAAGAGGCTGCAAGGATTACTATTAACCAATTCTTTGTTTAGATTAAATTAAACAAGCAACCTTCCTCAGTAGTCTTGATATTGGATTGTTTTTTCCACTGGATGAAGGCAAGACTAATCAATATCTTTTATTTAAGTTATTAAGACTGCTTGAGAAATTTAAATAATTAAAAGAAAGCTCTTTGGAATTTGATGTGCTGTGCCACTAACAATAGATGTATAAGAGACACACATATAGTTGTTGATTTTGCAAAGTGTATACCTACTGGGTGCTATCACTGGGAAGGAACTTTGAGAGGTGTGTTACAACATATGATAAGAAGCAATAGAGGTTTGGTAATGATGTTAGTTCTTTACTCATTCCTGTTGAACTTCCATATCTTCCTATGTCCACATTTACCGTGTAGCAGAGAATATTTCTTTCCTTATCCATTGCTAGGTTCCTGGCTGAGATTCATTTAACGAAAGACAGATTAACAAAGGAAAAGCATACAGATTTAAGTTTTATGTGACATGGGATCCTTCAGAAACTACAACCTAAAGAAGCAGGATAACTGTCTTTACAAGCAGTCATGCAGAAGTGTGCCTGGTGGAGAAGGGTGTGGTCTCACAGCTGTTGTTTGGCAGACCTAGCTTCTTGGCTTCTCTGTGTCTTTGAAGATAAGAAAATTCCTTCTCCAGAAGCTCTGTAACCTACTTTAAAGGAAGAGCAGAGGATTCCTGCTTCAGAGTTGAGAAGGGGTAGAAGACCAGAGTGAATGTCTTGCTTCTCTTGTTTCTTCCAATGCCAAGGCACTGGATTTGGGGGTAGCATGTTTTATACCCTGTCACTGATTAAGAAGGCTTTTATTGACACTTCAGTCAAATTATAGGACACTCTGCTATTTTAGCAACTTTATGAGAGCCCTAATAATACTACAAACAAATGTATTCATTAATATATTCTTACTGAATCAGAAAAAAGTACACACAGTTTTACTGCTTTACTTATTTGTACTCCAGTGCTAGTTGAATGAAAATTCTCATCACAGAATAGGAATTCTTTTGCTATGTGATACAGGAAAAAGAGCAAAATTGAGCTTTTGGTGATTCAGGCACTCATAGGTTGGTGAGAATGTGATGAGAAGTAGGCACTTACCACTCTGCCTTCAATATCATCTCCCATAGTGTTGAAGATGATGGTGGACAGGTTGTCCGTGATGCCAAAAACACTTTAGGGTTTTCAGGAACTATTTATATTGTTTAGGGTACAAGCTAAAGGGTTATAACTTGGAGGCTTCAAAATACAAGGACACAAACTAGATAAATGTTTATTTCTCTTTTACCTAATAGTCTAGAGGTAGATGAGCTGTTCAGGGCAAGCAGGCATCCCTTCCACAAAGTCATGCAGGGACCTAAGAACCCAGTTTCCTCCTATCTTTTGGTAACACCATTCCTTAGCGTGTCTTATCACCACCAGGTCTAGATTCTCACCTTTAAGAAGTACAATGCAAGCAAATTTCATTGGAGATTATAGTATCATTGTTATAGTTACAGTATCATTATAGTATCATAGTATCATTATTATAGTATTCTTACAGCTCTTTGACCCTGGAAAACAGTAATGATTAAAGAAATGCTTCTCCCATGGCCAGTGCTGTAGCTCACTAGGCTAATTCTCCACCTGCAGCGCTAGCACTCCGGGTTCTAGTCCCAGTCAGGGTGCTGGTTCTGTCTCGATTGCTCCTCTTCCAGTTCAGCTCTCTGCTGTGGCCCGGGAAGGCAGTGGAGGATGGCCCAAGTGCTCTTTCTGGCCCTGTTTACTTCTCTCTATGAAAGAAAAATTCTTTTTTTATTGCCTAATGCTTGCAAATCTCATAGAATGCTTTTGTTGCAAAAGTTCCTGCCACACCTTCTGAATAGTTTTATTGAATGAGATCTAGACTTTTTAATTTTTTTTAAAGATTTATTCATTTATTTGAAAGGCAGAGTCACAGAGAAGGAGGGAAGGAGGGAAGGGGAGAAAGAGAGAGAGAGAGAATATCTTCCATCTGTTGGTCCACTCCCCAAAAGGCTGTAATGGCTAGGGCATGGGACTGGGCCAAGACTTTTCCAGGAGCCAGGAGTTTCCTCTGGGTCTCCCATGTGGGTGCAGGGGCCCAAGCACTTGGGCCATGTTCTGCTACTTTCTCAGGGACATTAGTAGGGAGCTGGATTAGAAGCAGAGCAGCTGGGACATGAACCAGCACCTGCATGGGATGCCGTGAACACAGGTGGCAGCCAACACAGTAAGCCACAACACTGGCCCTTTTTTTTAATTTTTAAAAATGTATTTAATTTATTTTAGAGGGATGGAGAAGGAAGAAGAGGGAGAGAGAGAAAGACAGAGAGAGAGAGAGAGAGAGATCTCCCATTTGCCTGCTTACTCCCCAGAAGCCTACAACAGCCAATGCAAGGCCATGCCAAAACCAGGAGCCTGGAACTCAGTTGAGGTCTACCACGTGGGTGGCAGGGACACATGTACTTGAGCCATCACCATTTCCTCCTGGTATGCATAGTGGAAGGAAGCCGATGTTGGGAATAGAGTTGGAATTAAAATTCAGGCTGTCCAATATGGACAACAGTGTCTTAACTACTACATCAAGTGCCCACCTTCCAGATTTGTTTTCTTTTTTTTAAAGATTTATTTTTATTTAGTTGAAAGACAGAGTTACAGAGAGAGAGGTAGAGACAGAGAGAGAGGTTTTCCATCTGCTGGTTCACTCCCAGACAGCCGCAACGGCTGGAGCTGTGCCAATCCGAAGCCAGGAGCCAGGAGCTTCTCCGGGTTTCCCAAGCGGGTGCAGGGCCCAAGGACTTGGGCCATCCTCCACTGCTCTCCCAGGCCATAGCAAAGAGCTGGGTTGGAAGAGGAGCAGCCAGGACCAGAACTGGCGCCCATATGGGATGCCAGCGCTTCCGGCCAGGGCTTTAACCCGCTGCACCACAGCACCGGCCCCCATTCAGATTTGTTTTCAATTTGACAGACACAAACCAGATGTTCTGTTTGTGGGAATGACCTGTGATGGGACTGCCCACCTGGATGGCTCAAGCTGGCTGAAACCCAGGAGTTCTATTACTAAAAGAAATAAATGGGTAGTAGATATTAGAAGATAATTATCCAGCTGGCGTTGTGGTGTAGTTGGTAAAGCCGCCACCTATGATGCTGCCATCCCTGTGGGTACCCGTTCAATTCTTGGCAACTTCACTTCTGATTCTGCTCCCTGCTAGTGTTCCCCGGGAAAGCAGCAGAAGATGGCCCAAGTACTTAGACCCCTGAACCCATGTGGAAGACCTGAAAGAAGCTCCTGGCTTTGGTCTGGCCCAGCTCTGGCCACTGTGGCCAATTGGGGAGTGAATCAGCAGATTGAATAGTTCTCTGTCTCTGTCTCTCTCTAACTCTGCCTTTCAAATAAATAAATTTTGAAATAGCCAAAATCAGACTTTTTAAAAAATATACTTATCAGTATCTGCCACACTCTTTATAAAGTAAGATACTATTTGTAGTTCCACATTTCTTCTCTTAGACTGTCTGGCACTATTGAACAAAATAGGCCACTCAGAATCTAGCTGTCACATGTCACTTTGTTCTGCCTGTCAGAATTTCCTAGAATTTGACTACTCTGCCATGTTTTTGAAAATGTGTCTTATGGTCTTCTTTCATGCAAAATGCTTGGGGCTTCTCAAATTCAGTGTAAGATGTCAGTTTAGGAGTTAGGGCTTCTAAACTTTAGTATTTAAAACTTAACCAAATGGGGCTGGTGCTGCGGCAAAGCAGGTAAAGCCTGCAGTTCCAGCGTCCCATATGGGTCCCAGTTTGATCACCAGCTGCTCCACTTCCGATCCAGCTCTCTGCCATGGCCTGGGAAAGCAGTAGAAGATGGCCCAGGCCCTTGGGCCCCTGCACCCACGTGGGAGACCTGGAAGAAACCCCTGGCTCCTGGCTTCGGCTCCGCTCAGCTCTGGCTGTTGCAGCCATCTGGCGAGTGAACTAGTGGATGGAAGACATCTCTTTCTCTCTCTGCCTCTAAAATAAATAAATAAATCTTAAAAAACTTAAACTTTGTCACCACTTTTGAAGGGGGAACAGGCGTTTTTAGCAGGACCATGGTATATAACAGTACAGGTTGAAGAACCCTGCGGGGCAGCAGTAGTCTTCAGGGTTTGATGCATGTGATAGTGGAACACTGGTTCTGCCAGCTGAGGAATCTTAAGCAATGTGCATAACCTCGTGATGTTTTCTTATCTGCAAATTTAGGGCAGTAAGACCTACTTTGTAGAGTTACTGCAAAAATTAGAGGTACAATTCACAAGGTGTCTAGTACATCACCCAGCCTTGCTTACATGCTCAGTAGAAAGCAAATGCTACTTTACTTATTAGATAAAACAGTCTTTGAGTTCTCCCATTTTATGTCTTCACGATGCATCATTATTCTGCATTGCTCTCCACAGTCTGATTCTGCACACACTTCTCTTTCCAGGCGATATGCTGTGCTGTCTTCAGCACTTGAAACAATTTCAAAAATATATTCAAGAGGAAGAGAGGCAGGCAGACAGTCAAACAAAGAGAGCTCTCATCTGCTAGTTGACTCCCCCATCACCCACAGGGCTGGAAAGACAGAACCTGGGAACTCAATCCAAGTCTCCCATGTGGGTGACAGAGACTCACCCACTTGAGCCTTCATTGCTGAGTTCCAGGGTCTGTGTCAGCAGGAAGCTAGAATCAGAAGGCAGAGCAAAGCATACAGCCCAGGTACCCTGACTGGGACACAGGTATCCTAACCGGTGTCTTAATAACCGTGCTAAATGTCTTCCTCTGTGTTTAGCAGTTTTGCTTTCTTCCTCTTTTCTTAAGGATTTATTTATTTACTTGAAAGGCAGTGTTAGAGACAGGGAGAAACCGAGAGAGATCTTCAATCCACTGGTTTACTCCCCAGATGACTGCAATGGCAGAGGCCTGCTACGCAGAAGCCAGTAGCCTGGAATTCCATCTGGGTCTCTCATGTGGTGGCAGTGGTCCAAGCACTTGGGCCATCTTCTGCTGCTTTTCCAGGCACATTAGCAGGGAGCTGGATTGAAAGCAGAGCAGCCAGGTCACCAACTGGCTCTCATATGAGATGTCAGTGTCACAGGTGGCAGCTTATCCCATTGCATTGCAATGCCAGCCTGTTACCCTCTTTCTGCTAGCAAAATTGCCTACTATGTGGTGTAATTCCTTCAAGACTCCTTTTTCTGATTTTGGTAAAAAAATTGTTTTTTTAAAGATTTGTTTTCTTTATTTGAAAGACAGTTATAGAGAGAGGTAGAGACAGAAACAGAGACAGAGACAGAGACAGAGAGAGGTCTTCCATACACTGATTCATGCCCCAAGTTTCTGTAATGGTTAGGTCTACAACAGGTGAAGCCAGGATCTTCTTCTGGGTCTCCCACATGGGTGCAGGGGCCCAAGGACTTGGCCCATCCTCCACTGCTTTCCCAGGTGCATTAGCAGGGAGCTGGATGGGAAGTAGAGGAGCTAGGACTTGAAGCGATGCTCAAATGGGATGCTGGCGCTGCAGGCCAGGACTTTAACCTGCTGCACCACAGCCTGGCCCATTTAAAATTTCTTTTAAAAAAATAACTATAGTACCACAACAAGGAAGGATGAGTTGGTTCTTTGGTTGTTTTCAAATTGCGTCACACTGGGCTTCTGAACACTGCAGCTGCTTCGTGATATGTTCTCAAGTCCCCTTTTTTATGTTGTCTGCACACAATAGCAGTGGTAGAAATACGTTGCTCTCGCTTGTTGAGAAACATCCCACAAGGAGGTTTTAGCGATCAGAATATGTTTGTGCCTTGGTAGCCTACATTTTGATGGAATATGAATGAATAGTGATTGAAATCATGTGTGGAGTCTGCTCCCCGACAAGTGGAATCATAGACTCGCTCAGCTTTCACGTTGCGGAGAGTATCTGTGTGTGGACACAGAGTCTTATTCCAGGTGCATATGGTCTTATTTTATTTTTAATTTAAAAAGTTAAAAAAGTTTTAATTTAAAAAGTTTATCTTTATTTGAGAGACAGAGAGCAGAAGATACCACACACACACACACACACACACACACAGACTCTTCCATCTACTGATTCACTCCCCAAAGGCCTGCAATAGCTTAGGCTAGACTAGGCTGACTCCAGGAGCCTGAAACTCAGTCCAGACTCCCATGTGAATGGCAGGGACACAGGTACATGAGCCATCACTGCTGTCTTCCTGAGTCCCTATCTGGGACTCGAACTTGGGCACTCTGATATGGAATACCAGTATTTCGGTGGTGTCTTAGATCTCTGTGCCAAGAACTCCCCCTGTGTCTGGTCTGAAATTCAAATCTGCAAGTCTTAGTAGATGCTTCCCTAGGTATTTCTGTGGCGTAGATTATTAGAAGCTTTAAAGTCCTGCCAGCAAATTGCTTGTTTTTCTAAGAACAACTCAGTTTTTGAGTTCTTAGCAAATTCAGCCTAATCATGACACAACCAAGTATTCCATGGCCTCTGTTGGAACTGTTTGTAAGGGAATGAGCGCAGTGACGTAAGTATTTGCAACTAAACAATTAAAATTGAAAGAAGTAATGTGGGGATCCCTAAAGCTTCCAGATAAGCCAAAAGACAAATTTCACAAGGAGGTTCCATACTTCTATCCATGTGTGTGTGTGGTGTCTTCTGCTCTCTGTCTTCCAAGTAAAGATAAACTTTTTAAATTAAAACTTTTTAAAATTTTGCTGTGTTTGATGGGATTAGACTTTGCACACTCTGAATGCCTCAGCTTGGCGCTGAGGTTTTCTTGATGATGAAGCATTTTTGCTTTTCCCTAAGTCTTACTGCAAGCTTTGGGAAATAAGGATGCAAATAGAGGAAAGTGTTGAGTGTCTTAGATGGAGGAGAGCATTGCTAAGGAACACCTGAACAATCACGCAACAACACTGAATGTTAATCTCTAAAAATCATTAATATATCACATATGTAACATAGTAACAAGCACCTTATGGGGTGCTTGTAACTAGTGATAGCTACAGGAATGAATACATGAAGGAATACATCCATGTTGGCACAAGTCCTCCTCGTCCTCATTGGGGTCCTGTGAGATTTGATTTTTCTACCTTTCTAATGTATTTCAAACCCTTCTTTCTCTCCAGCACCTCCACCGCGAAGTCCCAGTCTCTATCATCTCCTGCCTAGATTATTGCAATCATGTTCTAAGTTGTTACCCACTTTTGTATTTTTCCCATATTATCCCTTGAAAATAAATCAAATCATGACATTCTATTCTTTAAGGCTCCCCAGTGAATGTAGAAGAAAACCCAAACTTCATTCTGTTTACCACAAAACTGAGTTTTCTGGCTTCTGGAGGTCTTTCAGCCCTGGTGGTGTTGCTTAGACCCTAGGGGCTCTTCTCTACCACTGGCTGAGAATTTTCCTGCTCAGCATCTCAGCTTTGACTTTTCCCACTTGGCACAGGCAATGTTCCTCAGTGCAGTTTGAAGATGATCTGTTCAAGGAGGCCTCTTCCTGATGACCCCCATAGAAAGTAGGCTCTCCTTTGGCTGGTGTTCTGGATCACAGCCCCCTTCTTCTTCTTGGTCTGTATCATTATTTGTAAATACGTACTGATTTGTTTGTTTATTGGATACCTCATGTATCAGAACAAAAGCTCCAGAAAATGCAAAGGACGTGTCTATCTTAGTCACTGCTCATTATTCAACCTTTAGAAGATTCCAGGGACATACTAGGTGTTCCACAAATCATTGCTGAGTGAGAGGAATGAGAAATCATTACACTAACAATCATCTACTGGACCTTTATTATGCCATAGGCACTTGGCCTACCTTTTTTTTTTTAAATTAAAAAATGTCATTTATTTACTTATGTATTTATTTGAAAGGCAGAGTTACACAGAGAGGGAGAGACAGAGATCTTCATCTGCTGGTTCCTTCTCCAAATGGCCACAATAGCTGGGTCTGGGCCATGCTGAACTAGGAGCTTGGAACTCCATTTGGGTCTCCCTCCATTTGGGTCTCTCACTGCCTTCCTAGGGGCATTAACAAAGAGCAGGAAAATGAGCAGAAAGTATGAATAGACACAGCACCAAAGAAGATAATCAGATGGTAAATGAGCCACTTTGGAAAGCCGTTTGACAGATGCTTAGGTACTGAGGTACAGCCTTATGATGGATTATAGTTGGCAGTAAAAGGAATCTTCAGTCAATTCCCAGAAAAATTTGGATAAAACTCAAAGGCCCTATGCTGAGTGAAAGAAGCCAGTCTCCAAAGAGTAGATGCTGTATGATTCCATTTCTAGGACATTCTAGAAAAAGTCAAAAGTGTCATGATGGACTACCTACCAGTGGTTAACAACAGTGTAGGGGCTAGGGGAGTGTGTGACTACAAAAGGGCAGTACTGGTAAGTTTTGTGTGGAGATGGAACTGTTCTCCTGAGTGTGGTTACACCAATCTATATGTCTATAAAAATCCAAAGAAAATTTTAAGTAAAGAACAGCAACCAAACAACAGAGGGTTGCTGGACAGTGCCAACCCTGGACTTCCAGGAATGATCTAGTTTGTCTATAAGCAGTTCCTCCTCCTCCCCTTTAACCAAGTTTCAGTGAGAGCTTGTGATCCACATTCGGCAGGACTGGAGAAGAGTAGTTTGGCAATCAGAAAGTGACTCATTCCACCACCTTGACCTTAAACATTAAAATATCCAAAAGAATGCATTTTTCAAAATAGAATTTCTTTCTGAAATCTTCCACCTTTGTGGCATTCCAGAGGTACATGTCTGGACAGGTGCATATCAAGCAAATTCACTCTTCCATTTAAAAATACAGAGAAAGACTTGACTTAGTGTTTGTTCCTGACCTTGAGGCTGTGTTGCTTATCCACAGACCTCCAACACCAGCTCATCTCCTCCCTCCTCGTGCCACTGTCTGCTCCCAGGCAGAAGGTGGTGGCTCACCGGACTGTTGAAAGCCACATTGCCATCCAGGAGATCTGCCTGTTGAGCCTGAAAGCTGCCCTGTGTGCGGACACTCTAGGTAGCACTGGAGCTAGGACTGAGGTGAGCTCCCCCAGACCACCAATGGCAGAGCTGGGCATTTCAGGTCTCATGGCACCTTGATGGCACTTGGAATAGTGTTGGCCTACCTTAATACTAGCATTATATCTGTATAAGAAATCTATGAGGAGCTGGCATTGTGGTATAGTGGATAAACCTACCACCTGTGGCACTGGCATCCTATATGGGCTCGGATTTGAGTCCCGGCTATTCCGCTTTCTATCTAGCTTCCTGCTAATGCACCTGGGAAAGCAATGGAAGATGGCCCAAGTCCTTGGATCCCTGCACTCATGTGAGAGACCTGAATGAAGCTTCTGGCTTGTAGCTTCGGATCAGCTTGGCTCCTGCCATTGCAAGATTTGGGGAGTGAGCCTGCAGATGGAAGATTTTTCTCTCTCTGTCTCTGCCTCTCTCTCTGTAACTCTGCCTTTCAAATAAATAAGTAAATCTTAAAAAAATACCAGAAATCTATGAGATAGACACTAATGTCCACTAACATACTGATTAAGAATAGGATGTTAAGAGAGTTTTAATTGTTCAGTCTCACAGCTAAACTGCGACAGGGTCTAGGACTCAAATTTTGTTTAAAGTTCATGCTATTAACCACTTCTGTCTATCCATTTATCTTGCAAATATTTATTAATGATATAAAAGTGAATAAAGCCTCCAGGATATAGGAAGCAGTAGTAATAGTATTTCCTTTCAAATTTATAAGCTGGTAGGCCTTTGAGATATATTTATGGTTGAAACTGCCAGATGATATTTGCAAAGCAACTTGGAGTCAGCACAGGGCTACAATGCACTACACACAGAGATTACAGAGTAGAGACATAAGCGAGAGTGCTCAGTGATTGATGAGAGAGTGCTGTGCCATGAGGGAAACAGTGTGGGTGGTCTGAGGAAGTCCTTGACCAAGCTTGTTTTGCTATTAGAGAGGCAACAGTGACACATCTTAAGAAACAATAAGGCTGCTACTGGCATGATAGGAGCAGATCTAAACTTGGGTTTTCAATCAGCTTTTGGGGAGGCTAATGATAATGTTTACCTTGTAAATGTTTGTAGCCTCTGTGGAGAGAAGATCCTTTCTAGCCATTTGAAAATGTTCCATAGATCTGCGTTGTTATGGCAATGCAACGAGGCAGCCGTAGAGTAAGATTTGTGAGAAGAAGACAAAATCCAGGGCTTCATGCTGACAGCCTGCCTTATCAGTGTAATCTCTCTCTTTGAGAACGCGGAGGGGCTCTTGGGGAGTTAGCAAATGTGAAACCATTGAGAAGTTTCTCTGGCCTTTAGGTATTCATAGGGCAGAATGTTCTCATACTATTAAATTAAAGTATGACGATGTTTTCTAAATTTATGAGTATTACAGAGGCTACTCGGAAGGTTTCTTTAAAAAAGAATCACTAATTAAATAGCAGAAAATGTTTGTTTGAGCTAAAGGTCAAGATT
Source organism: Oryctolagus cuniculus (assembly GCF_964237555.1). Lineage (NCBI taxonomy): Eukaryota > Metazoa > Chordata > Mammalia > Lagomorpha > Leporidae > Oryctolagus > Oryctolagus cuniculus. The sequence goes on along the minus strand of NC_091440.1, from coordinate 116,612,295 downwards.
CTTAAAATTATGCTTTTCCTTGTATATCTAAAAATCTCAGAAAAAATACATTGTTTGTGTCAATCACTTATTTGTTTCTAAATTCCTTTTAGGCCAAGAAATGCTTTGTATACAAGCGTATTTCTGTTAAGTCTAACACCTCTATTTATGTGTTTATTTGTAGACAGAAATAGGACATTTCAGACACTGATTGGACTGATTAATGGTGCTCATCGGGCAGAACCAAGGGATCATAATTAAACGCCAAACTACATGGTCTGTTGGCTTTATGGTGCATAAATTATGCATGAGTTTGGCATTTATATTTCATGAAAAAATTGCACTGCTGTTTCCTCAATGCATTGTCTACATAAAGAATATTATATGTGTGTGAATATGATTAGGAATCTACAATCCTTGATAGTCTTCTTTTTAATAAGCAAAAATTTCAAAAAAAGATTCGCTAGTGTCAGCTTGAGGAAGTGGAGGTTCACGTCTGCTCTCTGCTCTCTGCTGGGTGTTGTATATACCACTATCTGCCCTCACTCCCCTGCTCTCACCTCCTCCCCCCTTTTTTTTCATTTGAGAGACGGAGGAAGAGAGAGAGGCAGAGGGCTCCTATCTACTAGTTCACTCCCCACATGCCTGCAGTGGCCAGCACTGGGCCATGCTGAAGCTGAGAGCTGGAGTCTCTATCAGGTCCCCCACATAGGTGACAGGGAGCCAGTTACTAGAACCATCACTGTTGCCTCCCAGGGTCTGTGTTAGTAGGAAGCTGGAGTCAGAAGCTGGAGCTGGAAGTTGAGCCCAGGTACTCTGACATGGGACAGGGGTGTCTTACTTGATGTCTTAGCCTCTAGGACAAATGGCTTGCCTCTGCTGCCCCTTTAAAAAAAATCACTGTTTAGCATTAGGAAGAATCTAGACCTTGTTACCGTTTGAGGCAATTGTTCTTTTTTTATTTTTTATTTTTTATTTTTTTAAAATTTTTTGACAGGCAGAGTGGACAGTGAGAGAGAGAGAGACAGAGAGAAAGGTCTTCCTTTGCCATTGGTTCACCCTCCAATGGCCACCACGGCTGGCGTGCTGTGGCCGGCGCACCGTGCTGATCCGAAGGCAGGAGCCAGGTGCTTCTCCTGGTCTCCCATGGGGTGCAGGGCCCAAGCACTTGGGCCATCCTCCACTGCCTTCCCGGGCCAGAGCAGAGAGCTGGCCTGGAAGAGGGGCAACCGGGACAGAATCTGGCTCCCCGACCGGGACTAGAACCTGGTGTGCCGGCGCCGCAAGGTGGAGGATTAGCCTTGTGAGCTGCAGCGCCGGCCTGAGGCAATTGTTCTTGGATTCATGCGTTTCACAGAGGTCAGGTGGAAAATAGCTGCTTTTGGGATGTAGTCATCTGTTGATTTTTCTAGGTAAAGATATTGAAAATAAAACCAACTGTCATCATGATTATTTTGTGATAAAACTGTTACTTCCTATAAGGACATGATTATACGATTCAAAATCAAATATATTTAACTACTGTATACATTGTGCTTATTTTTCCTATCTCACCTTTGAGCACTAAAACTTATTCACAGCACAGCATGAAGCTATGGGCTGGTCTTTGGGAATTATTGCTTCATGGGTCATTAACCTTTCCTTTCTAAATAGTATTCACACCTCACTGGCATTTGTAACACCAGGGCCAGGCACTGTGTGCCTCTCAGGATGTGGGTTCTGGGTTAACCCTCAATAAAAAAACAAGGCTCTCAGTCTCTGTTATACCACTCTGCCCCTTGCTGACCAGGCCCAGGCTCCTTGCAGACTTATTTCAGTTCTTGGAACATACGAGTCTTCCACGCTTCGTGGTCTCATGGTGTTCTTTCTTCTGTCCACACCATTCTTCCTGCTATGCTCTCCTTCACCTGGTTAGTGCCTGCTGTTTATCAGAGAACCCATTCCAGACTTTGCATTTTCATCAGGTTTCCTTGTTAGACGTTTCCACAAAACCTGTAGCTTTCATCTGCTGAGCTTGATACAACGCGCAGACCACAGGATCCCTGATAGAACAGTACTGGCATGTGCCTGTCTTTGTATTCCTGCCACCAGCCTCTGTTGCCACATAGCTATTTCTCTGAAGGCATTTGATGAGTGCTTAATAATTATAACAAAAGAAGAGTGACAATAGCTATTACCATTTGTTGCATTCAGGCTTTGTTTCAGGTGCTTTGTTCAGGTCATTGTGTTTAATCTGAGCGGTAGCTGTTTCTATGCTTGTTGTATGAATGATGAAACCAAGGTTGACAGGTTGGGTTTTTGTCCACGGATGCCCAGATATTAAGTGAACAAGGTAGAGTTTTAACCTAAGTGTGTGCTGTTTGAGAGTATATACTCTTGGCTTTATCACACGTCTTATTCTTACTAAAGAATAAGGAATTACTGATGTACAAAAATAATTTGTTATTTTTCAACTATCACAAAAGGCACTAATTGTTTGTTATCCATTGCTGCATAAAGAAAACCACCCAAAGCACTTAAGTGTTTTAAAATGACATCAGCAAATTTATTTGCTTACAAATCTGCTTGAATAGGGCTTGGTGGGACAGTTCATTTCTGCTCCACATGGAGTCAGTGCTGGTGGCTTGATTATGTCTGCAGAAAATTCTAAGAAAATTCACTCATAGGTTGGCAATTAGGTGCTTTCTAGAACTCAGTTGTCTCTCTCTGTCTCTCTCTCTCTTTTAAGATTTATTTATTGATTTGAAAGAGTTAGAGAGAGAGAGAGAGAGAGAGAGAGAGATCTTCTATCCACTGGATCATGCCTTAAATGGCTGCATCGATTGAAGCTGAACTGGTTCAGAAGCCAGGAGCTTCTTCTGGGAGACCCACATGGGTGCAAGTGGCCCAAGCATTTGAGCCATCTTCCACTGTTTTCCCAGGCACTTTAGTAGGGAGCTGGATCCGAAGTAGAGCAGCCAGGACATGAACCAGCACTTGTATGGGATGCCAGCACTGTAGGCAGTGGCTTAATCATCTGACCCACAATGCCAACCCCAAAATTTAATTATCTCAATGCAATAAAATTTATTTCTTGCTCTTGCTGTATCACACATATGAATCAAAAGGGGAGCTCTGCTTATTGTAGTTTATTGTGATAGGGCTGGTGGAGGGTTGATGTTGACATGTGCCTTCACAGTGACCCCAGCAGAAGAAAGAGAATGTGGTACGTCACACACTGGCCTTTGAAACTCCAGCTGGAAATGGTGCATGTCACTTTCCCCCAAATTTCATTGGCCAAAACCAGTCATATGACCACAAATAACTGCATTGAGGGTGAGGAGGTACAATTTTACTTATGTCCAGAACAGGGAGAGCTAGAAATGTTTGGTGAACACTATCGTGATGGGCTGAATTGTGTTCCCCCAAATTCATACATTGAAGACTTAACCCCCAGTGCCTCAAGAGCTGGTTCTTATATGGAAATAAGGTTGTGGAGGATGTAACCAGTTAAGATGAGGTCATATGAATTATGGAGGCTCTCAATCCAGTAAGACTGATGGCCTTATAAGAAGGAGGTATTTGGATATAGAACTGTGCACAGGAAGAACATCATGTACAGATGAAAGTAGAGATCAGGGTAAAGCAGTCGATGCCACAGGATGCAACCATCAGAAGCCACGAGAGAGGCTTGGAACAAATTCTCCCTCACAGTGCTCAGAAGGAACTAACCCTGCTGACACTTTGATCTGGTAGCTCGGGAACAAATTTCTGTTAGTTAGGTCATCTGATTCCTGGTACTTTGACAGCCCTAGCAAACTCATGTAAGTCCCAATGACTCTTGCAACCTCTAACATATCTTCTACTTTCCTTTTAAAATGCTAACATTCTCTTTCGTATTTCCTGTTCTCCTGCACGTATTGTGCACTTGGGCATTCCTGTTAATGACAACTGATTTTTCTAGTTCAAGGCTTGGAAGTTGTCTGCAAGTCCATTTTTTTTTCCTGCTTCTAATTAGATTCAATTTCTGAAAATATGTCCCTAGAAGATCTCTTATGTACTACGTCTAGTCTTGCATAGCAGAACAATAAGTTTTTACTTCCTTTCTTTATCTGGAGTCATGCCCTGCTTCCATTCTTTTCCACATTATTTTCAGAATAGCCTATTCCAAATATTGATCTCCGTATATGATTTCTCTGCTAAGCATCCTATTATGTCCTCTCCTAATTTTTACATCTCTGTACTTATTACCTCTCACCCTTTCTTTCTTCGTAACCTCTTTCTCAGTTTTCATCATGATTGGATGTAGCTTGTTTACCTGATGGATGCCCATTACCATATTCATCTTAGTAATTTTATCTCAGGGTTTTGCTGTGGCAAATGTTCTCCCTAATAATTCATGTCTTTCTTTAATGGTTGTTTCAGAAATCACCTCCCTAGGGAAACTTAATGGATAACGTCATGGGTACTGCTCTTAACCTCCACAGCAGATATTTAGTTTCCATTGTAATTGTTCTTACTATGAACCAGGCATTGTGCTAAATGGTCTATGTGAATTATTTAATGTAATTCTCTTGCTAGTACAGTAAAGTGAATAGTATCATTCGTATCTTTTAGATAAAGGTTGAGTGAGGTCTTTTAAGGTCTTGTGTGAGTGATCATGATGTTAAGGGAAAATCACTATCTTCGTTTGTTCTGAGCTGCCACAACAGAATACCCAAGATGGGGTAGTTCCTAAAGAACAGACATTTGTTTCCTATTGTTCTGGAGGCTGAGAAGTTCCAGAACAAAGACCTACATCTGGTGCAGGCCTTCTTGCTGCGTCATCCATAGTGAAGGCATCACATGGCAAGACAGCATGCAAGAGACAGAGAAGGGGGCTAAACTCATCCTTTGATTGGAAACCCACTCCTGTGATCATGGCCCTAGTCCATTTGTGAGGTCAGTGACCTCATGACCTAATCACCTCGTAATGGTACCACCTCTTAACTCTGTTGTGCTGGAGACTAAGTGTCCAGTATATGAGCTTTGGGTGACACACTCAAACCATGGCAAACACCTTGGGTACACTTTATATAAAATAAAATGCACATATTTTTAAGAGTAGAATTTGATAAAATTTGACATGTGTATGTGTATAGTCTCTAATAAATGTCACCCCAAAGAAGATCTAGAATATTTCTATTATCCCATAAACTTTTCTCACACACCTTTCCTATTTATGCTACATTCACAGGTTCAGTGATCTGGTTTCTGCCACTATAGATTGGTGTGTTCACTTCTGTCTCTGGCTTCTTTTGCTTGGCATTATGGCTCCAAGATTTATTGATGCTGTATGTGAAGCATGCCTTTCCTTTTAATGCTGAGTTATATATTATTATGGACATGGCATATTACATGGATATAGCAAAATTCACCTTTTGATGTTTCCATTTGTGGCTTTTAATAAAACTGCTATTGGAGCTGGCTCCTGGCTTCAGATTGGCACAGCTCTGGCCGTTGGAATCATTTGGGGAGTGAACCAGCAGATGGAAGACCTCTCTCTCTCTGCCTCTGTCTCTCTGTAACTTTGCCTTTTAAATAAGTAAATAAATCTTCAAAAAAACTGCTATGAAGCTTTTTGCAGAAGTTTTGTTTGTATGTATTTTTTTTAAAAAAAGCTTTTATTTGTTTATTTGAAAGGCAGAGTTACAGAATGGCAGAGAGAGAGAGAGAGTGAGAGTGAGAGCGGGAGCGAGAGGTGTTCCAACCACTGGTTCACTCCCCAAATGGCTGTAATGGCTGGAGCTGGGCTAATCTGAAGCCAGGAGCATGGAGCTTCTTCCAGGTCTCCCACTGGTGCAGGGGCCCATGTACTTGGGCCATCTTCTGTTGCTTTCCCAGGCTATAAGCAGAGAGCTGGATCAGAAGAAGAACAGCTGGGACATGAACCGATGTCCTTATGGGATGCTGGTGCTGCAGGCGGAGGCCTAGTCTGCTATGACACAGCACTGGCCCCCATTTGCATGCATTTTTCTATCTCTTGGGGAAATAATTAGGTGTAGAAATTCTGAGTTGTATGATAAGTATACATTTAATTTCATAAGAAACTATCAAGTTGTCTTCAAAAGTGATTATTACCATTTCACATTCCCATCAAAAAATATATCAAAGTTCCTGTTGCTTCACATTCTTGTCAATATTTGGTAGTGCCATTCTTTTTAATTTTAGCCACTGTGTAGGTATAGCTCATTATGGATTGATTTTTCATTATTCTGATGATTAATGATATAGGGAATCTTTTTGTGTGCTTCTTGGATATTTATACATATTTTAAGAAGGTTTTATTTAAATATTTGGCCCATGAAAAATTTAAGTTGTTTGACTTCATGTTCAGCTGGACATATTCTTTATTCTGTATACAAATGCTTTGGGAAATATATCAGTTATGAACATTTTTTCCTAGTCTATGCTTTGCCTTTTTCTTTCTTTTTTAAAGATTTGTTTATTTATTTGAGAGGCAGGATAAGAGACAGAGAGAGAGGGAGGGGGAGAGAGAGAGGGAGAGAGAGAGAGAGAGAGAGAGAGAGAAAGTTTTCCAACCACTGGTTCACTCCCCAAATAGCAGCAATGGCTGGAACTGAGCTGATCAGAAGCCAGGAGCCAGGAGTTTCTTCCAGGTATCCCACACAGGTACAGGGGCCCAAGCACTTGGGCCATCCTTCAGTGCCTTCCCAGGCCATAAGCAGAGAGCTGGATTGGAAGAGGAGCAGCTGGGACATGAAGGGTGCCCATATGAGATGCCGGTACTGCAAGAGGATGCTTAGCCTATTCTGCCACAGTGCTGGCCCCCTGCCTTTTAATTTTCTTAATAGTGTCTTTCAAATAGTAAAAATTTTGTTGATATCTAACTTTTATTTATTTTTCCTCTTATGAGTAGTGCTTTTTTGTGTCCTATGTAACACAATTAGTCTTTGTTAATGTCATGAAGAAATTTGATAGGCTGTGTCTTTCAAGAAATGTGTGCATTTCATCTGAGTTTTCTAATTGGTTGACATGTTTGTTTCTTTTTTTTTTTTAAATTATTTATTTATTTGAAAGGCAGAGTTATAGAGAGGGGGATAGACAGAGAGATCTTCTGTCTGCTGGTTTATTTCCTAAATGGCTGCAATAGCCAGGGCTGGGCCAGACCAAAGCCAGGAGCCAGGAGCTTCTTTGGGGTCTCCCATGTGGGTGCAGGGGCCTGAGCACTTGGCCTACCTTCTGTTGTTTCCTAGGTGCATTAGCAGGGAGCTGGATCAGCAGTGGAGCAGCTGGGACATGAAATGGCACCCATAAAGGATGCTGATGTCACAGGCAGTGTCTTCACCTGCTATGTCAGAATTTTGGTCCCATATATTTGCTTCTAACATATCCTTAAATCATCAAGAATGTGAAGGGCTGGTGCCAATATTGTGGTACAGAGGGTTAAGCCACCATCTGGGATACCTGTAACTCATATTGGAGTGTTAGTTCTAGTCCTGGCTCCTCTGCTTCCAATCCAGCTTCTTGCTAATGCACCTGAGAGACAGCAAATGATGGTCCAAACACTTGCGTTCCTGACACCAAAGTGGGAGACTCAGATGGGGTTACTGTCTCCTGTCATTAATCTGGCACAGCCTTGACTGATGCAAACATTGAGGAGTGAACCAATGAATGGAAGATTGTTCCTCTCTCTCTCTCTCTCTCTCTCTCTCTCTGTGTGTGTGGGTGTGTGGGTGTGTGGGTGTGCAGACCTGTGTGTGTTTGTGTCCCTTTTTCTGTCACTCTGCCTTTCAAATAAATAAATAAATGTTTTAAACAAACATGGTAGGGGCTGAGATTTTGTCCTGTTTGAAAGTTAAGGGATTTCCTCCTATAGATGCATGACAGAAAACACAAGACTTGGTCAGAGTTGCAGACTGCAGTAGCCTAATCCAAGTACCAGCATTTTCTCAGTAAGTCACCAGACTTTAGTTACCATATTGTGGCATAAAGAGGGCAACATGACACCTGCACCTACAGTGGTTGTATTATAGGAGAGGAACTATAATCTTAGGAATCCTGGAATGTTATACATTTTTATTAGCTTGAAAGGCAGAGTGAGAGAGAGAGACAGAGAGAATCTTCCAACTGTTGGTTCACTCTCAAAATGGCCACAGCCAGAGCTGGACCAAGCTGGATGGGAAGTGGAAGAGTTGGAACTCAAACCTGGGACTCTGATATGGGATGTGGAGATCCCAATTGATGTCTTTTTTTCTTTTTTTAAAAAGATTTTAATTATTATTTAGTTGAAAGAGCTACAGAGAGAGGTAGAGACAGAGAGAGAGGTCTTTCATCCGCTGGTTCACTCCCCAGATGGCTGCAATGGCCAGAGCTGCACTGATCCGAAGCCAGGAACCAGGAACTTCCTCCAGTTCTTCCACGTGGGTGCAGGAGCCCAAGGACTTGGGCCATCCTCTACTGCTTTCCCAGGCCATAGCAGAGAGCTGGATGGGAAGAGGAGCAGCTGGAACTCAAACCGGTGCCCATATGGGATGTTGGCACTTCAGCCCAGGGCTTTAACCTGCTACAACACAGTGCCGGCCCCCCAGCTGATGTCTTAACTGCTAAATGCTTGCCCTTAGAATTTTATAATGAGGAGTAATCAACCATCCCTTTATTCCACAAGGCTTCACTAGCTGTATGTTCCAAGACTGAATGAATGCCTGTTACCACTGTGAGAATTGTGGGGAGCAACCCGGACTGGACTAAGTTACTGGAATTAAGACTTATTCTATGCATCTGCTCTCCCACAATATGGCGCTGGGAGAGAAGAAATCAGCTTCTACGCAGCTGCCTCTTGCCAACCTGAGTGATGACCTTCAGGAGCTGATCCTGCTCCTGATTGGAGGAGAGCAGCGTACTCGGCGTGTGGGCAGCCGAGTTGGGGTTGGCGGAGGAGGACTATAAAGGAGGAGAGAGATGGCATGCACCAGGAACATCTAAGGGGAACACCTGTGCAGCCCCCAAGAGAGCCGGCTGGCGGTGTGCCGCTCCCCCGCGGAAGTGGGGAATGTGGCAGGGGGAACCGCCCTTCCACGGAGGTGGAAGGGACGGTAGCCAACCCGGGAAGAACCAGCAGCAAACCCGGGGAGGGCCGAGCAGACAAAAGAACAGTGCAGGGTCCTGTGTCGTTCCTCCATGAAGAGGGGGAGCGACAAGAATCTTTATTAGAGAGACCATTAATGAGCATAAAGGTTACCAATTTAATATATTTAAGATGCAGTTATAGACCACTTACTATGTATGAGACACTGATCTAAGCTCTTAAATATGAATTTACTTAATTTTCATAGTCACCTTTTAAGATAGGCATAGTTAGCATCCTTATTTTACTGATGAAAGAAAAGAGACACAGAGAGTTTAAATAATTTACCCTAGGTTTATGGCTATGAAGTGGTTCAACTAGGTTTGAGCCCAGATAGTCTTCTTTATCATTGTACTGTACTACCTTTGCAGGAAATGTTTTTTGTAGGTAGAATAAGTGGTGAGGCATGTCTATCCACTAGAAATAATATAGAGGTGCCTCTCTAAAAGTTGCATACAGTATTGCATGACAATATTACATATTAATAACAAGGAGTCCATCAGCCTACAACTCCTGGAAGATGCACTCAGTCCAAGGATTCCATTTGGTCCCATATTCTGCTGTCTAATGGAATATTCTGTTGTCTGATCTAAGTAAAAGATTAGCCAATTCTGCTGGTAAAATATTTCAACATGTGCTATTCTTGCAAGATAGCTGTTTCAGTGCCTAAAGGCACCAAGGTCAAAGATTGTATGCCATTTTTAGTGCCTGTGAAGTAGTAAAAAATTAGCATGTGTCATAATATTATGTCTGAGATTTGCTGTCATTATTATGTCTTACCTGTTGGTAGGACTGTGGAGAGAGTTTCATCTGTTGTTAAGTGGCAGAGATCACAGACCTCTACCAACAAGAACCAGACACTCTCAAAGGCTTAATTGGCTTAGGTCGGTTAGCAATGCCAGATTTGTCAGACTCCAGAGACCTATGTTTTTGTTCAGCTTATAACTAGGTTACAGTAATTTTCCATTCCATATTTACTTTAGAAAAACACAACTCAATTATTTTGTCCTTGAAAGAGAAAAATGAGCACATGGCAAAGAAGTTCAAATTGAACAAATGGGAAAAAGAAAAGGGTTCCCACCCATCCCTTTCTTTCAGTCCTTAAGGAAACTGCTGTCCGTATGGATCCTTTCAGAATATTCTGTGTGCATGGAAACATATATTCCTGATCTATTTCTTTTTTATATATTTGAAAGGTAAAGTTACAGAGAGAGAAAGAGAAAAGAGAGAGAGAGACATCTTCCATCCACAGGTTCTCTCCCCAAATGGCTGCAACAGCCAGGGTTGGGCCAAGCCGAAGCCAGGAGCCAGGACCTTCATCTGGGTCTCCCATTTGGGTGCAGAGTCACAAGTACTTGAGTCGTCTGCTGCTGCTTTCCCAGGCACATTAGTAGGGAGCTGGACTGGAAGTAGAGCAGCTGGGACTCAAGCCAGTGTCATATGGTTGTAGCTTAACCCACTGAGTCACAGTGCCAGCCCCCTGAGCTATTTCTTAATTGTTCTCCGTATGTCATCTCATAATCCCACGTACATTTTGTGTTTAATCAGGAAATACTGTTTATTCCTTTTTTTCTTCTCCCACATTGCTTAATGCTGTTTTTCAAAAAGAAAACTCAATAAATTGTGTATTGCTGTTTTCTATTTGGGTTGGATGAATAATCAAAAAAAAAGAAAAAAACAAGAAAAAGAGTTGGATCGAATTAAGGGTGATAGTCTGGTGTCCAAATACCTGACAACTTCAGACTCTTAAATGAAATCACACACATACAAATTGGAATGGTTAACTTTGAATCAGATGGACATCGATTTACAATTTTTAACTATATTCTGCATGTCCCCAAATGTCAGTGGCTTTGGTTACAATCTTGATAGCTTGTAGCTTCTTTTTATTAGCTGGTTGATTCCCACCTGCACAACCTCTGAAAGTCCCCAGCCATTCTTGAGATCACTCGTGCTCATAAAACCCTTGTCATGCTTTTCCATTTTAGTCTCCTTTTGGAGAGCTGCTGGCTGCGAGCCGCTGAGGGCTGGCCTCTGTGGAGCCGCTGCTTCTCACCCAGCAGACTCTCGCATGCTTTTGAAGCTGCAGAATCTCCAAATTGCCAAATACACACTGCTGGGTTCCTCTTCATTTTTAGTGCAAAACTGGAGCCACGCTGAGTGATTTGCAGAAATGACAAAATGTCCTCTCTGCAGCTCTGCCTTGAACATTGTTAACCTGGGTGCCCGTCTCATGTAGTTCTTGGGTAAACAGCTGCTTCTAGCTTCCTGTGCAGCCACGATCTACAGGGCAGTTCAGGCTGAATCCCTGGGGCAGGCTGAAAAATGGACTGGACGCTCTCCTTTGCACTTGCTTCTCTCTAGACCCAAGAATCCACACGTAAAACTTTTTTTTTTTTTTTTAAAGATTTATTTATTTATTTGGAAGTCAGAGTTAAACACAGAGAAGGAGAAGCAGAGAGAGAGAGAGGTCATTCATCTGCTGGTTCACTCCCCAGTTGGCCGCAGTGGCCTGGAACTGTGCTGATTCGAAGCCAGGAGCCAGGTGCTTCTTCCGAGTCTCCCCATGGGTGCAGGGGCCCAAGGACTTGGCCCATCTTCTACTGCTTTCTCAGGCCACAGCAGAGAGCTGGATCGGAAGTGGAGCAGCTGGGACTAGAAGCGGCACCCATATGAGATGCTGGCACTGCAGGTGGTGGCTTTACCCACTATACCACAGTGTAGGACCCCATAAAGCTGTTTTTTTTCTGTCCCATTTTCCATCCGGTTCTGCAAATGGATAGTGAAGCCAGGCGGTGAAGACAGGGGTGTTACCAATCAAGCACATCCAGTCTCCAGCTATGTAACTTTTATTCCAATTGGTTTATTGAGTAAAAATATAGAACATGGTTTTCTAAAATGCCTAAAGTGATACAAGGCTTCACATGCTATTTAAGGACATTTTGAACTCTGTATTTTAGGGTATCTCTATAACATGAGCATTTTTCATAATATTTGCAAGAGAGAGATTTGAGCACCAGATTGTAAATAACTGTGTTTTGGTCGTTCACACACTAAGTATATGCTGAAATCAATGGTCACATCCTCTGCATACTGATTTGCTAGAAATGCTTCATCGATTTGACTAGAGCTGAGCCAAGTTCATTAACAACTTAGATTCATTAGGAAAACACCACTCATTCGAGGGGTGAAAAGATTGAATGTTCTTATTGTGTTTTAGAAAGCATTGCACATGGATCAGAATTTAGTATTTTTGGTTTTAGACCACTTCCATTTCATCCGTGGATCTTTACAGAGGGCTTGTTGGTTTACTCACTGGCGATTTGCATTAGTCATTGTGTTGAATTTTGGGGGGCAATGTGAATTGCAGGCGACATTTTCAAAATCCTCACCCATGCTGGGTGCAGTGCTTACTACTCTCCTGGGGTTCTGGCTTATTTCATGTTAGGATATCAGAAAATGTCAGAGAGGAGGAACAGAGTCGGAGGTTCCTTAGAATAACAGGTTGGGACTATGCAATGAGGTGAGCATGCTTTGTCCTGCTCTGAGCAGACAGAGGCAGGCTTCCTTGGTGTTATCTTCCAGCACAGAGAATCCAGGCTGAGCAGATCAGTGAAATCAGGGGGAACAGGGCAAGCAGGGGAAGGAAACAAGGAGGCTCTTCCTCACATCCTTTGGAGCTGGACACAGTGGGGATTGGCTGTGCCTCCAGAAAAATGAAAAGGGCTCTTTTCACCATCTCTAGAAGTTGGCTTTATCTGATCTTTAATAAAATTTACTTTCATGCAATGCGATTAGCAGCCAAGGCAGTGCTGAGATTTTTTTTTCTTTTAAATAGCCCTCAGAATCTCCATCAGGATCACAAGGTCACCTAAGCCTAAGTGGAAACAGGGAGATAACCGTGCCATTGTTACTTCAAACAAAATTTCTATACCTTCCTTCCCAGATTTCCACCTCCAGACCCTTCTTTGTTGAAATCCTGTAGCCTACTGCTTTCTGCACTTCTAGCATTTGAATGATTCAGCTAAAAGATTATCCTGTATGCATAAAACACAGTCCCTTCCTTTTTTTTTCCCCCTTTGGGGCACAGAATTTTGAAAAAAAAAAAAAAGGCATTATACAAATCACTAAAGAAAAATTAGAACATTGCTCTTGCTAACTACTGTTTGCTCTATGTTAAGAACAGAGTTGGTAAACAAAGTAGTGAATTGAAAGATGTGAACTTGAGTGATCTAAAGTCTGGGTCAAAGGTGAGGGAAGAATTAAAACAAATCCAAAGTTGTATATCATGTTGATCTTGAGGTTAGTCTATCATTAATAGAAACAGATCCAGGGCTGGCACTGTGGTATAGTGGGTAAAGCTGCTGCCTGCAGTGTTGGCATTCCATATGGGTGCTGGTTCGAGTCCCGACTGATCCACTTCTGATCCAGCTCTCCGCTATGGCCTGGGAAAGCAGCAGAAGATGGCCCAGGTCCTTGGGCCTCTGTGGCCACATGAGAGACCCAGAAGAAGCTTCAGGCTCCTGGCTTTGGATTGATGCAGCTCTGACTGTTGCAGCCAATGAGGAATGAACCAGTGGAAGGAAGACCTCTCTCTCTCTCTCTCTCTCTCTCTCTCTCTCTCTCTCTCTCTGACTCCCCTTCTCTGTGTAACTCTTTCAAATAAATAAATAAATCTAAAAACAAAAGAGAAATAGATCCTGTGGAATTGTGTCTAGGAATAGATGATTTTCACCTGAGAAGTGAATCACAGTGAGGGAAAGGTAGGTGGAGATGTAGGGTGTTCATTGAATGTTGGAGTTTAGAGATTAAAAGATGTTCTGGGCTGGAGACAGATTGGGTGACTGGTGCATGTAATGTAATCTGAAGCTCTGATAGGATGATGGATGGTGTCGCAGAGGAAGGCTAAGACAAAGGGAGGCAAAGAAGGAGTTGAGCATTGGAGCAGTTGTTTAGCAGCTTGGAGGAGAAAGAACAGATACAAAGGGAACATAAAAGAACAGGGATAGTAAAATTCTATTGAAGCCAAAGGAGAAGAGAGAGAAAGAAGGAAAAATCAATTCTAGGAATCAAGACTGACTGTTCAAAAGGATGAGCAATGGCTCAAGTGCATTAGATATGGCAGGAAGGAGGCTTTGGGGTGGGCATTTGGCACAACAGTAAAAGTTACTGCTTGTGATGCCCACATTCCCTATCAGCGTGCCTGGGTCTAGCCCTGGCTCTGCTTCCAATTCAGCTTCCTGCTTACATGTACCCTGGGACACAGCAGATGATGGCTCAAGTAATCCGGGTCCTTCCACTATGTGGGAGACCTGGATTGAGTTCTGGGACCCTGGCTTGAGCATGGCCCTCTACTGGCTGCTGTGAGCATTTTGGGGAGTGAAACAGAGGATAGATTTCTTTCTGCCTTTCAAATAAAAATGAAAATAAATAAATAAAAATAAGGAAGCTATTTGGTCCGGCGCTGTGGCACAGTGGGTTAACACCTTGGCCTAAAGTGCCAGCATCCCATATGGGTGCTAGTTCGAGACATGGCTGCTCCACTTCCAATCCAGCTCTCTGCTATGGCCTGGGAAAGCAGTAAGAAGATGGCCCAAGTCCTTCGGCCCCCTGTACCCCCATGGGAGACCTGGAAGAAGCTCCTGGCTCCTGGCTTTGGATCAGTTCTGGCTGTTGCGGCCATCTGGGGAGTGAACCATCAGATGGAAGACTCTCTCTCTCTCTCTCTCTCTCTGCTTCTCCTCTTTCTGTGTAACTCTGACTTTCAAATAAATTAATAAATCTTAAAAAAATAAGGAAGCTATTAAGAGTTAGAAGAATGGGTGGAAAATATAGCTAGATTTGTTGGTTTACAGAGTAAATGAGTTGTTTGGGTGTAGAATTGGTGAGTGCCAATTTCAAAGGGATTGTGTAAGAACCAATTCCTTGCACAAATTAGCATATTTAAAAGTTTGTACAGTTTATATTTCAAAGCTCACCAACAATGAGTAAAATGATCAACAAAAAGGTTTTCATATGCTATGAAATAATGATTATTCAAAACATTTTCAGGGGCTGGTGTTATGGCGCAGGAGGTTGAGCTGCCACTTGCAATGCTGGCGTCCCACATGGGCACCAGTTCAAGTCCTGGATGCTCCATTTTCCATCCAGATCCCGATAACATGCCTGGGAGGGCAGCAGAGGATGGTCCAAGTATTTGGACCCCTGCCACCCGTGTGGGAGACTCAAATGGATTTCCAGGCTCTTGGATTCAGCCTGGCTGCTATAGCCATTTGGAGAGTGAACCAGAAGATGGAAGAACTCTCTATCTCCCCCTCTCTCTGTAACTTTGCATTTCAAATAAATTGGCTTTTTTTTGTTGTTGTTTTAACAGATTGATTTTTAAGTACATCATTCTAAACATTACATAAATAAATCTTAAACAGTTTTCAGATGCAGTGAGACAATAATTTGTTTATCAGGAGGTAGTCAGTGTCAGAATTACTTTTGTGGAGAAATGTTAAATAATTTACATGAGGTCACATAGTGATGAATACATGCAGAGCATCAAAAAGAAGCGAGGCAGTGGTCTCTGTTCTGTGTGTGAATTACTGTTCTGGGATCTCAAAGGTATGGTTAACACCTTTAGGGAAGAATAATTTTATAGTACTTTATCACATGGTTGAGAGGCAGTTTTGATTTCTAGTTCCTTAATTCAAAATTAACTAGGCCATCTATTTTCAATTATTATTTTTAAGAGAGTAGGTTTCCAATGTCTTAATGCTTACTAAGTAATAACTCTTGGTATAAAAGATTTTTATCCCTCATTTTCCCCCAGTACCTTAGATTTCTAGAAACAATGAGAAGAGTAATATAAAGCAAACAATTAAAAAAGGAAAAAATTCTGAATATTTAGCTGCTATCCTATGTCTCCAAGTTGACTTGTAAATATAGCCCAATGAGATGAATCTAATTTGTCATAATTAGCTTGGAAATAATTAATGTAGCTCTAGAAAAATATAAACTAATTTAAAACATAGAAAACACATCAGCTTTGTGCAGAGTCTTGATTTCACTGAAATAGATTTGGTGTCTTTGAAATCTTCCTCTAGAGTATCTAATATTGCAGTTAAGGACACATCAAGAATTGCAGATGGAAGAATTTTTAAAGATTTATTTATTTTATCTGAGAGGCAGAGTGTCAGAGACACTCACACACACACACACACACACACACACCCCTCTTCTGTCTGCTGGTTCACTCCTCAGCTGGCCACACAGCTGAGAGTGGACCAGGTTGAACCCAGAAGCCAGGAACTCCATCCAGGTCTCATATGTGGGTGGCAGGAACTCAAGTATTTGAGTCATTAGTCTCTGCTTCTGGGCACCTTAGCAGGAAGCAGGAAGCTGGATCAGAAGTGGAGTAGCCAAGACTGGAACTGGCTTCCCAATATGAGCAACTATGGCTGGACCCAGTGCTCCACAACTCTGGCCTCAGCAGGATTATTTTCTGGACAGGCCATCATGTGGATGAAGAACGTCCTGCAATTTTTTTGAGGAAAAATAGGCTCAATCTTGAACTTTGTGGCTTGTAAGAATGCTGTGGTATCAAATTCTTTGTAATAATTCCCTTTAGAAAATAATCCAAAATAATGAATGGATATGAAAAATATTCCCCCTGCATACATGGTATAGGATTTGTATTACTTCTAGGAATTATTATATTTATTTGAATGGTAGAGAAACAGAAAGAGAAGGATATTCCCATTTTTTATTCACTCCTCAAATGCCTACAACAGCCAGGGCTGGGCCAGGCTGAAGCCGGGAGCACAGAACTCAATCTGGGTCACACATGTGGGTGACAAGGACTCAAGTACTTCTGCTGTCACCTGCTGCTCCCCCCAGGGTGCACATTAGCAGGAGTTGGAATCAGGAACAAAGCTGGGTTTTAAACCCAGGAGCTCTGATATGAGATGCAGGTGTTCTAAGCAGCCTTTTTTTATTTTTTATTTTTATTTTTTTGACAGGCAGAGTGGACAGTGAGAGAGAGAGAGACAGAGAGAAAGGTCTTCCTTTGCCATTGGTTCACCCTCCAATGGCTGCCGTGGCCAGCACACTGCGGCCTGCGCACCGCGCTGATCCGATGGCAGGAGCCAGGTACTTATTCTGGTCTCCCATGGGGTGCAGGGCCCAAGCACTTGGGCCATCCTCCACTGCACTCCCTGGCCACAGCAGAGAGCTGGCCTGGAAGAGGGGCAACTGGGACAGGATCCGGTGCCCCGACTGGGACTAGGACCTGGTGTGCCGGCACCGCAAGGCGGAGGATTAGCCTAGTGAGCCATGGCGCCGGCCTCTAAGCAGTCTTAGCCACTATGCCAAACCAAGATCTATAGGATTTTGATTGTACCAAATTAGGAATAATTTTCATTGATTTATTACACACGAATGAAAGATATCTTAAAATGTTAATCATTTAATTGGGGGGGGGCAAGAATTTCCTTCACCAGTATAGTACCCTGGATAGGACACAATGGGGGACCTGGATCTCTTTTTATCTCAACTCCTGAGTTTTCTATTGTGTGACCTGGCAAGGTTGTTTTTGACGTTAGTTTCTAACTGTAAAAAATGAGGAAATATGTATCCCATTTGTGAGGATTAAATAACAGATGTGTAGTCTTTGATGCCGCCATTCTTTCCACTGATCTCACTCCCAGAGATCTTCCATTAGAGTCTTCCTTTTTTTTTTTTTTTTTTCCCAGAGTGTCTTGGCTTCCATGCCTGAAATACTCTCATGGGCTTTTCAGCCATATCCTGAAAGCCTTAAGGGCTGATTCTGAGGCCAGAGTGCTATTTAGGACATCTGCCATTCTATGAGTTGACTGTGTATCCCGTTTCCATGATGGATTGCTCTCTCCCTTTTTGATTCTATCAGCTAGTATTAGCAGACACTAGACTTGTTTGTGTGATCCCTTGACTCTTAGTCCTATCATTATATCAATTGTGAACAAAAATTGATCACTGGGACTAGTGAGATGGCATTGGTACATGCCACCTTTGATGGGAGTTGTATTGGGGATCCACCTG